>NC_055675.1:19771396-20078896 GCF_017976325.1 Chelmon rostratus
GTATAAAAGTCATATTGACATCAAAATGTCTTTTTCAAGCAGAGAGATGTGGTGATGCTAAATAGACAACAGGAAAGCATTGTCAAAAATACACTAAACATTCAACGACTGTCACGTTAGCTGTAGCAACTTTTGCTAACAGTAGAGGTTAGTAAGTGATTATTTTTGTGCAAGCAATCATTTTGTAGCCAGATAATGCGACTGAATTTCTTTGCTTCATTCATTTAATTTTTTAGTCCGAGATTTCTGTTTCGGTGGGCGGGTGTAGCTGGTGAGCTAACAGCTAACACACTAGTCAGTAAGCAACACGCTTGTGCTAGTCAGTCACATTAGCTCTCCTAGCTACCTACCTTTATAAGTGTAAGATAGCAAGCTTGCTAGCTTTGTCACTAACAAATGTAAATTTGTCTTTGGAGATTATTAAAGTATCTGTCTGTCTGTCTGTCTGTCTGTCTAGCTATCTACACTAACTAACTAACAGGAAAATAAGTCTCCACAATGTAATCTGTATTACCATGATGTCGGCTTGTCTCCTAACTGTACGTAAACCAGACCTCTGTTGTGGAGCAGTTTATATCCAGAGTAACTTCAACAAACTGGATAGTGACACACAGCTAATACGCTACGATAGCATGCTCCATTTTGGACTCTCCGGCTCGCTGTTCACTCTGAGGTCAACTCTGCAAAGTCGTCTGAAATTGGTCAACAACGCAAATTTCGCTTGTCAAACTTCACGTAAGTAGAACTCAGATTTACCTTGTCCCTGTGATGAATACACACATTGTTGCAATTCCACTTTTTTTTAATGATTTTGCAAAACTTCATTTTGTGTTGATAACACCCCACTGTTGGTAACAGACCCAACACAGTTTTCTGTTGAGTTTTAAAACATCAACAGTAAGATGGGAAGAGGTTTGTGGATGTTGCACCAGAAGTAAGGAGAGCATCTTAAACTTAGCTGAAACTTCACAGCGGCTTGATCTACAGCCCCTCGAGTTACATATTCCAATGTGAAACATTTTTGAAAAAGAAAAGTGTCCAAAATCAGGCATGTAACACCATGAAAGTCTGTGACAACATCTCATTGTGAGCTGAGTTTGTGATGAGAGTCTGTTGCAGGTTCTTTGCTCTGACTTCATCCTGCAAACAGCTGTCTGAGCTGAGCTTTGTCTTTTTCCTCCTGCAGAAGTCTGGCAGTGTTTTCTGCCTGGAAACCGTTTTTTATGCACGGACTGCCTGTGTGTTTTTCTTTTCCCTTTTTTTATTTCACAACCTCACTGAACTTGAAAATGAAAATGAACTCACGTCACCCCTGCCTGCTGCCAGATCCTGCTTTTGTCCCAGTTTTTCTGAGTTTACTCTGTCTCCCTCTCTCTCTCTCTGCAGACAGTTATAACAGCAGCATGTTGAGCTAATTCACTTTGAATAACGAAGCTGTTTATCAGGTTTGTGTGGAGCTGTATGGCGAGCCAGGCTGCAGCCGCCACCATGGGTTATTTCTAGGCAAGTGGGTGATCTGAGGCCAGCTTTCTACTGTCAGTCAAAACTGATAGATGAAGTATCACATCACAAATGAGCTCTTTGTCTTCCTCTTTCTCAGACAGGATTGCATATCACCACAGCCCATTATCACCTCCACCTTCCTTCTTCCCCTCTCGCCCCCTGCTTGTTCATATCACAATGATGATGATGATGATGGTGGCAGCGCGGCTCGACCTACAGCCTCTTGCAGCAGCTTAAAGGGTTAACATGCAGCCACAACAAAGGAGCCGGTGCTGGGCTGGCCTGTGCACGAGTGTGTGAGGGAATGGTGGAGGAAGGGGGAGAGTGGTGGGGTGCTCCGGCTGCCTTCTAGCCCCGCCCTGGACTTCTTCGTTGAAGAGGCTGTTTACAACCTCGACGCATAGGAGTCCCCGGGTTCATCGGCCTGCAGGGGAGGGGGTGAGGAGTAGGAGGGGGAGGAGGAGGGGGGAGGTGGTTAGACTCACAAGAGACCAGAGAGGAAAATGGTACAGGAAGAAGACAATAAGGAAATATGTTGAGGGCCTCCGAGCTGCAGGATCTGAGCTTTTCTTTCTCCCTTTGTTCCCATCTGTCTCTTCTTGATTCCTTATTTCTCTCTTTGTTTCTGGCTTTAACAGCATTTAACATGCACATGTCTGAGTTGATGCAGCACGTGAAGGGAAAAATGCCCAGCCAGAAACAAAAAAAAGAAAAACCCTGTAGACTTTCCTTTTTCGTCTGCTGCAGCCGATTCCACACTTCCACTGTGTAAAGACATGCAGCAGGGTGACTTGTTCAGTTTCTTTTTCATGTTTTCGTCCTCTAATTTTCTTCACACAAAGCTTCAGCTTGGTCTCTTATCTTGCTGCAGGAACTCATTTGCTTCTAGAAGAACAAAAACACTTGCAATGAGGTTAATCAGAAGACAAAACATCATTTCCAGTTTTCTTCAGAGTCTTATCTAATGAAAGTCAGTCAGTTTAGCCTGTAGTCATTCTCTGCTGCTGACCTGTCCAGCTCCAGCTTCATATTCTCTTAACGGCACTGTCTGTGTGGGATGTAATTGTAGAAAGACATGCATGTTGTTAATAATCTGTAAAGAAAGAAAAAAATTGAGTTCTCCTGAAGTTCACACACCCCTCCCATCTCCTCCTCCACACACTTGTGTTTACATCTACATTTTGTATGAGCCTCATATCTGCATCAGAGAGTGCAACAGTTGAATCTATTTACACAGGTAACAAAGACTCATTAAAAAAACAAAACAAAAATACTCAGGCTACAACTAATGATTATTTTTTTGTTCATCATAATTTCCCAGGGCCCAACTTGTTTTGAATGATATTCATGCAACACATTCAATTTACTATCATAGATGAATAAGACAACCAGAAATTCTTCCCGTTTGAGAAGCTGGAATCAGCACATTTTGGCATATATCCCCCAGAAATGACTTAAACGATCACCAAAATTGTTGCTGACTATTTTATGTCAACTGAATAATTATTTAGGCTAATGGGCTAATTGTGTCAGCTCTAACAAAATTAAGAGCTAATTCAGTTGACAACACATATGATGAGATAAAAGATACATTTTTCATTCATATACATCATACCTTTTGTGTGGCCATAATGTTTCTCTCTTAGTCTACTAAAATGATACATTTTGTCATTTCAAACATAATATGCACTGTAAAACAGACACATCAACCTGGTTGTTTTTGTGAATACATTTTTATGAAAATAAGGTCATTATTTAGACAACACATATGTTGTCGTTAATATCTTGTGGTATGCTTGACTGGGGCAAAAAGGGACTGAGTATGCAGAACCCTCATGTGAGGAGGGCCACAAAGGTACTACAATGAATTGATTCCATGAATGCAGGGAAGGGCACACAGAGAATGCAGGGTCCAAATTTTTGAGCTACACCCCTGTTGATTGATGTAGGCTGTTCAAAGTTCATGTTTTTTTTGTTATTTCTCAACCATAAAGACATCTAAAAAATATAACATCAAGATAGCTTTGTGAATATAATTTCAATAAATATTATATAAATAAATATAAGTATACATCCTTTTTTCTACATAATTTAGCTTTTTGTACATTTATATTGTATCTGCAGTTGTTCACTACATGCCTCTCCCGCGCGTCCTCGCGGGTGTCGCGGTCCCGCCTCGCGCCTGTCTGCTTCCCAACCTTTCCCCCAGTTCGAGCGCGCTGCCGGGTTCACCGGGTTTACTCTGACACCACTGACTCCCCGAACACGCCCCCCGACAGCCACGCACCCCGCGTCGGGCCAATCGCTTCGCGATCACGTACTGATCACGCACCGCCTCGCCTCGGATTGGTTGGAGTTCGCTACACCTTTGCCTGTGATTGGCTGCGTGTTACCACCCGCCAGACTGCTCTGAATTTTGTTTCTGTGTTTTTTTTTTCCTCTTTTTTTTTTTTTTTTTTTTTTTGGCTCCACTCAGCTGAAGCCAGTCTGCTGGCAGAGGCTCAGCGCTTATTATTGACTGCTCACACTCCCGCTACTGTCTCTGCCTTTATTTTCAATAACTGTCGCACATTTTTTTTAACTCTTCTTCATGCTCAGCTTCGCGGCGGAGCGCTCCTGTCAGGTGAGTCCTCTCCACGTACGTTAAAACTCGCGGTTTAACGGCTGTCCGGCTGATATTTCATTATAAAGTTGTTGCTGTTATTATAACTGAGCCCTTACCTGCATCTTCATAACAACACACGCTAGTCTCGGGTTAGCTCCTGAAGCTTTAAAACAGGCTCTCGGTTAGCTTGTTACCGCTACCGGCGGCTATTTTTTGTCTAACATTATCTCTGCCGGCTGGTTTATTTGAGGTCATACTGAACCCAGTGTCTCCTGTGTGTGTTTATGTGTGTGTGTGTTGCTGTGTATTCACAACAGTTGCATCACTGCAATGAGTCGCTGTATCATAAAGTTTAAAGATGCTCGCAGACTGATGGAGACTGATTGTCTTGGTTTTGGTGCTAGTTTCGACTGTTTCTTGTTGTTTATGAGTGGAATCGGATTCTGGTTGATTGTCTTTGTTGTTGGATCATTACTGGCTGTGAGGAGTGAGGAGGCTGGGAGGTGTGAAGGGTTTATATTTTAGCTTGACCCGAGCTGTAAATGGAGTAATATTAAACTGCAGCCTATGATTTATTTTTTATTTCTCTCTCTAAATTAGTTAACTGATAAATTATGAAGTATGTTATATGACATATCATGCTAGAGACCGAAGTTTTGTCTTTACATGTGGTAATTAATGTGAAACATAGCACACGCAAATGTAAAATGTATAATAATATGAAAGATAAAAGCAAGTGCATGTGCATATCTGTGAAGCTCTAACAAGAACTGCCTATATCAGTTATTCCTATTGTCAACTGTCAATTAGCATGCAAACGAATTATTTTGTCCATAAAATGTCAGAAAACAGTGAAAAATGGCTGTCAGATTTTTCTAAAGCCCAAGTAGTCATTTTTAGGTTGCATATTTTGTCTGTCCAACAGTTCATACCAAGGATAATCAGTTTATCATAGAAAAAACACACAGTCTTTGAATAAACAGCAGCCAGTGACTTTTTGATTGAATCACCTGAGTATCAAAAATCATTAAGTATCTACTAATCAAAATTGCAATATCGACATTAGGATCGATGCATTTTGTATGGATCGACTGACAGATTAATCAGATTCAGTTTGTCCACGAAGCTGCACCTGAGAACAGCAGCTGAGCACAACAAAGAGACAGCGGAGGAAACAACACGACAAGACCACATAGGAACAAAAAAACACAAACCAAAATCACACAAGTGAAATGGAAAATAAAAATCAAAGGCTGAAGAGCAGTGAAGTTCAACCCTTAAATCCTTTTTAGGTTAATTTGTGTGGTATTTTGCTGTCAGTAAACAGGTGTTGTATTAATAATTAAAATGTAATTGTAAAGGCGTGATGAAAGAGACACATTAATTCTTACTCGTATAGTGAATAAATGTCTTGTGCTCCGCTTTGTTTCTTGCTGCTGTAATCTTATTATGTGATGCTGTGTGATGTGTTTGTGTGATCTTGTGTGTGGGAAATCACAGTACCGGAGCACGATACTGTATGTGTGTGTGTGTGTGTGTGTTTGTTGCAACAGATTGACTTTGTTTTCTCCAACTACACTTCCTGTTGGGAGCTTCCTCTCTCTCTCTCTCTCTCTCTCTCTCTCTCTCTCTCTCTCTCTCTCTTTGGGGCGAGTCGGTGCATGTTAATGATGAGGTGGAGGAGGGGGCGGGGCTTTTTTTTTCTTTTGGTAGGGGGTGTAATATCTGGCACGCCACCTCCCATCATCTATTCTGGGTGCAGGGGAGGTTCCCTGTCGGCTGGGTGTACCTGCTGCAGTGGGGCCCCTCTCTCGCTCTCTCTCTCTCTATCTATATATCTAGGTCTCTCACCCCTTGCTAACCCTCCCTCCACCCTTCCTGTACGTGCAGCTGAGCATTTGCCAGATGCCAGCCAACTTAGCTGAGCACCCTGGAGCCCTTTGTCCCCCAGTCACCTCCCACCTACATTTATTTATTTTCTTTGGGTGAATTTTTTACCTCGCCTGCCTTTGGTTAATGATCACACTTACATTTTTTTAATTGTTACAGATTTTTTATTTTCTTATGTAGTGGTACAGCTCAGGAGACAGGAGAAAGCGGGAAAACAGTGACATCATTTGTAATTAGATCAGTGGTCTGAACTTGTGTTCCTTGAGGAAGAAGAAGCAGAAAAAAGAGGAACTCTGTAATGTTCAGTTGACCTCTGACACATCATTATGTAGTTGCTACAGTAAATGCCACAAGCAGCAGTGGATGAGTACATAAACATTTTGCATCCCTGCTGAAACAGATTTTGTGGACACAAAAGAACTTAAAAAGTCTGTTGGAGAGCAACAAGACTTAGAGTTTCATTAGAGAAGGAAGAGTCCTTAACCTGGGAGCCAGACTGAGTGTCCAGACAGCCATTTGGGATCCCTACTGATGTTTAATGGTGCTGTGAAAGGAATGAGAACACATTTGTTTGTCTTATTAGCTGTCAAACAGTGTGGATGAAAAATAATTACTACTGTTTCATCACCTTAGCTAAGAAATCAAACTGAACAACTAGCAAAGGACATTTAATTTGAGGATAGTCCCCGACTGAATCAGAAGTCAACCGAACACATTTGGGATCTAAAATGAGTAAATTCACAATTATTTAAAGTATTTGACTGATTTGTTTTTGGATAGTTATGCTAAAATGTTGTTCATATAAGAAAGATGAGTTTTATGGCAGCAAAATGGTGCCAAAATGTCTTTGCCTTACAATTGAAAAGAGTAATACCAGTGCTATTATTGTTGGTTGATCATGTTGAGGTTGCACTAAAATTTGGTATCACTTAGATTTTTATTGATTTTTATTTATTGCTCATTGAATCCAGTTTGTTTTGAATCCTGATTCTGATTATCGTCACATTTGGATGAAAAAAGTAAAGAAAATTAATTTAGGTATCCTTTGTCCTCCTGATCTTCCACAGGTTGACCGTATGGACGGCCGGCAGGTGACGACCATGGAGATGAAGCCGTGCATCGAGTACCACGACCTGGAGGCTGCCGAGGCGCTCGTCAGCATGAGCTTCTGGGGTCAAAGGTCGCACAAACCCCGCCCACTGACCCCTACCTCCGACTCCTGTGACTCCATCCATCTCCACCTGGAGGGGGGGGACACTCCCAAAGACCTGATCGCTCTGTCCTCACTGGTAAGAAACATTTAGTAAATCTACAATCAGGTTAAAAATGGAAGAATTAAAGTTAACTGCACTATTGAATATTAGTGAATATGACTTAAGATCTAAGTAAACATGAAATGACCATTGTTTGTGTAATAATATTGTAAGTACAATTTTTAAAAATGCTACCACAATCACATAATCTAAAATTAATTATGATCAGGTAAAGTGATGATTGAATAATAAGATAAAAAATTAAATGATAAAATAAGAAAATATGAGAATAAAAAAATATATAAAAAATGTAGCTTTTATCTGTTTTATATGTTTTTTACCATCAGATGTTTGTTTCCATGTGGTGCATTTTGTTTTTTACTTGTTTTTGCAAATAGTGCAAATCATTATTATTAGTAGTAGTGGCGTTGTTTTAATTTTTAAAATATGTTAATTAATATATAATTTAGGAGTTGTAGCAAAAAAATACTTAGAAATGTAATGCATTGATTTCTATGTGATGTTTTGTTCTGGATAATAGCAAATCAGAATCAGCTTCATCAGCCAAGCATGTGTACACGTACAAGGAATTGACAAAGTCAATTTACAGTAGCTTAAATGTGGTGATGTAGCAAAAACTACATTCACTACTATTACTAACACACAATCCTCGTAACTGAATAACTGAAACCAGAGAATTTTTAAAATTTGTGCTCAAAACATTATTCCACTAATCAATTAACCAACTAATCATTTCAAAGATTTAATGTGGTTTCTAAACATGAAACTGTTTTAATGGTAATCTTCTGTGTCCATCAGTGTATGACTCCACCTCACAGTCCAAGCTTTGCTGAGGCCTCCACCACCGCTGTCCTCACCACCACCTCCGCTCTGAACCTCCCACAACCCTCCACCTCCCCCTTCACCTCAGAGACCTCAGCACTTCCACCTCAGACAGAGTTGACTTGTGTGGCTCCGCCTGGCAGAGCGATGGCCACCAGCGTCATCCGCCACACCGCCGACCGCCTCAGCATTCCTCCTCCTCCACCTCCCTCCACCACCCAGCTGACAGAAACCTCCATGCCGCCTCAGCTGGGACTTCCACAGACACTTCCAGAGGAGAAGGATGGACCTCCTGCGTCTCCTGACAGCCCGTCCTCTCCTCCTTCCTCAGCGTCGCCTCCTCACTCCTCCCCACAGTCTTCCTGCTCCTCTTCCTCTCCAGTGTCCTCCTCTCCGGTCCTCTGTCAGGTTTTCCCGGTCAGCAGCCGGACGGGAATGATCTCTGCCTTCGTCCAGGCTCCTGTTCAGGTGCAGACTCAGGGTGGGCCCAAGCCCATCCTGCCCCAGTCTCCTTCCAGCTTCGCTCAGCCTCTGCTGGTGGGCTCTGCTGTGCCACAGGGGACCGTGATGTTCGTGGTTCCCCAGCCGCCCGTCTCCCAGGCACCACAGGGCCCACAGACTGTCATGACCCTGGGCAACACCAAGCTCCTCCCCCTGGCCCCAGCCCCCGTTTACATGCCAACAGGAGCAAGTGGTGGCACCTCGCAAGCCGATTTCTCCCGCAGACGAAATTATGTCTGCAACTTCCCCGGCTGCAAGAAGACCTATTTCAAGAGCTCACACCTGAAGGCTCACCTGCGCACACACACAGGTAGGAGGCAGAGATGTTATAAAACACGTTTTCCTGTTCATCTCTTTGCTGTTATTTTTTCCAGATTAACTCCTTTATAGAGTGAACATTTTTTCCTACTTTATGAGTGAAATTAGCCAATTATCAAGAATAAGAGTCTACAGCCATGCTAGCAGCTCCGTGAGGCTTTACTTTAGCAGAGTGGTGCTTTAAGGTAAATGCTAACATTAGTATGCTAAACATAGCAAAACTATTCTGAGTATATGTCGGCCAATAAACTCGAAATTCTCGATGTGGGTTTAAGTTCATTTTGAAAGTCTCCATTACACAGTTTGTCCACCAGAGAGTGCTGACCAGTAGATTTTTACATTATAAAATGTCCTGCTCAGTATGTATCTTGTCACAATTCTTGAAGAGAACTAATCTAAGGATTCTGAGACATGATTGTTGCGACATTGTGTACCATCAAAACATGTATCTTAGGTCAACTGGTCTGGTGTGCTGCACAATGGCCGCCCACAGCTCCTCAGAGATGGGTTAAATGTGAAGAACAAATTTTACTACGTTGTACTGGGTATGATTGTATGTGCCAATAAAGTCTTATCCTACTCATGTAAATAAAATTACAATCGGCTGATGAAGATGTATGTCAGGTTTTTTTTAACTTTCAAGTATTGATATCAGTATCAGCCTCAAAACTCCAGTATCAGTCGAGTTGTAATATTAACATGCTCAATTGGGTAGAGACCACTCAAAGCTTTTTACAATGACTACGGTAACATGTTGATGTTTAGCATTTATGATGGCACTAGATGAAAAGTCAGGACCAGCAAGGTTATTATAACTCATGAGGGGACTATGACTGTCCACATCAAAGCTCATCTTGATCAATCCAGTTGTTGCTAAGATATTTCAGAAAGCTGAAAACAGGGCTGTTCACTCCTGAAGAATGAAGTATGGGAGATACATGGTTTTCACAGAGACAATTTGTTCATGCCCATGACCTTTGACCTACTGATCATTGTTTGCCTGTTAACTTTGTGAGCTAATAGCTAAAAAGAAAAATAACTGACTTATTCACAGAAAAGCAGCTTTAACTGAGATAGAGAAACTTAAACACGATTATTGTTTTGTGATAATGTGGTTTGTGGTTTTGTTTGTATGCTAACAGTCCGTTCTCTCCTTTGCTGCAGGTGAAAAGCCGTTCAGCTGTCATTGGGAGGGCTGCGACAAGAAATTCGCCCGATCTGACGAGCTTTCACGCCACCGCCGGACGCACACCGGCGAGAAGAAGTTTGTTTGCAACGTGTGCGACCGGCGCTTCATGCGCAGTGACCACTTGACCAAACACGCGCGGCGGCACATGACCACCAAGAGGGCTTCCTCGTGGCCCACCGAAAACCGAGACCTCAACAAAGTGGCCCTGCCGAAGGGCCAAAACAGAGGCTCTGCACTTCCTGTCGGCATGCTGGTCCCCACAGCCAACTAATAGACTCAGCCAGGAGCCCACAGGGCCAACTCAGGACCCCAGGGGGGCAACCGCCAATCCAGACACTTACAGGTTAAACTGTAAGTGGATGTTTCAATCAGCTCCACATCAGGAGGATCTTTTCTACTCCACAAATCAGACTGCTGCTGAACACAGTGAAGACAGTCACTGGGCTCCGGCTACGTTTACATGAAGAACAGGGTCATTAAAACACAGTAAACTCTGATTAAGAAACTCAGTTAAGATGGCTGTCTTACTCTCATATTGAACAGGTTACTGTGGCATGGAAACCATCGACAGCGTTCATTGTCAGACTCATTCACTGTTTCTTCTCTTTCTGGTTTAGTTTTTATTTAGGCGGCATGTTTGGTCATGGACAGACAGAAACTTCCCTTTCTATTGTGTGTTCCACAGGACAGGTTTCTATCATCTGTTTTCACAAGACTAAAAGTCTACAGACTCACCGGCGACCCTGTGAGGCTGAGATGTTCACTACACTCTGAAAACTGTAGAAAAAACAGATATATCCTTACCAGAAGTCTTGTCCTGAATGTGGCACTAGAGGAAGTAACATGTTTTTTTTTAACCTAGATCAAAATTATGTTCTGTTCTGTGGCCTTTTTAGGACTTTCTAGAACTTGGTTCAGCTTTTATCAAGCTCAGTTGTACTTTGAGCTGCACGCTAACATTATCGAACTGTATTAGCATGATAATACAGTATGCTAATGCTAATGTAGCATACTGTATTAGCATGATCATATTGACCACATGTCATACAAGGTTAACATGCATGTTAACTATTGTTTGGTGTCAACATGCAGATGTTTAACATGTTAGCATGCTAAAACACCAACTTTGATGTCCTGAGATTTGCACAATTAGCACTCTAAACATGCTAATGTTAGCATGTAGCTTGGAAGTCATCTATTGGTTTTATAGTAATCCTGTCCTGAATTTAGGTGACCTGTGACTGTGACCTGCTGTTGACGCTAGACGGAGAGTCAAAGGATCACCAAAGTCAGTAGGATTCATCCTCTGGGGATAATAATCAAACAATAATCCAATTTCTTAATGTTTTGTTTTCCACCATCAGCCTGTTGGTCTGACTCTGACTGGTTCACAGTAATTCAGTTTGATGATAAAGCATCACAGGGACCAGCATTTTAGGTTTTAGAACTGGTTAGCAACCAGGATCGTCTTTTGGTTGCCAACTTTGACACAGCAGTTGCCATATTTTTAAAGTTTAAAAGTCAAGTGATAAACATCATTTTATTTCAGATTTCAAGTCTGTTTTTAAACATATAAACAGTGTCGAAAGGTTCCTCCGCCTGCAGCCTGTTCATTTTTATTTAGTTGCTTTGTTTAGAAACAAATAAATCAGAATTAAGTATAAACATGCCACAGTAAGTCAAATGAAGAAGTTAGAACAGCTGAAATAATCAGAGTACTGCCAGAATCTAATTTAAAATCAAGATAGTCTGAGTTTAAATTATGTAGACGAAGCCAGAGCAGCCAGCAGATGACGGAGCGAGTTTCCCGCCCTGCTCAGGACATTTTATTCCCACCAACCACAAACTCACAGCAAGAGGAAGAGGAGGACACGAAGGCGACAGGCTGCTATTCATCCACGGACAGAAACCAACAAAAACCTGACATTGCACTGGATTTTTTAAATCTTGCTTGTTTTTGTACTCTCTCTCCGTGTATAATCATGTTTACTTCATGTGTAAATGTCACGTTTAGCAAATGTATGCACTCTTTTTATTTTTTGCCAAAGCCTCTGTATTGTGCTTCTATTATTAGCCTACTTATATTACTTTGTCTGTGACTGTAAATATTGTAAATAGATTGATATCTATATGAATGTTACGTGTATTCCAATCTGCATTTATTGACAGTACGAGTTATTGATATTTTAAAAATGTCAGTGGACAGTATTCCTCACTGTGATACTACCTACTATCTTTGCTTTACACATTATTATTATTTAATAAACATTTGTTGAGGAAAAAGTGCTGTTTTTGATATCTTAATTTGGCCCATAGTGTAGCCAGTAAGAAAATACCTCATGTTATTAAATGTTATTCTTAATAATAACGGCTTAGCCTATATCGAAATAATCCCATTTCTGAACATTTGCCTGTAAGCGATGGTGAAGAATATGGCTTTTATAATAAAAATTTACCATGAAAAAAAAACCTGTTGGTTTGTAGTTTGTTCTTTCTCACTGGACTACAATTCATCATGTGACATTTTGTTTTATTTTAGGGGGGCGTTTTGAGTAAATTGTTCAGGGACAAGAGATTAGCATCATTGCTATGCTAACTGTGGCTAATTAAGTTTTTCTTTTGATCATAAGAAAAAACAGTTTTGTCAGGGAAAGTTAAAGAAATAGGTCAGCATTGTCTGAGAATTAGATGTTCACATGCATATCAATCTCAAGTCTGTATTACAAGTACATTGCCTGTCATAAAAAATGGAAGCAGGTGTAAACTGCCAGCCTGGCTGTGTCCATATAAAGTATTCAAAATAAGCTCCACCTCAACTAGCTGTAACATGTTTACATGTTAATGTCTCAATAATAGTGATTTATCTCAGTACATTTTGCTTATAATACATTTGCACTAATACTTTTTTCTTACTTTGTTGTAAACAGTTGTGGAAAGTAAATTTACCCAAGTACTCTACTAAGGTAAATTTTTTTTAATTTAAGTGAAAGATGTCTTACTTCTTCCACAACTGAATATATTTCAGTCTAATATGATAATGTTCAGCATCATAAATGACCAGAAAGTTCAATCAACAGCTTTGACAGCGTGAATAATATTTAAAGTATGTATTACAGGACTGTTTTATTTGACAGTATTAGACAGCGTTTCAGTTTATCTATCAAGCTATATATAAACTCCCTAATGTGCTGCCTTTTGATAAATCATGAATTTTCAGCAGCTGTTTCCCAAATGTTTGTCTGTGAATTTAGGTCACAGATGTGAACTTGGTTATAAAAAGGCGGATAAACTCCGGGTTAAATCAGTTTTCTAGGCTGTGATGCTTTATATAAACACATACATTGTCCCGTATATGAAGTTTCTGCTCGACGACAGCGGCGCTGTTACGTGTTGTGTTATACAACCGGAGCACCGAGCACTCTCTCCCCGCACCACCCGGTAACAAGGATCAGCCTATCCGGAGACAGCGCTCAGGGGGTGTGACCAATGGGAGAGGACGACGTTGTGTCAGAGGGCTGCGTCATTGGCTGATGAGGTACCCGCCCACTTGCCTTACTGACCGACATTCAGTAGAAGCCAAAGAAAATGAATTTAAAAAAAGGGTAAAAATTGAAAACTGGAGTCTAGTGGAGCCGCAGCAGCCAGAGGAACAGTGACATCATGAGGGTGGAAGCGGTACTACAGCACTATAAAAAATATACACGACCAAAGTACCATCTAAACGATGTACAAGACAAAAACAATATTGTATCAATGCAGTGGTGGAATAAGTAGCCAGATCTTTTAGAGGTAATGCTGCAGTGTAGAAATACTCTGTTACAAGTAAAAGTCCTGCATCGTTTTGTTTCCTTAAGTAAAAGTACAAAGGTTTTAGCATCAAAATGCACTTCGTGCCAATTATAAACGTATACCCTGTATTTGGGTGCTTTGCCCAAAAAATGTTCAGAAAATGTTACCTCTCAGATGCATATTCTGTCACTATAAAGCGGTAAAAACAGAAATAGCTACAACTGCTGATTAGATTTATATTATTTATTGTATCATTTGGACGGAAAGAATAACTTTTTGCTATTCGACTGCAACAGGACTGCAAAACATGGAAATGTTGGCTCTTGTACACATCACCTGTTTATACATGATTTGTTTAATGTGGATGACGGACAGGGTTCAAGCTTGTTTCCACTATTTATTTGAGACCAGCGTCCAGTACTCATTCCTGTCGCCAGGGGGCGACACGCACAGTTGACCTACATTTGCAAGCAGTGTTGTTGGCTTCCTAAACAGCCAATCAGTTCGCTCCCGTCCGGAAACAGCTGATTAGTAGTGTTCGTCTTTTCAGAGGGAAAAATGAGGAGACTATTGTGCTTCAGAGACTGAAACTTGATTGAATAAAAGGTACAGCGTAACAGATAATCAGCAACATAAGGATTAAGACTTTAAATCTCGGTTTATACTGTCGTAGTGCAGCTAGTAAACCGTCAAATTACTTCCGCGTTCCTTTGTTATTTTACATTGTGGGCAGTTTTACAAGCGAAACCCGCTAATGTCAGTTCAAGCTCTCGCCCGGAAATACTGATGACACTTCTGGATCGATCGTTATGCTAACATGGGGTGTGTAAAATGATTTTTGGCGCTAAATTGTCAAAGTGACAGGCAACGCCTTTAGATGACATTACGAAAAGGGCGCCAACGGGAAGCAAACAGGATATACAAAAAAAAAACAACAACGCTGTAAACACCGCCATACGCATACAATAAATACATTAAAGTAAAGACTGTAATATGAATTGATAGAGTCGCAAGTACGTTTACGTTTATTATCGGTTTACACACATTCAGTCCAGTTTGGGGAATATGTAAACAGGATGTGCACACCTGAATTGATAACTTTGCAGACCACAGGTTACATGACAGTTTAACCCATCAAGAGCAATTTATATGTAGTATACCCAGCTCCCTTTTTGAGCAAAGATCTCAAGTACGGAAGTAAGTTTGACACCACTTTTAACTTCTCACATTATTTGAAAATCGCAGTTTAATGAAACATATTTGTGTTTTTTTTTCTCCCAATTTAGAAATGTTGAGTAAACGCTAATTTTAATAGTTTTGTAACATCGGTTTCGGGCAGTTTTGTAACTCCGCACAGACAAAGCGTTTTGATTTTCCCGCAGCTGTCAAGTGGCACGTGAGCCCGGCTCGTAACTTGATTGGTTCCGTCGCAGCGGCAATTTAAAGAGTCATCACGAGCTGGATTTCTATTGGCAAGCTGCGTTCTAGCGCCAAGATTTCAATAAAAAAGGGAGCGAACAACAGAAGCCGCTTCAGTCTCCGCTCTTCATCTGTGTCAAGCTGCTGCTTAGTTTAGATTTGTTCTGTTCTTACACGTACTTTTAGCTTCCTAACTTATCTTTTATTTATCTGTCCGTCTGAACTCAACGTTATCAAAATGCTTTCTGCTCGCTCTCCTCTTTCCGTCAAGAATGAAAACAAACTCAGCGGTCAGATCAGCAACATGTCGCTGGACAAAGAAAACACGGTGAGACATACATACCTGTAAAACTGATGCTTCATGTCTTTTTTACACGTTGGACTTTCATTTTACGTCAAAATTACAGTCTTTAGTTAGAACTCGTGGCCGCCATTTCCTGACCAGCCCGGTCCGATTGAGCCAAGTATAACCTGTATTTCGGCGGTCTGTCGATAAAGTAAAACATATTAATCTAATATAGAAACTAGTGTTTGGTCGTTAACGATATCTTGTTATTTATCTTTCAGCCGCCGAGCCTGAACACTACCCGCATCTTGGCGTCTAAAACCGCGCGTAAAATCTTCGACGATCCTGCGGTAAGTGAACCAAATCCTGCTGAAACCTTCAAGATTTACAACGAATGTAGCAGAGAGATAATCTGTAGTCACATTAAAGTTAATGAAGAGGAGTTTGGGTTTTTTTTATTTATGTGGCGCCTGAACGGTCCTGTTGTTATGATAGAAATTCGAATTACATCAAACTTGGGAAAGCAGCAAATGCTCACAGTTGAAAAGCTAAGCCAGTGGCTGTTTGTCATTTTCTTTGGTTCATTGTTTCACCCCCAATTTCAACTTTCCTTTTGTTACTAGAGTCAGACATTAAATTCCAACCCTCTGCTGGCTCTGACTGCAACATCAAGCCTATACAGACAGATGAGTAGTGATGTGTGTTTGACAGTCTCCTATTTTGTGTATTTCAGCCCAAAGCTGTGAAGAAGAGCAGCAGTGAGGAGGAGCCGCTGCTGAAGGAAAACCCTCGCCGCTTTGTCATCTTCCCCATCCAGTACCACGACATCTGGCAGATGTACAAAAAGGCAGAGGCCTCTTTCTGGACTGCAGAGGAGGTAGGAGACAGATATTTAATTCAGGGCAGTCAGTCAGTCACTCTGTTGAACAGTCGTCCTACAGTGGTCTCAGAGATGCGTCCTACTATTATTTTACTATTATAAAAGTGTTAAAAGTTTAATATATACTTGGAATATAACACATGCAGATGACGTGACATTAACATCTTGTGTTTGTTCAGGTGGATCTGTCAAAGGACCTGCAGCACTGGGAGTCTCTGAAGGATGAGGAGAGGTACTTCATCTCTCACGTGTTGGCTTTCTTCGCTGCCAGTGACGGCATCGTCAACGAGAATCTGGTGAGGACCGTCCACATGTTGGTTTAGTTTCATTGTCTGCTCTTGGATTCAACACGTTAAATGGTGTCCATCAGTTTCATCTTTAATCCCAGACCAAACAAAACATGGCACACGAAAAGGCAGGAAAACAGTCCGCTGTACACCATAAGAGACAGTGAGTAGGATAACATACAAAATCATGCAGATAAAACTAATCATTTTCTCTAACCAATAATCATTAATCATATGGACATAAAACCTCACAGAACACCCAAAAGTACAGATTAAGATATCCTAAAGCACAGAGTAACGTCTGCAAGTGATGGATTTTTGTCCAAAGGCTCAAAATATTCAGGTTACCATCATGTGAGATGAAGGAAAGCGGTGAATTCTCACATGTGACAATCTGCAGCCAGCACATATTGCCAACGTCAACAACGATGAATTGAAGAATTTTCTTTTGATTGTTTTTCTTTCTTGGTCTCTGTGTGACCACCAGGTGGAGCGCTTCACCCAGGAAGTGCAGGTGACGGAGGCGAGGTGTTTCTATGGTTTCCAGATTGCCATGGAGAACATCCACTCAGAAATGTACAGCCTCCTCATCGACACCTACATCAGGGAGCCCAAAGAGAGGTGAGACACAGCTCTGTTACTGGACTCTGGAATTGTGTTGGTACTGGGTGCACTGGACTCTGCTGGTCTGTACTGGTGTCTGATGGTGCGTTGAATGCCCCGCAGAGAATACCTCTTCAACGCCATCGAGACTCTGCCGTGTGTGAAGAAGAAGGCCGACTGGGCGCTCAACTGGATCGGCAACAAGAGCGCCAACTACGGTAAACCTGCTCACTGTGAGACCGCATGTTGTTCACGTTCCTGCTCGACCAGGTCTGATATTGATCTTGTATCTGTTATTAATCGGAATTCTGTTGACCCTCCAGGAGAGCGTGTGGTGGCCTTTGCTGCCGTGGAGGGAATCTTCTTCTCTGGTTCCTTCGCTGCTATCTTTTGGCTGAAGAAGAGAGGGCTGATGCCCGGCCTGACCTTCTCCAACGAGCTCATCAGCAGAGACGAGGTAACGATCATACAACAATATCTGACAATCAGATCAATATTAAGCTTCATCTTGTTCGTTTTCAATCAGTTCATCCAGATGATTTTTGATGCAGAGTTTTCACTCAACTTTAAAACTGCTTTTGACAGACATGTGAACGAGTCTGTGTGTTTGTGTGTGTTTCAGGGTCTGCACTGTGACTTCGCCTGTCTGATGTTCAAACACCTGGTGAACAAGCCGTCCACAGAAACCGTCACCAGCATCATCAAGAACGCTGTGGAGATCGAGCAGGTCGGTCAACACAAATGGATGAATGTGAAGCTTCTGAGCATGTTGTTCTGGCTTCTCTCCTTCAGCCAGTTGGTGGCGTCACTGGTTTTAATGCTGTCTTGTTGTTTTTCTGCTCAGGAGTTCCTGACGGAGGCTCTGCCGGTGAAGCTGATCGGGATGAACTGCGAGCTGATGAAGCAGTACATCGAGTTTGTAGCTGACAGACTGATGCTGGAGCTCGGCTTCACAAAGGTAACCACATCCCAACAAATCCACAGCTCCCAGTGGGGCTGGCTGATGGGTGGAATTAGTTTGAACTTTTGCATGATGTGCGACATGTCTCCACTGTGAAAGTGGAGTTATCATAGTGTGAATAAAAGGGTTGTTTTCAGTCAAGTCATGCAGACGACAGCTGGAGACATGATGAGTTACAATCACATTTACAAGAAGAACGGACTAAAACACCCATGCATCCCGCTGTATCCCTGCCTAAAAATAATCAAAGGGTAGCTCAGTGAGGAAGACAATCTGTGTCCCAATCAGAGGTCTGAGGAGTCACATGGTTAAACTGTGAGCCTGTGATGATGAGTCACAGCTTGATGTTTTCTTCAGGTTCACTTCTTGGCATTATGCTGCACAAATGAGAGTTCTTTCATGTGGAGTTTAACGTAACTCTTAGATGCTGTAATAAGTCTGATTAAACTCTTCTAGATTGACTTGGATGTGAGATTTTGATGCTTTTCTTTGTCTTATATCACCGTAAATTGAATATCTTTGCATTTTGGGTCTATTTTAAGACTGTACCACTTATCTCTGATGCTGCTATTGACCAAACCAATTAATCAAAATATTTCATCAGTTGATTAATAATTGTTAGATAATTGTTAGATGCAGACCTAATTCAAACTTTGATATTGAAGACATGTATTGACCCAAATGTCAACTGCAGGGGGATGCTGGATATAATGAATTTTCTCACACATGCTGACAAATCTGGTCTTTGTTACGAGAAGTTTGAGCTCTCAGGTTTTGGGACAGATAACTCATCAGAACTTCTTTAATGTGTCCTCAGTGGAGTTGTAAGAAAGAATAAACTGAGCTCTGATCTGTCTGTCTCTGTAGATCTACCGGGTGGAGAACCCCTTTGACTTCATGGAGAACATCTCTCTGGAGGGAAAGACCAACTTCTTTGAGAAGCGGGTGGGCGAGTACCAGAGGATGGGCGTGATGTCCGGCCCCACAGACAACGCATTCAGGCTGGACGCTGACTTCTGAGGACCGAGGTGCGCCGAGTCACACTCAGTCCCACATTTCAGACTCCATGCTTTGACTCTACACCACAGGAGGACACTGGATGATGTCCAGTTAAAACCAGGAGAAACATTCAGTGATAGACTGGTACTCTGCCGCTCACCTTTAGTTGTAAGTTAAAATGATTAGCTATCATTTCTGCGTTTGTGTGTGCAGCCCAGGAAGTAATTGTTACGATTGGTGATGAACTTTCTCCGTCAGTGGTCAGCTTGTTTGGTCCTTTTGTACTCGTTGTCATGAGAGGCTCGTGAGAGCCGATGGGATTAGCTTCAGCCTACAACACAAGTACAGTAAATAAATAGACTTTCACTGTTTAAGTCTTCATCTTTCATACAGGTGATCAGGGTTTTGCAGTTTGTTTCTGTTTTCGTAGATAAAGTTTTTTACCTGTATTTTGTAATGAAATTTAAACTTCAGATTTATATATTAGCAAGTTTAGATCTGTTATTTTTCATTGTTAAATATGTACAGTTAAATCCTTTTTTAGAGATGACCTTTGGTTTTGTAATTGAAGTTATGTAAATGAGAACCTGTTTCCTTTACGAGCACAGCTGATAAGAATTTTTATGTTTTGGGTAAATGGATTTACATAACTACGTCTCCACTTTCTACGGCTTTGTTTTAAACGAATGGCTGAGAAATGAGAATTAAAACTTGAATTTAATTCACTTTATCTTCAGTGAAACAGTTGTGAAAAGAGTTTTTCATCAGCTTAGGAGCGTCTCTGGTGAGATTAATGGAGGTTAATGCTGGTGTTTCTTTCATAAGACCAGACACAAACTGTTTTCACCATTCTTTACCAGAGTCTTTCATAGTCTTTACATAAAAAAGAGCAAATTTTAATTGTTTAACAGCTTTATTCTTTTTTTGAAGCGGACATTGTATCAATGTACTGTTTGAAATAATTTATACATAGTAAACATTTGGATATCTCAATAGAATATTTTAATAATTTAGCTGCGCTGTTATCATTTGTTAATCTACAGAGTATTTTCACAACAAATAATTTGGGCTCTAAACGTCCAAATGTTGTGGGGACAAAAATATCTATTGCTATATCCTAGAAGTGCTTCACGTCACTGTTTATAATAACAGAACAAAAACTAATCTTTTCAGCTCTAAATTGATGACATGTTTGTTGACAAGTATAGCATAGTAAAATCCAAGTCAGACTGACTAAAATAAATGTATTATATGAAATGTTTAGCCTTTTCAGGTGGTTAAAATGCATTTTATGAACAGAACACTAAACATGTATGGATATATTTGTATAAATAAAATATTTGCTCTCAAACAATGAAGGACATCCTTATTCTGAAGATGGAGCCTTTGTCCTGTCTTCCTCTTTATACAATGTTCAATGTCCGTTCAGAGTAGTTCACAAGAATATTCACTATCCAGTCAATACCTCCCCAGCGGGTTTTACTGGATATATTTTAAAGAAACTTCAATCTTAGTTGACACAATGTCACTATATTTAAGACCAGTTCAAAACTCAAAAATGCATTCAAAAGTACCACTGTATTGGCATCAAAATATTCTTAAAGTGCAAAAAGAAAATGTATTTCTGAAATAATGTATGCATGATTGAAATGAAGTTTGTATGTATGAATGTTTGTATAGATGAATGTATGAAAGTCTGTAGGAAAGTATGACTATGAATGTAAGTATTGTAAGGAAATGTATGAATGTACTATGAAATTAGGATTAAATGAAAGTATGAATGTATGTTTGTTTGAAATGAAAGTATGTCTGAAAGTGACTGTATGAATGTAAGTATTAATTATTGTAAGAAATGAAAGTATGTATGTATGGATGAATGTATGTATGAAATTAAAGGATAAATGTATGTATGTATGAAAGCAGGAATGTATGTAAATATGTATGAAATAAAAGTATGTGTGTATGTATGTATGGCAGTATGTATGAAATGAAAGTGACTATAAATGAAAGTGGATGTATAAAATGAAAGTATGAATGTATGTATGTTTGAAATGAATGTATGTTTGTATGGATGAATGTATGTATATATGAAAAAGTATGTATGAAATGAAAGTATGACTATGAATGTAAGTATTCATTATTGTAAGAAATGAAATTATTTATGCAGTTAAAGTATGAATGTATGTCTGAAATTAAGGGATAAATGTATGTATGTATGACTGTATGTATGTATGAAATAAATGTATGTATGTTTGACAGTATATGAAATGAAAGTATGTATGTATGAAATTATTGTATGTGTGAAATTAAAGTACGAATGTAGGAAAGTATGACTATTAATTATTGTCAGAAAGTTTATGAAATGAAAGTATGGATGGATGAATGTATGTGTATATGAAATGAAAGTTTGTATGCATGGATGGAATGAAAGTATGAATGTATGTAGAAAAGTATGACTATGAATGTAAGTATGTATAAAATGAATGTAGGTCTGTATGTATTAAAGTATGAATGAAATGAAAGTATGAATGTAAGTATGTATTTATGAAATTAATGTGTGTATGAAAGTATGTCTGAAAGATTGACTGTATGAATGTAAGTATTATTGTAAGAAATTAAAGCATGTATGAAAAGAAAGTATGTATAAAATGGAAGTATGAATGTATTTATGTATGTTTGAAATGAATGTATGTTGTATGGATGAATGTATCTGTATGACAGTATGTATGAATGTATGAAATTAAAGTGTGAATGGATGAATGTATGTATGAAATAAAAGAATGAATGTAAGTAGGAAAGTATGACTGTGTATGTGTGTATGAATGTATGTATGAAAGTATGATTGTATGAATGTAGGTATATTTGTATGAAATGAAAGTATGTATGGATGAATGTATGTATGAAATAAAAGTATGTATGAAAGTATGACTGTATGAATGAAAGTGGATGTATATAATGAAAGTATTAATGTATGTATGTTTGAAATGAATGTATGTTTGTATGAATGAATGTATGTAAGAAAGTATGACAGTATGTATGAAATGAATGTATGTATGAATGTAGGAAAGTATGAATGTATGTATGAAATGATTGTATGTGTGAAATGAAAGTACGAATGTAGGAAAGTAGGGTTATTAATGTATTTAGGTATGTATGAAAGTATGTCTGAAAGATTGACTATGAATGTAAGTATTCATTATTGTAAGAAATTAAAGTATGTATGGATAAATGTATGAAATTAAAGGATAAATATATGTATGTATGGCAGTATGTATGAAAGTATGTAGAAAAGTATGACTATGAATGTAAGTATGCTCGTATGAAATGAAAGTATGTATGAAATGAAAGTATGAATGTATGGATCGTTCTGAATGTTTTTAGGTGTTTTGTTAAACACTGAAAAAAACATCTGGCAAATAACTGTTTTTGACAGTTTGTTGGATAAAATTGCAAAAAGTGTTATTGATTTTTCACAATGTTGTGTCTCCATACTGGCGAGATCAATAGAAGAACTTCACCCAGTCCATGACAGGCTTGCATGGCTGATTTATTTGATCTGGTTACAAAGACATGCCAACACTCCCATTATACATTACAGCCTTCACACAGTGCATTAACAGGAACAGGCGTTAAAGAAGCACAAACATAACAGTTCATGTTTCTGGAAGGAAACTTTGTTCAGACTCTTCAGACATTGTCTTCTGTCATGTATGATTCCATTTCATTTTACATCTATAGCTTCAATGTCTGAACTGAACATTATGAACTCAAATTTGGTCTTTCAAAACATGTTAATGATTACACTTATCTGCAAAAATAAGAAATAAACTAGTTTGTTGGATTTGGACCTTCAGGTTAATGAACACTTTGTGATTATGAAGAATATAGTGTCATTGAATTTGTATAACTATATACATTTTACAATCTGTGAAATGACGCCCAGAATAACGTCAGGTTCCAACATGATAAAGCTCAGAGTTTAGAGGATCACAATGTCCCGCAGCATGATGTCTCCCAGCACCTCCAGCTGGGTGATGCGTCTCAGATCCTGGACTCTGTGTCTGTAGTCCAGCTGGTGTTGCCCGTTGATGGCAACTCTGAACTGCTGAGGCTCACACAGGATGATCATCTGCAGAGAAAACACACCGTCACCATTATGATGATACTAAAGGTGTATTCTTACATTACAGATATCAGAGTGCTTTACAGTGTGAAAAGAAAAAATGCACTAACAAAGTGAGAATAATTACAGAGGATTTTAAAACCTCAATTTTTCATTCCCCTGGGTAATTTTAAACTATTTTGGTACTTCAACGTTGCTTCATTTTTCAGCCTCGGAAGTTGCAGCTTGCTCTTAATTGTCTCTATGTGCTTTTTTTGTCTGTCAATTATGTTTGTTTTTCTTTATATTCTGCTGTACTTGGGTCTCTATGAAGCACATCATCATTAGGAAGGCGTTGTTACACTTTAAATCAAGCAAAAACACACAATAAACAACTGTAACTGAGTGTCTGCTGGTGTTGTGGTACCTCAAAGTATTGTCCTGCAGTGAAGGGGAAGGAGGCCAGTGTTCTCTCCTCGGGGCCCCAGCACTCAGACAGGAAGGAGTTCCTGACGAAGACCCCTTTCTTCATACGAGGGTTCAGATGAAGAGCGATGTCGCTGCTGCTGGAACATCGCAGATTCACAGAGAAACTGGAACACAGAAAACGATGGAAATGTCTATATGACAAACATTTTGAGTTTTTATCCACTTGCAAGGATTTCTTTTTGTAGTTTTGCCACGTCTGATGAACAATTTATCGGCCACCTTCAGAATGAATGGGCTGATATTAAACCATAATTCACTGACTGACTGGTGTACTCAGGTGTTTTGTACCTGTCTGCGTTATGATTGGTTTCTCCTTTGACAATGATAGTACGCCCTGCACACAGTCCATCAGCCAGCTCACCTCTGAAGGGAATACTCTGTATGAAACAAGATTTCATCAGACAGAAGATGAGAAACACTCCAATACTTTACTGAACTAGGTCTCAGATCAGCTGATTAAGATAACAAGGAAGAAGGGAAGGATAGAAGACACAAAGGAAGGAAAAAAGAAAAACAACAAAGGCAGTAACGACAGAAAGAAGAGAGAATATTTTTCTTCCTTTTCAACTGATATGAAAACATTAAAATCCCCAAAGACGAAATTGTCTTCTGCTTCAAGTTTAATTACAAGGAACTAGGGAAAGAAAGTACGTCAAAAGACCAACAGCTGATAATCGCTGAAGAAAAAGGAAAAATGAGAATGAATTTCATTTCAAACTGTTTTTGGTTGTTTCATTGTTGCAAATATTTTGCCAATAAAGATTAAAGTGAAAATGCCGAAACATAAAAAAAATACTAATATTTCCAGTTTGGGTGTTTTACCTGGAAAAAAATCATAAAGAGCATATTAAAACTCACCAAGTCATCTAAAGGGGGATTAGCTACAGTAAAAAACACCCACTTTAACTCTTTATTCTAATTATCTCTGTTGGAGAACCTTATTCACTCGTGGTGTACCACAGGGCTTGATTCCAGGTCCTCTGTTGTTTACTGTTTACTTTTTACATTTTTTGCAAATATCAAATGTTTTTTCATTTTTGTGTGCATAATCTCTGGTGACAATTTGATCTTAAAAATGTGAAATACTCCAACAAATGGTCAAAGATTTATAATCATAAAAAATGAAAAAGTAAGAAAATCCCCACATTTCAGAAGCTGTAACCTCCACATTTTTGGTTTTATCTATAATAAATGTTGACATTAATCAATCTTCTGTATATTGATTAACTATTCCTGCTCTGATAGCAGAAATGATTGAAGACTCTCCAAAGTTAAACATAATTCAAGTTATGTCATTCTTACTTTGAACTCTGAGTCCTGGTTGGGCAGACTGGCTGCAACAGAAGATGAACTCTAAAAACAACAAAAACAAAACATCTCATTCATCTTCATCACATGTTCACTGGTTTTATCACATGAAGAAAAACAAACTTTGCTTTTCGACCAAATGTTTTAACAGAATCTAGGGAGTGACTCACAGAGCTCGAGTAGATGCCGACAGCTTCAATTTTGACCTTTCCAGATATGGACAAAGTGTCGACCCGCTCCAGCTCCAGTCTGTGTTTATACTCCAACAATTGACGTCCATTCACCACCGCCTACAACAAGGTGGAAGAAATACTCACATCCTTTACTTAAGTAAAAGCAGCAGTACAGCAATGTTAAGAATACTCCATTAAAAGAAAACGTTGTGCATGTAAAATCTTATTTTAAGTACAGAAAGATTATCAGCTCCATGTACTTGAAGTATTAGCAGTTCAAGTACTGAAGTGTCACCTTCATATAGTTGAAGTACTGGTTGTGCAGGTATGTACAGACATTGGAGATATCTGAGTATCTCTAATGTCTTCATTATTATAAATCAAATTTGCGATGCACCAGTTTAATACTGAGATTGGGAAACTGGCTCTAAAATACTACGGTACACACAAATGGAACAACCTACAGAACTTCTAAAACTTTCAATCAATTTAAATCCCTTTTGACTGACAGCGCAGTGTGAATGCACCTGTCGTCTTTGAACTGATGTGTAATCTCTTGATGTATCTTCATGTGCTTCTATTGTTTTATATGTATTGTATTTTATATGTACTGTAATCAGGGCGCCCTTGCAAAAGAGAGTTTGCTCTCATTGGCCTTTCATGCTTCCAATAAAGTTAATAATAAAAAACAGCTGCTCGAGGTGGAGCTAGTTTGCAGCTGGCACTGGCTCCCAGCCTAGGGGTCGGCCCCTTCAAAAGGTCAGCAGAGGATTCTGTGTCACTGGACCATTTGAACAGTTACTGAAATTAAACCATGTGAGAACTTGAGAGAAGTCTCTTTGGTAAACTGATGACAACTCAGAGCCTCTGAAACATGATGAGAGAGACAAGAACACACTGATTTTATACCAAAATCCAAGAAAAACAGCAGTATACAGTTCACTGTTTAGTTTGTAGGTTTGACTAAATCCCATGTGATCATGGCGTGAAGAAATTTTACTGCATTCTGGCAATAATATTATTTTCGGGAAAGTTTGATGATTATTGCGATAGTATTGTTCAGCATGATATTTAAGAGATAATAATGGTAGCATGAACATTTGATACTCATACATCCCTATTCCAAGGTCAAGAACGTACGTTGAAGCTTGAATGTGATGTATTGTTTTTGTGAAAGGTTTCACATCAGTAATGTGTGTAAACACAGCAGGAATAGTTTCCATCAGGATAAGTAGATGAACATAGAAAATATGCCAAACTCTTCAGGTTATATGTGAATATACTTAGAATTTATAAGGTCATAAATGGCAGAAGCTATCAGCCATTGCGTCGTGCAAATGCTTGTCACTCACCATAAACCTGTCTTTCAGGACGAAGATTGTGAGTTCAAATGAGTTGCCGGCAGCAAAAGGCATCTGGTGTAGGATCTGCTCTCGACCCCAGCGCTCATTCTGCAGCGTGTTGCAGACGATACATGGAGACCTCTGGAACCTCGGGTTGAAGTGAAATGCTATGTCTGCCCTCGGCTTCACACTGCTGCCACACCCAAAATCTACCTGGAACCTGAAAGACAGCACAGAGGGACAACGACATATGAGGCTTTAACCTGGTTGAGTCTAAAAAAGGTCCAAAACAAAACACAACTTAATAGTGAAGATGTCTTAAGCTTCATTTCAAAAACATTTCTCCAAATGTCAGACCGACATATTTGGTTTGGGCATGTTTAGAGGGTCTCCAGTGGTGTTTACAACAGAATTCAGTAATGTCACCTGTCAGTTTGCTGTAAACACAGGTGGATCAAGCATAGGTTGAGAGCAAGAGGTTTTATCCTTGATGATGTTGTGAATCCTCACCTGTCAGCATTAGACAGCACTGAGCCCTGAATGACAACCATCTCCCCCGGCAGCAAACCGCCCAGGATCGTCCCACCGAAGGGAACCACCTATAGGGAAAAATCAATAAAACTCATGAGACTGTCAGGAGACTGGGACAAAGGTACTGTTCTTTTTCCTCCACTACATTTAAATCTGAGAGGTAGCACTTTAGAGATACGCTCTTGTTCACAATTGAGGGTGAAATCATCCAGAAGCTGAGAGAAGGTATTATTTAATTTAACAATAAAACATGAGAAAAGATCAATAAAATACTTTTTCTCTTAGAAGGGCCATTTTTCACAATGACTGCTTGTGTGTTTGCTTCTTATTTACACATTTAGCTAAACCTTGTAAATACTTGATCACAAAAAATGTGCTGGATAATCTGGCAACAGAATAAGATTTTATTTGTACATTTGCGACCAGTATGTTGATTAATTTGGAGACATCATGGTTTTATCTTAAAGCTAAAATTCACGTTCTTACTGAAGGTCTGTACTGTTTCAATGGCAGGAAAGCAACCTATCAAACGCCAAACCGCATTAGAAATTATGAATGTTTAAATATTTCTTCGTGTGTTACCAAAAGCTTACCAGAAAAATTACTTAACCCAAGACGGAACACAAACTATAAGGAACCACTTTTTAATTCGGCTTCAACAAAACACACCCAACTGGGCTCAAATGCAAATAAAACGTGGAATTAAGAGTTCATCCACCCAACGCAGTGTAACCTTACAGGGCGTAAACACGTAGTCCGAACCGAAACTTTCAGCCGCAGACTTTGCTGAAATCAAATTATTTGGTGGGTGAAATATATGCAGAATTCACCAGGAATACAACCAACTTCAGAAGTGTTTTCGAGATGGTATATGAGCAAATGCGACATTAAATATTCATTTACTTTACGAAGCTAACTAACTCGATGTAAACTGAGCGCTTTGACATGATGCTAGCTAGCCAATTTATCGATAAGACGTCAATTTAATGTTGAGAAATTGATTGAAAACTACAATTTTACTCGAGATAAGCAGAGAAAGCGTCTTACCGGTTTTAAAAACGTCTGTCTCGCGTCTGAAAGCGACATTTTGGACTAGAACAGCTCCCACCTGAAGCGCGTTTGGACTTCCTTATTCAACGTAAGCAAGGTTGTTGGTTACAAGGATGAGACAGAGCAGCTCGAAATCGAAAGACACTGTTGGCACACACCGGATTAAAAATTTTCTTTTAAGCGTAAAATAATGCACATTAGAGACATTACTTTGTTTCTATGTTTTACTGTTTAAGTACTTAACGTTAAATACAGATTGCGTTGCGGCGTGATGACGTAGCTGTCCGCTCCCGATAGGGTGCAGGGGTCTGGTAGACGCAGGCAGATTCTTAGTCTTATGATTCCAATAGTGATTCATTAACAACCGGCCTGAAGCTATTCACTGTCAAAATACTTTTTACTGCTTTAAATCACATGTTTTAAAATAAATTGGATTAACAGTTATTAACTAACTGCTTTACCTATCATTTCGAATAATCGATATATATTGTATCAAGAATACTCATTTTCTTTTTGTTACTATTTTTTTTAAACATTAATGGGGAATCAGCTTTCATGTCCCCATTACTCCTAAATAATACCAGCTTTTGGAGGCATCCTCTCTAGAATAACGCTTCTCAAAAATGTTGATGTCACTTTCATTGATTCTCCCATGCTGAACCCAGCAGACACACTAGGAAAGATGCAGAATAGGAAAAATGTATTTTCCCGTGAGAACAGGTGAGCAATCTATGCACTCTTCCAGCAGGATGTGGGACAGGTTACCTCTCTTACCTTTTATTAGATTCATTTGATTTCTAGTTTTGTTTCTTTGTGTCATGTTTTGTTCAGTTAGACTGACCACAGCAGGGACAATAAAGACAGACTTTACTTACTAGCAAAACTATGTTCTTAAATTATAACATTTTCACACCCTGGCTAATGAAATAAAAACAATGCATGGCTGTTGTTGCTTACAATGAAAAGGGAAGAAATAAACAAAATTAAAACTGTCATTTAGTGTTTTTTTTTGTAGCAAAAATCTGGGAAAGCATGATGGACATCTGTCCTGCTTTTTCTGACATTTTATGGACAGATGTGATCCATGGTGAAAATAGTTTGACATCATTATTTGGGATCCTAAAGCTAATCATTAAACAAGCATCAATATAGTTGCAGATTAAATTTGGTTTCTCATTAGAACTAATTTCCATCCCTAAAGTAACACACAAGTCATACAGGAACAGTTCAAAGGTCTGGAGAATCCTCTGAGTTTGATGTTCAGACTACTACCAGTCTGTCTGTACAGTGCATATGAAGCCACAGCCAGCAGCCAGTTAGCTTATCTTTGCATGAAGACAGGAAACAGCTATCCTGGCTGTCCAACACCTCTAAAGCTGCCGCCCTGGCTGATAAACCAAACTTCATCCTAGTGGACATGTAGAAATGGAACAGACTTTTTCATAAGTACTTTTGACTTTATTACAAAAAACTAAACAACTGTACAAATTACACACAAAATAACCTAAAAACATTAGCTCGTAACACATTCAATAAAACAACAAACTCTATAAAGTTAGTTTACAAAGAAAAAGGGAAAAAAGCATAAAACCAGCAGTTCTGATCCAAGCTTTACCAGGTCATCTGGTTAACTGGTGACTCTCACCAAGTTCCATATTTTACTCAGCAGTTATCCAGATAATACGCCTGGTTTGTGGACAGATCCGTGGGCTGCAGTGTCCTTACTGTCTGTACTGTGATTGGCTGAAAAGCTCATTTGTTATTTCAACTACCCGTCAGCTGCGCAGCAATCAGATACATAAACACAAGTCCATCTTTCTCTACAGCCGAGTATTTCCACAGATAGAGATTCAGCGGAAGCTCTCTGCTCCATCTGTTCTTAACAGGACATCAACTTCCACCCAGTGTCCTCCGGTGGTGTAGAGTCAAAGCATGGAGTCTGATATGTGTGACTGAGTGTGACTCGGCGCACCTCGGTCCTCAGAAGTCAGCGTCCAGCCTGAATGTGTTGTCTGTGGGGCCGGACATCACGCCCATCCTCTGGTACTCGCCCACCCGCTTCTCAAAGAAGTTGGTCTTTCCCTCCAGAGAGATGTTCTCCATGAAGTCGAAGGGGTTCTCCACCCGGTAGATCTACAGACACAAGACAGATCAGAGGTCAGTTCATTCCCTCTCCAAATGCTTTGTTCTTAAAAACAAAGCTCTGATTCGTCAATAAGTACGGTAAACTATCACTGACAAAAATCTAACTTTAAATACTTTAAATGTGGTTCGATGCTAATACTTTCGTACTCTTGTTTAAACAAAGTTTTGAATATTTGTAATGGAATATTTCTACACTGTGGTATTGAGACTTTTACACTGGAAATTATGGCAATCAAATGTTTCCATGTAGCCAAAGTAAAAGTGTCAATACACAGACTTTACTTTATTTCACCTTATTAGCATGGTCAAGCTAACAGAGTACAACTATCAATGCTAAAGCTGTTGAGGTGGAAGCCTAAGTAATCGAATGAGATACTGATTTCGAGTTTTCATGATGGTGTCGTATGGGAGTGATGGTCTGTTCAGACAGGCGTCTGTCTCGTGCTGCTGTTGGCCTGACAGTGAACCACTTGTCCTCCAATCAGAGCGTCAGCAGCAGCACTCAGCCCCCATTACTGGCTGAGGTCCGTACCCCTGCGCTTCTCATCATCACAGACCTGATCATTCATCGCTTCACTTTCACAGTGGAGACACATTGCACATTAGGCAAAAGTTCAAACTAATTCCACCCATCAGCCAGCCCCACTGGGAGCTGTGGATTTATTGGGATGTGGTTACCTTTGTGAAGCCGAGCTCCAGCATCAGTCTGTCAGCTACAAACTCGATGTACTGCTTCATCAGCTCGCAGTTCATCCCGATCAGCTTCACCGGCAGAGCCTCCGTCAGGAACTCCTGAGCAGAAAAACAACAAGACAGCATTAAAACCAGTGACGCCACCAACTGGCTGAAGGAGAGAAGCCAGAACAACATGCTCAGAAGCTTCACATTCATCCATTTGTGTTGACCGACCTGCTCGATCTCCACAGCGTTCTTGATGATGCTGGTGACGGTTTCTGTGGACGGCTTGTTCACCAGGTGTTTGAACATCAGACAGGCGAAGTCACAGTGCAGACCCTGAAACACACACAAACACACAGACTCGTTCACATGTCTGTCAAAAGCAGTTTTAAAGTTGAGTGAAAACTCTGCATCAAAAATCATCTGGATGAACTGATTGAAAACGAACAAGATGAAGCTTAATATTGATCTGATTGTCAGATATTGTTGTATGATCGTTACCTCGTCTCTGCTGATGAGCTCGTTGGAGAAGGTCAGGCCGGGCATCAGCCCTCTCTTCTTCAGCCAAAAGATAGCAGCGAAGGAACCAGAGAAGAAGATTCCCTCCACGGCAGCAAAGGCCACCACACGCTCTCCTGGAGGGTCAACAGAATTCCGATTAATAACAGATACAAGATCAATATCAGACCTGGTCGAGCAGGAACGTGAACAACATGCGGTCTCACAGTGAGCAGGTTTACCGTAGTTGGCGCTCTTGTTGCCGATCCAGTTGAGCGCCCAGTCGGCCTTCTTCTTCACACACGGCAGAGTCTCGATGGCGTTGAAGAGGTATTCTCTGCGGGGCATTCAACGCACCATCAGACACCAGTACAGACCAGCAGAGTCCAGTGCACCCAGTACCAACACAATTCCAGAGTCCAGTAACAGAGCTGTGTCTCACCTCTCTTTGGGCTCCCTGATGTAGGTGTCGATGAGGAGGCTGTACATTTCTGAGTGGATGTTCTCCATGGCAATCTGGAAACCATAGAAACACCTCGCCTCCGTCACCTGCACTTCCTGGGTGAAGCGCTCCACCTGGTGGTCACACAGAGACCAAGAAAGAAAAACAATCAAAAGAAAATTCTTCAATTCATCGTTGCTGACGTTGGCAATATGTGCTGGCTGCAGATTGTCACATGTGAGAATTCACCGCTTTCCTTCATCTCACATGATGGTAACCTGAATATTTTTGAGCCTTTGGACAAAAATCCATCACTTGCAGACGTTACTCTGTGCTTTAGGATATCTTAATCTGTACTTTTGGGTGTTCTGTGAGGTTTTATGGCCGTATGATTAATGATTATATTAGATTATTGCTTAGAGAAAATGATTAGTTTCTCTGCATGATTTTGTATGTTATCCTACTCACTGTCTCTTATGGCGTACAGTGGACTGTTTTCCTGCCTTTTCGTGTGCCATGTTTTGCTTGGTCTGGGATTAAAGATGAAACTGATGGACACCATTAAACGTGTTGAATCCAACATGTAGACAGTCCTCACCAGATTCTCGTTGACGATGCCGTCACTGGCAGCGAAGAAAGCCAACACGTGAGAGATGAAGTACCTCTCCTCATCCTTCAGAGACTCCCAGTGCTGCAGGTCCTTTGACAGATCCACCTGAACAAACACAAGATGTTAATGTCACGTCATCTGCATGTGTTATATTCCAAGTATATATTAAACTTTTAACACTTTTATAATAGTAAAATAATAGTAGGACGCATCTCTGAGACCACTGTAGGACGACTGTTCAACAGAGTGACTGACTGACTGCCCTGAATTAAATATCTGTCTCCTACCTCCTCTGCAGTCCAGAAAGAGGCCTCTGCCTTTTTGTACATCTGCCAGATGTCGTGGTACTGGATGGGGAAGATGACAAAGCGGCGAGGGTTTTCCTTCAGCAGCGGCTCCTCCTCACTGCTGCTCTTCTTCACAGCTTTGGGCTGAAATACACAAAATAGGAGACTGTCAAACACACATCATGACATGTCTTACAACTCATCTGTCCGTAAAGGCTTGATGTTGCAGTCAGAGCCAGCAGAGGGTTGGAACTTAATGTCTGACTCTACTAACAAAGGAAAGTTGAAATTGGGGGTGAAACAATGAACCAAAGAAAATCACAAAACAGTCACTGGCTTAGCTTCTCAGGTGTGAGTATTTGCTGCTTTCCTAAGTTTGATATAAGTAGAATTTCTATCATTACAAAATTAACATCTTTGGATGGGATGCCAGCTCAGGCTTTGGTAAACTGATTTTCTTACAGACCAAACCATTGATCAACTAGTCCAGTTTTTTGTTTTTGTACAAATTAATACAATACTCAGTAGTTTTAGCTCTACTTCATATATTGCAAAAAAAGTGTATAAATTTCAGCCACAGTAAAAAAAAAAAACAAACACTTAACCATGCATCATGCTAGATTTTTGCCAGATGGAGAATCCTGCAGATCCAGATTTTACAAAGATAAACACATTTTGTGCTGCTCATGTTTAAAGAGGAAACTGTCAAGAATGTGACGACTAATGTTAAAGCATCTCAGATGAACTGTCACAGATGAACACAAGTGTAATGTTCTGTTTCCAATCTATGACAACGCCAACATTCTAGAATTCATCAATATCTGCACAATACACTGGTAAATCTGCAAATGTCACTTATTCTCTAACAAACAAAACCCAGAAAAGTAGCAGGAGAACATTAATAGGAAGAGAGACGGCTGATGGTCCACGTTGGCGCCGGAACCGACTTTTTAGGCGCCACATAAATAAAATAAACCCAAACTCCTCTTCATTAACTTTAATGTGACTACAGATTATCTCTCTGCTACATTCGTTGTAAATCTTGAAGGTTTCAGCAGGATTTGGTTCACTTACCGCAGGATCGTCGAAGATTTTACGCGCGGTTTTAGACGCCAAGATGCGGGTAGTGTTCAGGCTCGGCGGCTGAAAGATAAATAACAAGGTATCGTTAACGACCAAACACTAGTTTCTATATTAAATTAATATGTTTTACTTTATCGACAGACCGCCGAAATACAGGATATATTTGGCTCAATCGGACCGGGCTGGTCAGGAAATGGCGGCCACGAGTTCTAACTAAAGACTGTAATTTTGACATAAAATGAAAGTCCAACGTGTAAAAAAGACATGAAGCATCAGTTTTACAGGTATGTATGTCTCACCGTGTTTTCTTTGTCCAGCGACATGTTGCTGATCTGACCGCTGAGTTTGTTTTCATTCTTGACGGAAAGAGGAGAGCGAGCAGAAAGCATTTTGATAACGTTGAGTACAGACGGACAGATAAATAAAAGATAAGTTAAGAAGTTAAAAGTACGTGTAAAAAAGCAATAAATCTAAACTAACTAACTAAGCAGTAGCTTAACGCAGACGAAGAGCGGAGACTGAAGCGGCTTCTGTTGTTCGCTCGTCCTTTTATTGAAATCTTGGCGCTCGAATGCAGCTTACCAATAGAAACGCAGCTCGTGATGGCTCTTTAAATTGACGCTGCGACGAAGCCAATCAGATCACGAGCCGGGCTCACGTGCCACCTGAAGCGCTGCGGGAAATTCAAAAGGCTTTGTTTGTGCGGGGTTACAAAACTGGACGAAACCGATGTTACAAAACTATTGAAATGAACGTTTACGCAACATTTCAAATTTTGAAAAAAAACGCACATTTTCACATTTACAACCGATAAACTGTAGTTCTAAAAGAGCGCAATAAAGTTAATAATAATGTTGCAATCGCAAAAAGTAAGACTGACTTCCGTAGTGTATTAGAAGACAAAACGCAATAACTTTCTTAATTTGCATTTAAATCGCTCGAGCCTTGTGACATTGTCAAGAAATTATCGACCTACAGTGGTTAATAATTAGGATTTACCCACCCTCTAACAGATTCCTTCAAACTGGACTGTGTTTGTGAACCGGTTCTACCTGTAACGTCCTCATCTCGCTATTAGCTCTAACTGGTATATTTTCATGTGTCTGACACCAATCCATCTTCATTCATTTATTTTTTATCAAAGTGTCGAAATAATTGTGGAACTGAGTTTATAATTGAAGTGTTCGTTTTTCCCGCTGCCGCGCTTTTTATTGTTAAGCCTACTATCTAAAGGCGTTGTCACGGTGAGTTTCGACTCAAAAAACAGTTTAAAGACCACATATTATTACTCTGCATTTAGAGGTGTCACGTGTACTGTCAGGTAAGAGAAACAGCTGAAAATAACGGGTTTTCGCCCGAAAACTGCCGAACTGACTGACAAGTGAACACATCCCGGTAATTTGTCCTTCGACAGAACAAACATCGATTTAATATCTGCATTATTATATATTTCTGTTCCCGATTTACTGAAAGTGTTGAATCTTACATTTGTTCAGGTTTCAGGCTCTGAAACAAAAGTTCTAGCTTCATTTTCTTCACTTAATTCGGACGTTATTCAACTGATTTCCTCCTGCAGGTGAAGCTCAGCTGGCATAACAACTGTTTCCAGGTTGCTGCCGGAGCGGCAGCTCTGATTGGCTGCTGGGACAAAGTATGTAAATCTATGTCAAACAGTCGCCACCTAGCGACTGGGATGAACACTTGTAACAGCTGGCACAATGCGAAGGTTTTTGGTGCAATCCTCCCTGTATTTGTAAATCATCAAGTATTTTTGTTTGTAAATATAAAATATATATAATTTGTTTTTCTTCGTGTCCACATACATTAAAACATATAATTACACTGCCACTTTTAAACTGGTACTGGAATCCTTGTGTATAAATTGGCATGGAAAATTCTTGAGTCTTACCTAATAGTTATGTTTTTTTATTATGCAATATCTTATTGATTTTACAGGGGACAAACAATTAGGATAAACATTTAAACAGAGTGAAATCTTCAATCATTATTTGATAACTAACAAAATAAAGGAAGTTTACTTAAGTTATTCATATATTTATCCCAAAAAAGATATATTAAAAAAAACAAACAAACAGAAAAGATATTAATTTAAATGTGTGTGAAACAGTAAAAGCAGGGGTGTGTGGCCATCCTGAACCTGATTTATGCTTTAAACTGCAAAGACAGAGACTCTTCCTTTGAAAAACTGTGTTTTATTGAAATCAACAGTTGTAAATGTGACAGCTGGACGTGGAGGAGAAATTCTTGGCACAAATCCACAATCTGTGCACATGTTTTGTTTTGTTTTTTTCATTATTCTTAAACAGAATGCAAAGTAGCACACAGCTGGATGTTTTCAATCGTCCAATCACCAACATGAAGACAACATGACAAGAGATTCATAAAGTCCTGCAGCCTCCAGCATCCCGGCAACATCAGCACATCAAAGTCCACCTCTTCCGCCTTCAGCTGCGCCTGAACTTTAAAGCTGCGCTGCATTTTTATGTCTACAATTCCCAGAAGGCAGCGCTCAGATGAGCACTCATTACCTGTCATAAGAAAGATGAGAACCAGTGTTTTGTCCCTGCAGCAAGTAAAAAAACACCCAACATGTCAGTGATTATTTCCAGTTTGTCTAAGCTTCATGCATCACTGCTGGGGAGATACAGATTATACATTAAAGAAAATAAAAAATAAGGCATTTATTGTTTTTAATTCAATCTCACATCGCTGACAGCTGCCACAGGGTTTCTGCAGGGTTCACCATACTAACTGTAAGACTTTTAAGACCACTAGAATTTAATTTAATACCTGGAAAACAGAAGGGACAATAAGGCCTACAATTATTTACTAACATGAATTTATCTACATTTATGCCTCATTTTTGTCAGTACCTCCCAGCTGTACATAACAATAATTCCTAGCAATATAATTAATCAGTTTATGTGATCTGGATGGAGGTAAATGGCAGAAATGGAAAAATTGAGGGATTAAAACAAATTAATACATTGTTAAAATCAACACTACACCATTATGAGTCAATGAGTGTCATAGCTAATGTGTCATATTAATATTCGAAACTATTGTGAATATAACTTCAGACTTTTAAATGCCCTCTAGGCTGTTATTTTCAGAGAACTTGATGCAAAGCCTTGCAAGACTTTTAAAGACTTGCAGATCTCCTGTGTTCATTTGTGGAGTGTTTGACCTCAGTCTAACCTGTAACCTGTCAAGTACTTTCTTGATTAATTAATGAATCTTTGAGTGTAAGAAATGTCAAAAAACTAACAAACTGGCTATAACCAGGATGTCAGAGTCCACTCCTCCCTAAAAAACAAAAAAGGGTCTACAAATGTTTATATTTCTATTAATTGGAATTTCTTTTAAGTGTTAACTGTTCAATCATCGTCTGTATATTATCAATTTTATGTCCCAACATGAAGATATAAATGCTTCTCCACACTGCCCGGAACACAAATTTGGTGGAGAAACACTGGATCATATATTTATTTATTTAACTAAAAGCAGCAGAAATGTCCGAAGCTTCCTCGGGGTCACATGTTAGAAAATGTATTGGCATGAAATCAACAAATTGTGCACAAACTGTGACACCAATGACAAACTAAAGCATCTAGAGTATGTATCTGACCGTCAGAAAAACAGCAAGGAATTCAATTTCTTTATCCACTTTAAGTGATGTAATGCAGCATTTCACTGTCAAATCAGATGAATGAAAGCACAAACTGAAAATGATTAAAATACTGTGATATCCCACATTCTGTACTTACAGGCCGAAAACAGGTGAGTCACAGCCTGTTAGCCGTTGTACAATTCCTCGTTGATTGTTAAAGCATGAAACATATCTACTGGGCTGCACTTCATGTGAGATCGACTTTAGAACTTTAAATAAAGTTTCATGAATTTGAACCATGTTGGAGCGTCAGGCAGCTCCATCAGAGTTGAGGCCCAGTCACACCAGAAAGTGGTGCAGTGAATTTAATCTGTTTTAGCCAAACATTTGGTCTTGAAGCGGCTGTACTCGCAGAGCTGCTGCTAGCGGCTGAGCTAACCGCCAGCCTAGCAGGGCTAGCGCTGTTCAGTCACACCTGAGGCAGCCTGTCTCCCAGAAAGTACATTTATATAGCACACAATTGTTTTCCCAGTTATGCCGTGGTGTAAAAAATAATGGCTAAGGTTGTGGTTTTGGCTAAATGTTAATAAACAGGTCATGTCTCAAGTCACTGCAGACGTTTCCTGCATTAAATCCAAGCTGACATTAACCAGGACAGAGAGTCTAAACAGAACCACAAAATAACAAGTTACATAATGCTAACAATGCTACAAGCGGAAAAGGTATTGCATTATTTTGCTGCAACACAAATGAAATATGTTTTCAGTGAATATTTAGGTTCAGTATCAACATTTTTGCTACTTTCTAGAAATGAACAGGTCCCTCATTATGCTAACAGAAAAGGTAGCGAAGATTAGCTTTTCCAAATTATCCACATGTAAATATGATTTCTAGGAGACAGAGCTGCTTGGAGATTTTCTCTGTTTTGCCTGACATTTGTTCACAACTGTTCTCTATTTTATTCGATAAAAAAGTTACTGAGGAGGGAACTTAAAACTCTCTGACGAGCTTGCTAACAGCAAGTTAGCAAACTCGTTGCTCTGTATCTTAGCTCAGTCCACAGTTTATGAACAGCATGATGCCCTCCTGTCTCCTAGCTGTGTGTAAACCATGTCTCTGTTGTGGAGCACTTCATCTGATGGAGAAGCTTTAATAAAACTGGATGGTGAAACACGGCTAACAAGCTACAACAGCTTCCTCCATTTTGACCCCTCCGGCTCTGTTAAGATTGCTTGCTGTTGGCCAACAGCGCAAATTTGGGCAACGTTCACCAAAGTTGAACTTGATGTAAAAATTGTGTGTTGATTTACTTCACCTTTGTGAGTGAATCCACTAATCGCAGCTGAAATTAACTGAAATTTTGCCAATTTGGTGTGACTGGGCCTTTAAAGAGGCGAACTCCTGCTGAACTGCTGGCAGTGTTGTTGCTTTGCTCGAAACAAACAGGTGAACTCAGGTCTGCATGTTTTTTTTTTTTTTTTTTTTGGGAAACTCAGTCTAACGTTTATCCCCAGAATCAAATGAAAACCTGAAGATTCACGTAGGGTCAGCGAGCTCCTCTGAGAATAACAGTCAGTCCTCTTCACTCCACAGAAACAATGAAAAACTTCACAACCAAGTCGCTGCAATCCACCACTTGATCTGTAAGAAAAAAGAGTCAGTCGTTGTGACTTTGGTCCTGGACCCGGTCCGACTGCGGCTAGGGCGGACGCCCGTTTGGCACCGGAGTACTTTAGCTTATTCTGGATAAAATGTTTATTGTTCATAGCAGGAAACAGTTTGACTTCATCAAGACTGCAGAGGAGCATGAAAAAGGGAGCAGGGAGAACTCTGTAGAAGTCAAAGCAGATGGAGGAGGTGAAAATATGGCTTTGGTCCTGCAGATAACACTCAAGAAGAAACAGTAGAACATCCTGAACACATCGAAGTTTTTGCTCCTCCCACCTTCTGAAAGCAAAAAGGAAAAAACCCACCTGATTTTGCCTCCTCACTCAGCTCCCGTTTTCAGTTTTTGTTCAGTTTTTTCAGTGTTTGTTTGTTTATTCTCTGGACGCTGGTGTCTACATTTGCTCTATTTATGCTTAAAACCTTCTGGAGTCCATCTAGTCATCTCTGAATCCACTGAGTATGTTCCATTCATAGCAACAACTTTATGTATATCTCATGTAGAGATAAATGTAGAGAAACAATCCGAAAGTGCTGATTTCAGATGCTCATTCATGTCTGTAGAACACAGTGTTTGTCAAACTTTAAATTATTAATATTAATACTTTAAAACAAGTTGGAATAATATCACTTTACATGTAAACAAACTATGTTCTAGTTTCGTTTCTTATTTTTCTGCTGAAACAATAGTTCTCACAACCTTCAGCTGTTGTATAATTATATTTTACGTGATTATCACTAAAGTTTTGTAAATTTTTACAGTTGCCCGTGTTATTTTACTTTGTGGAACTGACAGAATAATAAGTTAGACTTACAGCTGAGTTTGTGCTGTGCATGTGGATCGAGGACAGTTTAAAATCTGATAAATAAAGATAAAAAAAGTCAGTAAAATTTAACCATAATACAGCTGGACTCCAGAGGGTTTCTAAAAACCACCAGACTTAATGTTTGTCACATGGCACAAATTTCCAACTGTCAAAAGAAAATGCAGATCTGATGTTTTCGTCTCTTTCGTGGAAGCTTGAGTGACATTCAAGTCCTCAGCTTCATGTACTTCATGATTTATTCACTAAGTCTGCTTCCATTTGTTTTACACTTTATACTTCAGGGAACACTTTTTACACAGATTTAGACCTTTTTGCACATTTCTGGTGTTTCCATTACTTTGTTAGGTGCAAACTGAAAATTCTCCTAAAATCAGGTGGCTGGAAACATCAACGCGGGCGTGACGAGCTCAGGTCTGAAGTCACATGAGTCGAACGGACGTTAAATGAAAGAAATGTGGTCGTTTGGTTCAGACGGAGCTGAGTTTAACCAGCCCTCTGACAGAGTCCTCATGAAGAGCGTCCTGACTGGCGGGGTCGTACAGGGAGGTGGGACTGGGCACAGGCAGGTGTGGGTGGAGGTGCAGGTGGGCGGGGCAGGGCAGGGCGCCCTGTGGCGTGGTGCAGGGCGTCTCCTCCGGGCTGACGAAGTGGTGGTGGTGATGGTGATGATGGTGGAGGTGGTGGGCGCAGTGGGAGTCGGCGGCGGCGTCCCTCAGGGTCAGGACGTCTCCTCCACAGGACGGAAGGGAGGGCTGGGATGGGGCCAGGTAGGCGCAGGGGCCCCCCAGTGTGGTGGTCTTCCCCGGCAGAGGGGCCAGGACCACGGGGTCACTGTGGAGCAGAGGGGTGGCTGCAGCCTGGAGGACAAACTTGGTGCTCTGGATGCACTGATCCTGATCGCACTGAGGAGGAGCATTTAAAGAAAAGTAAAAATCAGCGATCTGCTCGTCACAGGACCTGAAAGTGTCACAAACAATCTGTGTGTTATCAAACATCAGCTGGTTGGTGAACTGATGCAGCTGGAGAGCTAATGGCTAACACGCTAGCCAGCTGGGAACATGCTAATGCTAATCAGCCACATGTCTCTCTGAGCTTCTCTGCACAGGAACGTTTAATCCCCCTGACAATTACTCATCATAATTATTCATCATTTAGCTCACTCCGTGAGCTTGCTAGCTCTGTTGCTAACAGGACTACAAGTTTCCACAGTGTGAAAGTTTGCAGTTTTAAACGCTGGAGTGAATGAGTCTTTATGTGAATATATTCAGGAGAACATAACATCATTCAATCATGTGCACATGTGCTTTTTAAATAGTGAATGAATTTGCCTCGATCTTCGGGTCAGCTGGCCTGTGTTGTTTTTATCAGTCTCTATGGAGACAGAGACGAGGTGGTCAGGGGAAGCTGTGATTACCTCTCACCCCTCAACTCTTTCTTTCTCTTTTTATATTTCTGATGGCTTTACGTGCATGTTTAGACAAGGATGGTAGTTTATTGAAATATTTCAATTTTTTAGCATCCTTTAACACACTTATGTCCCATAAGCCTCGAAAGAAAAGTCTGCGATTGGCTCATATGTCTGTAATAACTGTACTTTGTGGCCAAAAGTTTGTGGACACTCAAACATCATAAATTTGTATGGACAATTTTGTCTAAATTATCCAAAACATAAACAAGAGAAAACAGACAGAGATCAAATGTGCACAGAAGTCTGCAGGCAGGATGGAAAGTGCACAAAAGATGCTGCATTCATGTTGATCTGTGTCGACATGATTCGATTTCAGCTTCTCTTCAGTCAAGCAGATTTTTTCCTCCATGTCTTGATAATTTATATAAGACATAAAGTGTCAGTATTGATCGGCAGTGATGTCATCCTGCACCTACCATGTGACTGCGGAGCTGAGTGGGGGCGTAGCTGCCGCCGCTAGTCCCGTTGGACTGGGAGACGGTCTGCGGTGAGTCAGACTGGATCAGACCTCTCCTGTCAATCAAACTGGGACACAGACAGACGGAGATGACACTTTTTAGAAAAAAAAAATGTATCTCAGTAATTACATTCATTTCCAATTCAAGCTTTGTTGGCATGATGTTCTGATATAAAACAACACGTAATCCCAAAACATACAAGCACGGAAGAGTTTGACATTTTCTGCTTCAGAATAATCAGGACTAGTTGAAAATGAATAAAGAATTGATGTGAATTGTTGCATTCATGATGTATGAACCTTAATGACCAACAGAAATGCCTTTCATTAGAGCCGGGAAGCTGTCAGACAGGCTGCCCCATTATAAAAGAAGACAGATGCATCTTATCAGAGACGTCTGGGAGGTTTTTAGTGAAGCCGACAGAAGCTATGAGCTCACAGCAGCCTCATGAGTTATATTTAACACAACAAAGACTTACTTAAGTCACTTTTACTCAAATCAAACATGTCACTGCCTCCACAGGGTCAAAGGTCAACCCAGAGAACATGAATAGTTCTTCAAAGCATCCTGGGACACAACCAAACTGACTGACGGCGGTCACTGATCGGTTTGTCACTTTCACTGGTGTTCTGCTGGGACTGAGAGGGTTTTAATGTGACATCCGGATCATCTCAAATTATTTCTCACACTTCACAACTCCTTTGCCACCTGACCTAAAAAAAGCCTTTTTATGTGTGTGTGTTTGTGTGTGTGTGTGTGTGTGTGTGTGTGTGTGTGCGCGCGCCCACAGATGGATCTCACCACCTGTCGTCCTGTGCACTCAGGGTGTCAGCAGGTGGAACCAACATGTTAATAAGCTGTCAACACTGACACACACACACACACACACACACACACACACACACACACACACACACACACACACACACACAACACACACAAACACACACACACACACACCAGCTGGTGACAGTCTAACAAGCAGACTGTGTAATGAATCAGTATCCATATGTTCAGGCCTGAAAAACAAACATCTCCTCCACCTTCCTCTCTCATCGACCACATCTTCCTCCTCTGCTGACATGTGCTCTTATTTTGAAAATCCAGCCCTCTCATATCTTCCCCCCAGGCAGCTGACTCTCCGTCCTCCATCATCATTAATCACTGATTTGTTTTGTTTTATCGGTGTCAGGCTGCTCGGTCACGTCAGAGAGCTCCCGCCAACCTGCCAGCCCCCATCAATCAATCAATCCATAATCGATAATCAAAGAAGCTTTTTTCTCTGTTTGCCAGGCCTGAGCACAGCTGGCAGGAAGCAGATGAGGGACACAAGTATGTTTAGACACGAAGAGCATGTGGAGGGGACAAAATATTTAAAGTAAATATCACTATATTATTATTTGATGTAAATATATACAAATTATGGCCATAAGTAAGTGGACAGACCAGAAGACTGGAGGCTATTAAAGCAACACATTAATGAACATGGTGTCACTCGCATATTCAGCTGTCCACAAACTTTTGGCATACAGTGTTCATTAAGTGTATATCACAATGGAACTACTCGTCAAACCCTCTGCTGCTTTCAGAACCAAACCTCATTCAATTTTTGCTTAACGTTGCTCCCATTAAATCCGAGAGCAGCCGAGGGAAACAGCATGAATCAGCTGCTTTGAGGATTCAATGCACTGTGTTGGCAAAGAGTCTCAGAATCACCACCCAGGTCTACAGATGGATCATATATTTCCTCCTGTAATGATGATAAATGGCAGAGAGGTTGTTTGGATGGAAACATAAGAGCTGATGAAAGCAGAGAGCAGGAGGCAGATATGATTCTTCTCTGCGGAAGATGAATTGTAGAAACTGCAGCGATCCGTACTCTGACTTTGATTGTTTTTTTGATTAATTTTTCGGTTTGTCGGCAGCGAGGGAGACCGGCGATACCAGGGGAGGAGAGGAGCCAGCTGAGAGAAGAGAAACTGTTCTCGGAGAAGGAGAGGAGGAGGGAAAAGAGTGTAATTACTTCCAGGAAGGTCTCAACTGAAAACTGTCCTCATTAAACACAGAAACACACAGTCTGCTGAGAGGGGAGGAGGAGGAGGAGGAAGAAAAAAACCAAGTAGATATGATGGCAAGCATGAGAAGTGAGAAAAGAGCGGCGATGGAAGCAATATAATGCAGATTCAGCTGTTTTCCAACATGTTTCATATCCAGTTAACATGTTAAAGGAGACAGGAAAGCAGACAGTTGACAGCAGGAACAAGAGAAGATGAATTTGTTGTGAAATGCCAAGAAAACGTGTTTGCCGGTGCCAATGTCACGAGAGAATAACAGAAATAGTAGTATGTGGACGCGAACAAGTCTAGCAGAGTCCAGTAACTTTTGTCAGTTGTCATGGTAACGCTAGTCCTGTTCCTAACCTGGTACCTCTGAATCACCGTCTACATCTCACATTAGTTCTGTGATTTAAACAGGTCTGGTGTTGTGCTCATTGTTGGCTTTGTAGAGACACAACTGTTCAAATCAGACCTGAGCATAATCCTAAATTTAGTCCTGAGATTAGTGTTATGTTTAGTCCTGAGTATAGTCCTGAGCTTAGTGCTAAATTTAGTCATGAGTTTAGGCCTGAGTTCAGTCCAGAAATTAGTCCTCAGTTTAGTAATGAGCTCAGTTCTCAGTTTAGTCATGAGATTAGGTACGAGTTCTGTCCTGAACTGAATCCTGAGTTTAGTGCTGCAGAGGATCTTACTGACCTGGGGGGCAGAGGTCCGCACAGAGCAGCACAGCAATTCGTCAGCATGTTACCGTAGCTGTAGGGGTTGTAGTTATCCTTCCCTCGCTTGGTGGACCAGGATCCTTTAATCTGAACCAGGACCAGACCACAACAGAAACAGAGAGCGTGTTGGTTTAGTTCATCAGAACCATTAAATGTAAAGGCCAGATCAAGGTTACACATTCTTTTTCCACTGAGTGCTATAACAGTCCTCCTGGAGCCCTCTATGGGACATCCTGATGGGCCTGGGACCACAGTTTGAGCTTGGTATACTCACATCCTCGTTGGTGGTCTGGTTGGAGCTGATCAGGTAGGTGTGGAACCCTGACAGACCAACAATCGACCAGACGGAGAAGAAACACACCACCACCTCCAGGACGGTGCAGAACAGAGTCAAGGACAAACTTTTGTTCAGACGTTACATTTATTCAAAGACTTCAGAAGAAATATTCATTATTCTTGAATTTGTGCATTATGTCACTCACAGGAAAACCTGAATCACTGCTGAATTGATGTCCTCTAACTGATGAGATGAGGTTTTGGAGACACGTCATCAGTTCTTGATGATGATGATGATTTTCACCAGAGACTCTAGAGACTTGATCTATTTTTACTTTTTTTTTCTTTCTTTGTTCCCATCCCTTATTTGCCCTTTTCCCTTTAAAGTGAGTCTCATACTTTGTACCTGGTGTCTGGATCCATGTGAGGACCCAGGAACACTGAGACGAGTGAGCTGCGATTGTCACTAATGACCAGAAAAAGGACCACAGTTTATTCTGGTAGCTGAAGCAGAAACGAATAGAAAACAGCAGGCAGAGAATAAAGTAAAGAATCTGGTGCAGCTGAATGTAAATGTGGCCCTCAGAGCGTGTGACAGAGGCACAGTTTGACCTTGGCAATGCATTATGGGGCATATTGACCTGTGGTCGGTGACTGCGTCAGAGTCATTGATTTATCAGAAACACACACACACGATATCAACCTACAGAGCGAGAGCGGGGGAGTGTATGAGGGGTAATTAGTGCCTCTTGATTTTTTTGTGAACAGGATGTGTGAGGGTACACGAGTGTGTTGTGTTGTGCTGTGGTGACACTAAGACAAACAGCATAACCACATGCAACCACACACTAATGCAGCCTTCCAGACAACTCGGATATCTCCAACCTCCTGCTGTAAAAGGCACAACAGAACGCCACTTACAGTCGGCAAAACCGACTTCCTGAGGGAGCCTGACGCTGCACAACAATGGCAGCAACCATGAAAGCGCACATTATAAATGGCAGATCATCAACTCAAAGGCAACATAAAGTATATTTGCCTGTATTTATATTCTAAGCCTTAAATTTATGGAGAGGAGTAGGATGCATTTGTAGTCTAAAGTATTTGCATCAGGCTAGTGAATGGAATATTTATATACCTTTCCAAGTATATAAATGCTGCAAAATAAAATGTACAGTTGTTGTCTGTTACCTTATGCCTGATTTGTCCTCCTCTGATTTATTATATGTGCAGGCAGGCTGCACTGCTGAGAGTTTAATTGTGTGTTAACTTGCATTTCAAACATTGGTTTGTCACAGTCGGCCATGTTTTTTTGTTTACATTTGGCGTCATGATCCTGGTCAGAAGTCGGAGCGTTCAACTGCAAAATTCCGACCTCCGACTTTGACTGGAGCGCAGCACTAATGCTTCTGTAAACATGAGCATGAGTGGAAAGCGTGGATTATTTATGAGGATGAATTTACTTGATGAAAAGTCTAAACGAAGCTCGAAGTCATATGAGTCCATCCAGCCTTTAAGCAGTGAAAGGATATCTGGCCGGGCTGTCTTTGAGCGCGCTCAGGAAACCCGTCCGGTTCGATCCTGCAGAGGACAGAATGTGTGCTCAGGTTATTTAATATCTAAAAACGAGAAAAGAAGACCAGAAATATTACGAACCACAAACTCAATATTGGGTCTTTCCAAATATGAACATTACAATAGAACATGTGATGAGCTTTTACGGGGTTCTGGTGGTTCTCAGACAGGCCTAAATACTGGTGCTACAAAGCTTTTCTATCATATCAGCAAAAATATTTCTCACTTCCTTCATTTTCACACGAAAGCTAAATGTCTCACTGAGCTGATAATAAATAAGAAAACAGTCGAAGAACGAGCAGATCCACATTAAAATAGAAGGACAAGGCTCATTGTGGCTGTGATTATTACTGGAGTGGGATGAAAAATGACCCACATACGAGCTCCGGATGGGATTAAAATTTAAAAGGTAATATAAGGAAATTAACTCCCACCTCCTCTACAGTCTGAATGAGTCTTAAAGCTGATTTTGTTGCCTCCAACAGTGTCCACGGATCTCCAGAATTTCTCCTATTGTCCTGTTGGCGGCACTACTAAATCAGGAGGACCATGAACATCCACACTGAATTTACTGGTAAATTGGTCATTATTTTCTTTTAAGTAGCTTGTCATGGACCAGCGTTTGAGATGGGAGGTGCAAAAACTCCCAATGACAAGCGTGAACACCACCAGCAACGAGGCTTCCAGGAATCAGCCGAACTCGTCGGTACACAGCAACAGATCTCTAAATTTATATCTTGTGGATCAAAGTCACGACGCTCGGCTGGATCTTTTTATAGCGCTGCTGCTAAAAACAGAAAACAAGCAGCGTAGTGTTGAGAGGAAGACACGGGTTTATCTCAGACAGTCTGCTGGTTGTTAGTTTGAATCTGAAGCAGCCTGAGGCTCCGGTTTCCTGACTGTTCAGACCTGCAGGGCAGGAAAACAACATCAGCAGCCTCGACGGAGAGAATTAGGTCAACGACGCGTGACGGGGAAGAACCAGGCTGGCGATTTTAGATCCAGAAACACAAAATCAATGATGGGTTTTAAACTTCCTTCCAGGCAGCTGTGGATTGGCTCAACCTGCACAGGGAGATAATGCATCCATAGAAAAGGTTGGATGATAGAAAATCACTTTCATCTAATTAAAAACACAGATTACATGATTTTTTTCTTGTTTTTGCAGAGGTGGTGGAAGTGTTTTACGGCTGAATAAAACTGGACGGTAGCACGCAGCTAATAAGCTAACAAGGTCAGCATTTCAGTGGATTTAATTTGCGCCTGTGAGTGAATCCACTGATGGCAGCGGTTCCAGTGAAATGAATTGGTTTTGCCAAATGAGTCTTACGATGGAAGAAACACCGTCCTTGTTCCTTCTCACCGGAGAAAAGTGGACTTGTGGGGAATGGGGTGCCCTATGGTGGAACATCTGACCACAAATCTACCGCCATTTTTTTTAAAAAGGGATCCTTTAGCACTCATAGCTTAAAGGAACGTGACCACATAGGATAAAGAAAACCATCAATCTTGCACCGCTGGTGTAAAAACGTGTAGAAAATATCAGATTACTGAACAAACTGTATATAAACTGGTGTTTAGAGTGAAGCTGGCGCCTCACAGTAATCAGGTTTTATGTGAACAGTCTCAACCAGCAGAGTGAGTATAAACTGCAGGACGTCTGATCGATCAATGACAGGAAACAGGAACAGACTGCGGCCTCAGCCTCGTCTGACAGCCTGTCAATCACAGGGCGGTGGGCGGGGCTGAGGAGGGTCGATGTCTCATCCATTACACAGATGAGGAGCTGCGGCAAAGCTGCAACACACAAAGGCTTCAATACAGAGAGCCAAGCGGGGGCTATTCCACGTATTCATCAGAGGTTTCCGAGCAGAAAATGACTCCTAACTGGGCGAGGACTCTCAGAGTGACGCTGCTTTTAGGAGCAAAATCACTTTATTGAATTTCTTTACTTGTGAAATGACTCCGATCTGTGTTGATAGTTATTAGAGCTGCTGGGAGATGAAGGTCAGACAGACATGAGCTCACACTCTGTGGGAGAGATCTTCATGTCACCTTCAGCTTGTTAAAAGATAATGTAATGCATTAATTCTTGACGGGTTTCCGTGTGGGCCAGATCTGTGGCTGCGTATTGATGCAACTCTATCGCTTGTCTATTGGTTGTATGATGCATGAATCTTTACACCTTGAATTTATATATACACTCAGCGTCCAGTTTATTAGGTACAGCGAGCTAAAAATAAGTCTAACACAACAGTCTGGCAATGAATCCTCCTTCATGACGGTTATGATGTTCAGGCTGCTGAAACTGTTTTAGAGACCGTCATTTTACAGGGTGTAGTTTGTAGTGCTGTTGTTTCTATTACTTTGTCCATCCCATTTATGCATATGCAGAGTCAGTAACATGTTTTTAAATCACTTCTCAAAACTTTTTTTAAAGGTTTTAAAGGTAAGGTTAGCACACTAGTTTTTGTAGATTTGTCTTGAGCAGTGCTGTATGAATAAAAGCTTTTAATTCAAAGTTAACATTATCAGGAAAAAAAAGTAAATTCAATTTACAATAAGATTGTAAATTTAATTTCCTTCAGTTCGTGGATTGCTCATTAGAATAAATAATGATTTTGTCATTTTTTTACATTTCATGATTGGATTTGATTAATCAGTCCATGAAATACCAACCAGCAGAATAACTGATCATGAAAACATTCACAGTCGCACGCTGAAAATGTGCTGAGTCATTGTGTAGCTGTTCAACATGAACTTCAACCAGCAGAAAAGATCTGACAGTATCACATAATACACAGTGACAAAAGCACTGCAGACAAACAAGTGGAGGAGGAAGTATTCAGATTCTTTACTTCAGTGAAAGTACTGATACCACACTGTAAAAACACTATGTTACAAGTAAAAGTGCTACACTGAAAATGTAGAAGTGTAATCAAGAAAATGTACTTAAATTATTAAAAGTAAAAGTACTTCTTCTGCAGTAAAATGGTCCTTGTGACTGTTTTATACATCAACCGTGATTCCAGAAAAGTTGGGACTCTGTGTAAAACATCAATAAAACAGAATGTGATGATTTGTTAATGATTTCTGACACACACACTCAGTCAGAGTTTAACATCATTAGATAATTATCACTCATGTAAAAGCAGAACTATACAGGGACTGCAACTAATGATTATTCTTAGTATGGATGGATTATTTTCTCCATTCTCCATGATTGTTTGGTTTGGACAAATTCTGACAAATAGAGGGAAATTTTATAGACTCTTCATATGGTTTGTGTGAAAAAATCTCTATTTGTTAAGTAATGACTAACAAAAGCTGTCAGACAAACGTAGTGAAGTAAAAAGGACAATATTTTACTCTGAGATGTGTAGTGGAGTAGAAGTATAAAGTTGTATGAAAAGGAAATATTATAAATAACTAAAATTATACTTAAGCGCAGTACTTGAGTAAATGTGGGTTGTTACATTCCAGCAGTGCAGCGGGACACAGAGTGTGCATGTACAGAAATCAATCAGTGAATCACAGTCGAAACAGAGTGTGGAGGAGGTGCTGTCGGGCGGTGTTACTCACTGAGGATGACGTGTGTGATGACGAAAGCGAAGATGAAGATGGTGAGGAAAGAGAGCGAGAGTATGAACAGGTAGAAGAAGCGGTAGTTCCTCCGTCCGACGCAGTTCCCCACCCAGGGACAGTGATGGTCGAAACGCTCTGAGGGAGGAAACAGTCAAGCTTTATTTCATTATTAAAGTGGGATAAAAAAAACTAATAAAATATTTAAAATGGACTGAAACAGAACAAACACTCATATTTACTTCAGCATTCAAAATCACATACTAAAACATCTCAAAGGGATGAAGTCATGCTGTTTTGCCGCAAGCAAGTGTAGCAGCAGTGGAAGAAGTACTCAGAACATTTACTTAAATAAGGCAGCAATGCCACATTATAAAAATACTACTTACACGTAAACATCCTGAATTCATTAATTAACTTAAGTCAAAGATGTATTTGCAGAAAATTGTACTTAAAGCCCATGTCATACCAAACCATACTGCACCATGAGACTATTAATATTATTGATGCATTAAAGTGCTTTTTCACATTCTTCTAAGGTTTCAGCTGCTTGAGGGAGAGAAAACGGTGACAACATATAGTGTTGAGTTGTTAAAACTATAACAATACATTATCTCTTATATCTCTGATATGGTCTTATGTTTTGTATGAAAACTCTTTTACCTGCCAAAACCATTAAGATAAATAATCTGTGTGTAGATTGAGAGACACACACGTATATATATATATATATATATATATATATATATATATATATATATATATATATATATATATATATGTAGTATGTAACAGGTACTGTCAGACTGACCAACACAGTTGTCACACAGGCTGCAGTGTGATGCTCGAGGAGGTCTGAAGATCTTGCAGGTGAAGCAGTATTTCAGTTTGACCGTCTGTCCGTTGATGAGAACCTCTCTGGTGCGAGGTGGCGGTCTGGAGCATCCTGCTGAGTCTGGGAACACACAACACAAACAAACAACACAGTTTAAGTATTTACTGGAAAAGACACAGCTGCACCAGTGGTATCTCCCATCACTTCTACGCAGATGATATTCAACTATACGTCTCAATATAGAAGACAACATCTCATTGCGTGCAAGTGGTCCAAAATGCTGCTGCCAACCTTTAGACCAGGTCCTCCAAAAACACTCATATGATACCCATCTTGGCTCCTCTTCACTGGCTCCCCATCACATTTAGAATCCAGTTCACGGTTCTTGTGATCACTTATAGATTTCTTCTGGGTCAGACAGCTTGCTATGTAGAAGCTCTGCAGCCGATCTGGGCTTGTTGGTTTTCTTTGATCCAGGATTTAAACCTAATGGAGACTCTGACATTGTGGCTCTTAAATGCAAGGATGTTACTATACTAACTGTGTGCATCTTGACATACTAGCACAATAAATATATACATATACGTATACATATATTATATGCTAGCATATACTATCTGTAGTCAGCATGTTAACTGTCCAGGTTATAATGCAAAATGCTAAATACTAACTAGCCTTTTATAAACACAAAATGCTAATCTAATGCTATGCTAACATTAGCACAAAGCAGAGCGGATGAAACTTGAGTAAAGTCTGAAAGTGTCTGAATGTGCTGAGCCTGTGAATAGCTAAGATTATTTCATTGACTATGAAAAGAATGTGTAACCATGGCTTTTTATATCATGCTAATATGCTAACATTAGCATTCAGTTCAAGGTAAATCTAAGATTTACACCGATGAAAGTTGATCCAAGCTGAGCCTCAAGTGTCTGAGATGTCCTAAAATGGCCACCATACAGAGAATAAACCCTTTCATTTGAATTGACCTTTCCTCCAGCGCCACCTTCAGGACAAACTTTATTTGGATTTAACCCACAAGTAGCAAAGAACACAAGGATACGTGTGCGGCTGTAGAGTTTCAGTCTCTTCCCTGAGGTGAGATTACTTTCAACAATCAGGATCATAAAATCCTCAACAGCCCTGCAGAGTACGTTTCTGCTCAGTGAGATAAACCGCAGTGTGTAAATTTCACGGAGTTTCTCAGCTGACAGGATTTACAGCTGCAAAGCCTCCTGGGAAGAAACATGAGCTGCATCACCAACCACACAACACATACAGCATGAAGAAACTAGTCGTTTAGATCAGACTTTAGCTTCCTACATGGAATCTCTGGCTCTCCCTCACATGTCCGCTCAGTTTGCTGCTGACCAACTCGTCAATACAAAAGATTAATGTGGAATTACTTTGCACCTGCAAGGAAACCCTCTGATTGAGGCGATTCCATTGCAATGAATCAATCTCCATGTGACACTGAGAGTGTGCAAAACCAAAACTAGGAGCTAAAGGAGGCTTAAAATTTTCAAAGAGACATACTTTAACATTACACATAGTCGTTTAATCTATTGTTACTATGTAAAATAATTAGTCCAGGACCTTTAATGTCTAATTTGTTAAATGTTGAGGTGGGTGACGTGAAGAAAACCTTCTTGTCTGTCTTTAGTTTTGTTTGTCAGACAGGAAGTCAGGATGTTGTTTCAAGCTGTGCATCACAGAATAATTTCCTGGAAATCATCAACAAACAAAACACAGTAAAAAATAACTGCCCTCTATTTCTATCCTTCCTCCACATCTCACACACTGAGCTGACTGCGTTTAACATCCAGCTCCTTCTCCCATATTTGGTCGTTCTCCAAGCCCCGGCTCTGTGGTGATTGACAGCTCCGTCGCTCCACAGATTCTGTATCCACAGTGAAAATATATAAATAAATAAACAAACAAGAAAAAAATAATAAGAGGTTTCTGAAAATAGATCAGAGGGCTTCGACAGTGACGTTCAGTTTCTGTGGAAACGGCTGATTCGTCTACATGCATTTCTGACGGAGCAGAGGTCTGAAGCTGAAGAGATGACATGTGACTGAACACACACATCTAAACACACACACACACGCTGACTGGAGGAGGTGTGGAGCGACTTCCTGTAATGACTCAGTATCATTAGTGAAGATTATTCTGCAGCTGATTTTCTTACATCTGATAAGAACAAAGCCTCCACAGACGTGGAAGCGAACAGTGAGGAGAAGTGATTAAAAGTGATGGATGACGAGTCTGGATGATAAAATCAGATGGAAGCAAAAGCAAATGATATTTAATAATGATAGAAAAATAAAGCTGAGAAAAGTCCACGAGTTTTACTTTGTAACATCAATACGACAGAGTGGTGAGTCTTCCTCCATTGGTGGAAAGTTACTAAGTACATTTACTTAGAATTTACTTTAGAATTTTGAATGCCAGATTTTTACTCGGGGTGGAGTACTTTTACATTGTTTTATTTGTACTTTTATTTAAGTAAAATATGTTAATACTTCTTACATCCCTGTTGTCCTCCAAAAAACGTCTTTTTCTGAGATGTCTGGACGGTTTGAACAGTCCAGGATGGCGTACTGAACAGGCCTACAACGCAAAACCCAGAAGCCCGACTCTACCTGAAGTGTAGCCATGAAGGTAACTACATGTCAGAGCAACAGCAGCTACAGAGGTATCACATGGAGACCACAAGAACTGTGATTGGTCAGTTTAGGCTTGTTGTGTTTTGTCCTTCAACTTTCTGATGCTGGCGGAATTTGTTGAGTAAAGAATTATGAAGGAAGAACAATTCTGAGTAGCCTGTTTGATATGTTTATATGTGTTTCCATGGTTACCAATTTGCCTCTCCAGGTCAGCGGCCTCGTCCGGCGTGGCTCGGGGCAGAACGCCGGGGTCGGTGAAGCTCGCCCTGAACAGCATCCCCATCACGAAGACGAAGAGGACGCCGCCGATCACTGGGATGGCCGGGGTCAGGTTGGACGCCAGGAAGGGACAGCTGCACACACAAGAACAGAGACAAATAAACAAAGTGACGGTCTCAGCTGATCGCAGGACCTCTCTGGTGTTTTCAGGACATGATGAAACAACAAACACACCAGGGGCCAAAGTGACAGGGTTCACCTCCGAGGCCATTTCTTCAAACGTTTTCTTGCTATTCAAAGATTTTACCAGAAACCTAACAGAGTCTTTGCTGTCTTACACTCTGGGACCCTGTCTGAAGGGAACCAGGGCCCTGTTCTTTAAATATTCACTGTAAATGTCCTGGTCATAATCCAGCTAACTGTCAATAAACAGCTTTTCTGAAGGACTTGTTGCTATGAAAACAGTTCCAGATCAACTTTAAACCAAAGAACCAAAAAAACAGACTCAGCTTTTTATTGATTTTAGTTTGTTTTGTTTCAAACAATTTTTGGGACTGCAGTTTCTTGATGACAAAGCAACATAAATTTCTTTGTTTGATGATGGCTGATTTGACTGTTTTGCATAATTTGTCTTAATGGAAGAAATACATGTTAAATGTTAAATAAACAAGGCTCTAGGATTGAGCCTTGAGGAACTCCAAACATCACGCTGATCGCTGAGACATCTTGTGTCCAGCAGCTAAACTTGAGGAAGGAGGAGATGCTGTTTTAAACATTTCTAACTATTTATTCAATTTTTTTTGTGAAAAAAACATATCAGACACAAACAACTATTAAGTTTGTTGTTTTTATACATCTTGAAACATGTCTGCAGGGGATGTTTGAGGGTTTTGTTTGTGCTTTTTCTTTTAAATCAGATTTGGTCCTCTTGTGAATCATTTTTATTTATATTTTTTAGCGTTTTGTAATTTAATTAGCGTGATTGTGGTTACACTGCATGCTGTAGACTCTCAAATTAAAACACTGCATCTCCTGGCAGTTATAAGTTTGGAGATTATTAGCTTTTAAAATGAGCTTAAATCTGAGGGGTAGAATAATTGCTTTTATTCATAAATGAGAAAATACAAATCACCACGTGGTTTTCAGTCGACAGTTGTGTTATGCAGATTTCTAACACCTTACATATGTGGTGAATCCAGTGTTAGGTTTTTCTATCTCCTGCTGTTACCGTAGTGACACAAGCTGCAGGAAACGGTTACCATGGAAACGGGAAACACCGGGGCTGCTGGGTTTTAAAAGTTGCAGTGAAGAATGTGGGAGGAATAGAAGAAAATAAACCCTTCAGACAACTTAGCTGTTCGATTATTTTGTTTTTATTTGTGAAGCTGTTTTTTTCCTGCTTACATAATGAATTGTTTCTGTAAAATTTGATAAAATAGTGAAAAAAACATTCAGTGACGTCCACAAATGTCCTGATTTGTCTGAGCAACAGTCAAAAACACAAAGGTATTCAGTTTACTGTGATATAACAGTAAACTGAATATGTTTGTTTATTGTTTTATTTGTTGTTTTAACATATTTAATTTCTTTAGAAGATATTTGCATGATTTTTATGCTAGCGATCTGTTCCAGTTGTTTAGTTTTTCTAGTTGTTGATTTAGTTTATTTAGTTTATTTATTTGTCTTGTAAGAATTGGGCAGGTGATTTACATCAGGTTTACTGTATGTAGAGTTCATAGGAAGCCATGATTTTTTTGTTTGCCAGGGATAAATAAGTCACAAGAAAACTCAAAACTTCCTTCCCATGACACATCAGTGTCCTTTTGAGTCCTTTTGAATTCTAGTGTGATTCTTGGGTTACTGCTTTTGTATCGCTTCCACAAAGTGGTCACTGGTCTATCTGAGGTCTATACAAAACAACTGAAATAGACAACAATCAGTCATATAGTGTCAACAAGAAAGCACAATTCAAGATCAGAAAACAAATGAAGTGACTTTACACAGAAAAAGGGCAAAAGCAGCAAAATAAGATCCAGGTGAGACTCAACACTTCCTGCTGTCCTGACTCTCCGAACGAGGATCTGTTTTTAATCTGTCTGATGTCGTCTGACAACAGCTCTCGTCATGCAATTTGTTCATGGACTTGGTGTAACCAGTGACCAGTACTCACATGCACCCATGACAAAGACAAGTATATGCTATCTCATTGCTAAACATGTGTGGAGTACCATTCCACGTGACAGTCTGCATGAGTGACAGAGGACTGGGTTTCAATTTAGCCTCCACAGTGAGCCAGGAGAGCCAGAAATAACGATGAAGAGCTAATCTGGCACCTCTGTTCTGTACAATTTGAAGGTTTTTTTAGACGTTTTAAAGCAGCACTCCAGGTGTGACAGAACAAGTGACTGAACAACATCAGTCATAACAGAAGATGGAAACATTTGCATGCAATACAATACATTTGTGTTTGGCAATGTTCAGCACTCATTTGTTCATTTTCACCTGTTTAGTGATGATATGCAGCTCGACCTGCAGATGCTCTGTTGAGTCATCAGCAGACATAACTAAATCAGCTTTGTTAACAACACTTGGTAAATCATTTCTAAAAACTGAAAATTAAAGGTGGACCCAAGCAGCTCCCCTGTGGAACACCGCAGGATGACGCAGCCATTGAAAAACACCCAAGCAACTTTTCATCCAGACATCAGCTGAAGGTAAAGAAGAAAAACATTTAAAGCTGCAGTAAAATCCAAAAGCACAGCGCCAGCTAGTTTCCTGTTATCCACACCTGTTAACCACTGATGAGTCTTGTGTAGTTGATCTCTACTTGAAAGTTGTTCGTCACTTGTAAGTTGTTCATTGCTTGAAAGTTGTTCTTTACTTGAAAGTACTTCTTGTTCTTATTTTGCTTGCCCTTGTGTGTCCACCTTTTGAGCTGCTGGAACTGCAAATTTCTCTTTGGAGATGAATAAAGTATCTATCTATTGCACTTTGTGTTAATTTTCATACTGTGAACAATTCTACATTCCCCACAGATTTATTTTACAGATTCTTTTATTTTAAACCCCAATGAACCAAATTATCAAGCCAAACTACTTGAATGTAAAAACCTACTTGGCAATAAATCCGATTCTAATTCAGATTCAGATTTTGATAGTGCACAATTAGCCACAACATGCTTGCTCATTTATCATAATTGGTGATTAATCTTCTGTTCATCGACTAATCGTTTTAGCAGCAGTGTCTAATCCTTCCACATTAAACCTGAGGGCGAGTGTGTGTTCTGAGTGTCTGTTCCTTTGTTGCAGCTTCAGATGTGGATCAGTGGTGGTTTTCAGGGACCTGGTCTGAGGCTCAGGGTCGACTCATCATCAGGAGAAACAGCATTCTCGGGGATGTGATGCTTGGAGGGTAAATTTAGCTCTGACGAAGCTTCTGTGGCTGTTTTTGGCTGCAGATCTGAAACTAACAACCTTTACCTGATCAGGACTGCTCTTGTTAAAACACACCGCACACGTCCTGCGTCATGTGTTTGTTGTTAAGGAATCTTCCGAGACGAATCGCAGAACTGAAGCACAGTGAGGAAAAATCTGCAGAAAACAGCCTGAGGTTTGGTAGAAAAACACTGGAATCACATTCCTGTTTGAGCTGAAGTCACCACCGAGGACACAGAGATCATTTACGCTGTTATATTTCTATATTTCCTGAAATTCAGAGGGTTTAATGACCTGAAGAGGATTCAGATTACACAAAACAATAAACACAAATATTGTTCTTGGATCTTGATTTAATCGCCAGGTTGGAAGGTTTTCTCAGGAATTTAAAATGTTTACTTCCCAGGAGTAAACAACTCTTTTCCCAGGATTTGCCACTATGAAAGAAGTTTGGTTTTAAAAACAAAACTGTGGATAATGAATAATAACACAACTTTAAATGGCTGGACATTTACTCAAGTGTTGCACTAAAGCATTAATTTGCGTTACTTACACTTTATTTGAGTATTCCCACTTCTTTCTACCTGTTACTCCACTCAATTTATTTGATAACTTTAGCTGCTAGTTACTCAATAGATTCAGATTGTCTATACAAAATATAATCAACAAATACATTTATTATATATTAGGATTTATTATTATAGATTAAGATCAAATAAATTCTTGTGATCCCCGGGGAGAAATGAAGCAGCCATCCAGCACAGTCATTACACACATCCATCAGCTGCAACATTAAAGTAATGAACACATTAATGCATCAATAATCAGAATTCAGTAATATTCTGAAGAGTGTGTGTGTGTGTGTCCACTCACTCGAAGGTGAAGAAGAGGCCGCTGGTGAGCAGAATGAGGACCAGGGTCAGGTAGAAGACCCCGGTCTGTCTCGCCATCATGATCCTTCCGCCGCAGTAGAACCGGTTCCTTCCCGGGAACACCTGCCACTTCCTGCGGGGGTTGCGGCTCCTGTGGCCGGGGCAGGACGGCTCCTGTCCCTCGGCGGGGGCCGCGCAGGAGCCGCTGCTGCTGCGGGTGCAGATCTGGTTGTACTGGCCCGGCTGCTGCTGGTGCTCCTGGTCCAGAGACGCATGGTGGATCTGAGACATGTGTCCTCACAGGTGAGCAGACAGGTAAATACTGACGGAAATATTTTAAAATAACGGAGCAGCGCGCGTGCTGCTGGTGGGGTTCAGGCTGTCCAAATGTCCAGTCAGCCCCCTAAATGAATCCTCGTGTCAGGGTTTTCTGCCAGGAGCCACAGCAAAAGCAGAACAGACATTTTTAATCCCAAATCTTCAACCTTTTTTTGTAATATTTCGTAAACAAACACCAACTCGTGGTCAGACGCACGCGCGGGGTCCAATATCCAAAAAACACCCCCGCCTCGTGCCCATGCAGCGTCCCTCTCACATAATCCAGCAGTTATATCCGGGATAATGGATCCGGTTCTGGACGGGGGACGGAGCGGGACGGGATCGGGACACAGCAGCGACTCTGAAGGATCAGAGGGTTTGTGTCTGTGAGGAAGAGGAGGAGGAGGAGGAGGACGTGAAGAGCATCCTGATCCTCCGCAGAGCTGCTGGAGCTCCGAGACCCAGGCTTCACAGATCCTCTACTGAGGTGAGGAACCACTCTACAGAGAAAAAAAAGAAACCACAGTGAAGCTTGACCAGTAGTGACACGTAAATAAACACATGTACTCAACCTACTGTAGCCGACTCGGGTTGAGGTACTTGTACTTCACTTGATTGTGTTCTTTTCAAGCCACTGTCTACTTCTACTCCACTACAGTTCTGAGGGAAATATTGTACTTTTTACTTCACGACATTTATCTGACACCTTTAGTTACTTGTAACTTTGCAAAATAAGATTATTGCACACAAAACATTTGAACATTTTATAACATATAGTGCATAATGATCATTAGTTGCAGTCCTACACATGTACATATTTTCAGTGGTGGAATGGAACTAAGTGTATTCGCAAAGTATATTCACTCATGTACTGCACTTCATTCTGAGGTACTTGTACTTGTACTGTATTTGAATGCTATGAACTACAGTTAACTACTGTACATTTATTTGCGGCTTTAGCTATTTCCTTTTTAACTGAATGAGACTTCGTGTAAATATGATGGATAACCTGATTTAATGTACATTCGAATAGATTTTTAGGAGAGTGAGACGTCTTCATTTCCTACTCCAGAAAGACATAATTTTAGTAGAATAGACGATCTTTGCTCGAGGATTCCGTCTCTGACTCTCTCCGCCATCTCCAAAATAAAATAGCTAAAGAGATACTTGACTTAAAATTGTAAAATGAAATGTACACAGTGTTTTCTACACACAACAACAAACTATGGCTACTTTTAGGTTTTGTAAATCAGATTTTCTTCCACTGTTCTAAATTAATATTTAATTAAAACACGGCGCTGTATCGTTCCTAGTTATGTCGTTTCTGTCCGGCGACTTTCTGCAGGCGGACTGAAGCAACATGACAGCAGCCCGTGAAAACACAGCTGTGAGTGTGGGAGAAAGAGCAGAAAGTGATGAGGAGGCCAAACTGCAGATGTTAAAAGGCAAGTTAGTAGTTACCTTGGCGTTTATATTAGCTGCAACTGTTAGCAGACTTTGCTGTTTGTTCGGATTTTTTGCTGTTTTTATATCCGAGGTCACAGCAATGTCGACCTCTACTCCTCTGTTTCCTTTTACACACCAAACTCCACTTAGAAATCTGCGTTTTTATGTTTCCTTAATTATTGAGAATCCCAAACATGCTGAAAATACGAAATATGATTGCTGCTGAATTTGTAGTTTCCTCCTGCACGGGGACGATAATTTCTAGTCGTGCAATGAGGGCGTGACGCCAGACTCCATTCAAAACTTCTACAGTTAAAGGCTTGTGTAGTTATCCGGCAATCCGTAAAGGACAGAAAATACGAGTAAATGTTATTTCTGATACATGAAGTTCTTCTGTTCGATTCGGCTGAATATAATCTATCAAAAGCACGTATTTGGTGTTGTTGTTCTTGACTTAATGAAGACTTCTTACGCTGAAATACATCATGGTGATACAGACTGTAACGTTAACCAAACTTAAATGTGAATTTTCTGATTAAAAGCCTGTTCACTTTACACTTCACGTTATCACAAACATTCAAAATCAACACTTTTTGAGATGCACGGTTTTTAATGGAGAGTAAGGGTATAAAAAAGTAACTAGTAACTAAAGCTGTCATACAAATGTAGTGGAGCAAAAGTACAGAGCTGCATTAAATGGAAATACTCAAGTACATGCCACCACTGGTCACAAGTTACATTCAGACTGTACACACTGGTTTTTCCATTCAAAAACACATTCATAAAAAGGTTGTTTTTAAAACCGGTCATGTCTGATTTTGGAAATAGTTTTCCTCTAACTGAAATGATTTCTCAGCATCTCACCGGACTTCCTGTGTGCAGGTGCAGCGTTTCTGACCACGGTGGCGTCTGCAGGGATGATCGCAGGATTCGGCTCCACGTTGGCGCTTGCCAAGAAAAAAAGCCCAGAGTGGTTTAATAAGGTACACGTCTCCCGTCTGGGAATATTCCCACATCTTTGTGAAACTGTTCCTCGATCTAATCAACAGACTCTGCAAGTTATTGATTTATTTTAGATATCAGACTGCAGCTTCGAATATTTGACATCAACTTTGACAACTTCTCCTTGGCTGCTTTTATTTTGTTTAGGTGTTTGTGGCTTCCTGTGTAGCTGTAATTCTCCTTCCAGTAGGAAAAGTACCTTTTTGCATAAGAGACATTAAAAAAATAACTTAAATGCTATAAAGCAGGCTTATTACTGTTTATCAAACAGAGAACCAATTCAAGAATTCCTATCAAATTGTTCAGTTTGATTGATAAATCACCGATCATTCAGCGAGTCAGAAATAGAGTTATTAACATCCTTCCAGTGGCCGTCAGCAGGCATCAAGACTGCAACAGACGACGACAGACGAGTTCATTGTGGATTCACCAGTCAGTTATTCTCTCGTCTATAAAATGTGAGTAAACGGTGAAAAACAACAGGAAGTTAGTTATCGTGTCTCGGCTGCTGGTTTGTGACACAAAGCTCATGAAGGAGATTCAGCAGGAGACAGTCAGACTTAACAAATACAGACCAAAGAGAAACACGGGTTTGTTTCTGTTTGGAGGGAGACGTAAACAACTATAAAAACAGCTGCTGATGAACTTTGTTATTGAATAATCGACGGATTGAACAGGCAGCGCGTGTTGACGGCTCTTCTGCTTGCTGTACACTGATTTTCCTCGTGTGTGCGTGAGAAGCCAGCCATGCTTACAGCAGGTTGTTTGCACGCTGTTTTTGACGCCGCCATGTGATCGAGCTTGCCTAGTGCTTCTCAGATTTCTGGCCTTATAAGTTTGCAGTGGAGTCAGAGAGTAAACTCTCGGTTTGAACTGACGTTGAAACACATCTGCTGTCCCTCCTGACCAGACGTGATGAAAACGTCTCGACAAATTCCTGAAAATAGCCCACAGAACAAACTTTGCATGAAATTTCAGTATTTCTCGACACGGCCTCTAAACGCATCCTGTCAGCTGGAGCTGTGCGATTATTGGCTGCTCACAGGATCTGATTAAACATGACGCACATGGACGTTTGTGTCTGAGACGAACTTGGCGTTCAGGCACAATCGAGAGCCTGTTCCTGGACTCTGTTTCCGTCACAGACTCGTCTTTGTCGTCTCACTCTCGGCCCCAGAGGGCCCAGATAAAAGTAAAAGGCGTAAAATTAGATTAAACACGGGGCTTCATGTGGTGAGGAGGAGTCAGACAAGAATGTTTCTGTCCTTTTTATGTTAAACTACGATAAAACTTTGAGGAATTCAAATGTGTAAGCCACATATGTTATCACAGCGTATGGCCAAAAGTATATGGACACTACACTACATTACACACCGAAAAAAAGTGAATTTACAAAGTAGAATCCTAAAACTTAGTTTACCATGTTTTTTAAGGTAAAATCTTGACATGAAAAGTAAATGTAGACAGTAGCATGAAATGGAAATACTCAAGTACAGCAGGTGAGTGAATGAGCAGAACCAGAGTGAGAAATGAAACTGGACTTTCCTCTGTCAGCAGTTAATGTGAGTTTCACCTTTGACCCCGACAAACAGAAAAGGTTGAACAGCGAGCGCCAAGGGAAACGTTAATCATGTGACTCTGCAGAGTGTCTGAGTGGCTGCTTCCTCCTCATGATGACGGTTTGGAGGTTCTGGAGGATCTGAATTACTAAACAGCAAAATTGCATTTTGATAATTGCTTGTCATTTATAAAAGTCAAAAAATAGCTAGTTAGTGTTTTTTTTTCAGGTTTGCCACTTTTCTGCATTTTATACACTATATGGCCAAAAGTATGTGGGCACCTTTGTTCCCCTGGAGGAAAGCCTGAAGCCAGCAGAGTGGAGGCTGTTCATGAGCGTGATGTCACAGTCACATGGTACACCGTCACGCGTGGCACAGCTGTCCACATACTTTTGGCCACAGAGTGTCTCATTGTTATATCTTTGGGTTATGGACTCTTGGTTCGATGTCACGCTGTGTTTTTGCATTTCACGGTTTTCTCACATTTCATCTACTTAATGACTGACTCTGGTTCTGTCTGGTTCCTCTGCAGGGTGTCGTAGCCACCACGGCGGCCCCAGAGAGCGGGGCCTCTCTGGCCCTCAGAGCTCTGGGTTGGGGCTCTCTGTACGCCTGCTGTGGAGTCGGTCTGCTCAGCTTCACTGTGTGGAAAGTCCTCGGTGTTCACAGCGTACGTATCTGCTGCTGAGGAGACAGAATAACTGCAACTCACTGAAGTTTATCTGTTTGACACTCAGAGACGGTCACACATCATACAACACATCAATCAACTAATCATCTACTTCATGCATTTAGTATCGAACACTTTGATCTCTGAGGTCAGCCGGTCACCTCAGAGATATTTATTCAATCTAACATCCTGTCATCGCTGTCTGATCTGAACCTGTGCAACACACATCAGGGCCATTGTAAGTGAAAGTGTTTTCAGTTGTACATTTTCCAAACTAAAGTTGTAAAATTTAGACAATAAATTGAAATGATTCAAAAATAATATTATGAGGAGAAAAAAGTCTAAGAATTTCTAGAATAAATTTTAAAAATTTTGAGGTCCAAAACTGTTGTTTAAAGCCAAAACCTGAAGTGTGTTCATGTATCTGAGTCCAAACACTAAATCAAACTGTTATTCTGGTTATTTTAAGTCAGCCGACGTATGATGGATTATTATTTCACTGTTAAAAAACAGCTTTTAAACATTTAGGTACTAAATTAGCTGGGCACTCTGTTACCAGGTTTCTCTCTTCAACCTCACTTCCTCGTCTCTTTCAGCTGTCTGAGTTCAGACAGAAGATGCAGTCCTTCTTCCCGCCCATCCCGAAGTCCACCGAGTCTGCAGCTGGATCTGAACCTCTGGACTGGGACTCCATCTTCAAGTCGAAGTAACCTGCCGCTGCTGCTGGAGGACCAATCAAACGAGACGACAGAGAGACTGAAAAGAATTGCTGACATGTTTCTAACGAGTTACAGAGACTCAGCAGAGACTGGAGAACCCTCTGGATCACGTTGGTCCCCAGACTGCAGGAAAACACTGTTTATAAAAGATGTGTTTGAGTTTGCGCATCACTTGAACAACAAACATTTGTTTCTCTGAATACGAACTTGTGATTTGACCTTTAGTTTGTTGGTTTCTTTTTGTTTTTTTCTTGGAGACAGACGGGAGGAGGAGGAGGAGGAGAAACATTTTAGCTTCACTTATATTTTGCTGCTCGGGTGTTTTTTTTTATTTTATTTAAAGCTGTGACTTTAAAGTAAAGGAAGAAGAACTCCACTGAAAATATGTTCAATTGATAAAGGTCAGAGGTCACGATGAAACGTCGGGTCGATGTTCGACCAGATTGTAGATTGTTGTTGATGCTCTTTTGCTGCGCTTGTTTTTCCCACCAGGCCATCCTTCCCAGTCTGAAGGCGGGTGGAGGTAGTGGCTAAAATAAAAAGCAAAAATCCATTGGTTCGGTTATTTTCCAACATTAATCCTTATTTAAGCAGCTCAGCTAACAGAAGGACCCACAGGAGAAAATATTGTTAACATGTGTTAGCATGATAGCATTCTAAAGTTAGCATAAAATATGTTTGAAAATTAAATTACTTCATATACTGCTGGGTAGCTTGTCAGTTTTCCCTTGAGGATCAATTAAGTTTTATTGTATTTTTGCCTGCCATTTACAATTTAATTCATTAACTGTTTATATTTTCTGTTATCAATCCAAGTCTGCAAAATAACTGAAGTTATCAAAGTCCAGCGCTGAAGTAAACATACGTAGTGAAACAGACTGGTGGTTACAGAGATATTGTGGTATATAGATGATATTACTCCGTCTGAGCTGGTGTGAAATGAAGTTATTATACTATGACACGTACAACCTGATATTTCAGGTGCCTTCAAGGACGTTCCCAGTTTTAAGGACTGATTATCAGCTGCTGAGCTGTGCTGTCAAAAAGGCATTCTGGGAAATTCAGAGGCAACAGCCGAGGAGAGTCGATTTACCAGATGTTGAAGATCACAGACTGATGATACAACAGGAAATCTGTGGAGACGAACAGGAGATGAGGGACAGAAGATAATCACAGAGAAACGTTGTCGCAGTAATTAATGCTGCTGATGTCAAAGTTGATGCTCTGCAGGTGTCTTAACTAAAACTCGAGCGTTATCTAATCACACACGGCGTTTTTCCGCATTGAAAGACTTTGTCTCGTTAACTTAATCTTTAAATATTAATCTTTTGTTAATTCTCATATCAGGACTTCTTTCTCACAATATTCTTTGTAATTTTTAACGGTGTCATGATCTTTCAAAGTTTTAGTTTTTTACAGCTTTATCTCATCAAGTTAATCAAAATTCACTTTTTAAGTTTGGTTTTATTCTCGAATTCTGACTTTTTGTTTTCATTCATTTTCTTATACTTTATTTAACCTCATTCTTCTGACATTAACTTTAGACAGACTATTTTTTATCGTGTCCTGCACTTTTCACTGAACTACATTTTGGCACCAGTAGCTGTGAGGATTGAACAACAGACGTTTTCTCTCCTGTTTTTTGTGATGCGTAATGACCGAACTGCAGCTGCACACCTTCAGTTTAGTTTATAGATTTAATCAAAAAATTTAAGCTCTCTCAGTTTTTCATTCCAGATCTGCTCACAAACCAGCCCAGAGCTGCGTTCACAGTGCTCAACCAGAGTTCATGTACGTTTATTCTTGTTGTGGAACATATGAAGATCTCATACTGAAGAAACGTCTGTCAAATCAAACAGGAGACGCTCTGGATGTAGAGATTTTCTTCTTTTTTCTCTCTTTACATTTGTTATAACTGTTTTTGAAGTTGTGTCAGTTAGCAACATGATGAGTACAGTCCCACCCCCCCAGACCTCCTGTACAGACAGTCTCTCAAATCAAGCACACCCTCCCCCAGATCAGACCCCCAAAACATCCTGAAACTGTGGATTTTTCCTTAAATACAGAAACAAGTCTTCACCTGCTGGGAAGAGAAACCAAACGTTCGGGTGAGCAGAGTTGTGATTATAAATGATGATAATTCATCACCAGCTACCGTCACCGAGTCAAATGTACATCGTCTATTCACAGGAGGATGATGCCGTTGGAGGGAAATTTGGATTTGATTGGTGGAGGACACATACAAAGTTCTTAAAAAACAGAAAGTGACGCTTGATACTGTTGTGGTTCGGCAAAATACTGATGGTCAAACTGCAGATGATCAAATTATTCACATTTAAAGTAAAAAAACGCCCAAAACAAACCTATTGCACCAAAACAAAGTACATGACTGAACATCAGTGTTTCCTCTGTCATACCACATGTGAAAAGAGCGGCCTATCTACAACATATCACTATTTAAATAAATCTGACCCCGCCTCCAAAATCTAACTAACCCCGCCCCCCAAAAACAGCCCAGCAAACAGAAAGAAACGACCACGTCTGTTTAAAAACATCGAAGAGAGCCAGAACCCGAGCGTTGTCCACCATCACACTTTGGTTAAAACAAAACAAAACAACAAACTGACAAAAGAATAAAAAAATTAAAAATACAAGTATTAAATATTTTTGTATTAAAATTACTTAAAAATCCCAAATAAACATTTTGCGGATGGAGCCGAGGAGCTATATATATTCTATATATATTCATTTGTATGTAAAAACATTTGTGTTCTGTTCTTTAAATAAAAATATAATAGGAGCCAGTTCGTCACATGGTCGGAGCTGCTTCTAGCGCCACTGAGCGTGCTCCGTGGCGGTGTTTGTGTCACGAGCGGCCAATTTTAAAAAGTACTTCACACATGATGGCCGCCACCGAGGAGTTGAGGGCGGCCGACAGCGAGATGTCCAGCAGCCGACTCTCGTACAGAACAAACTCCGTCCGGTTCTCCTCCACCCTCGCCATGGCCAGCAGGGCCTTGGCGGCGCGGCACATCATGTTGACGCTGGGCGGCTCCGGCGTGGCGGCGGAGTGCAGCATGCTGTGCGAGCTTTGTTGGTATTGAGCCATGGCCACGCTGTCCTCCAGGAAGCCGATCAGAGTTCCTACGCTGCCCTTCTGTAGGGCGACGGTGCGTGCTGCCGTGGGATCACCCTGTGCGAGGTTGGACAGGACGGCCACCGCCATCTCCCGGCACACCTGGCTCTTCCTCTCACCCACGAGGCGTACCAGCGTGGCGTACAGCTTCTGCTGGCGGCTGAAAGGCGGCGTGGCGAGCAGCAGGTCCACGTTGCAGTCCTGGATGCTCAGCTTGCACAGACATTCCAGCACCAGTCTCTGAGGGGTGAGCGAGGAGAAGCCTCCCGCCGAGGAGAAGGGGTCCTGGGCCTCAGCGGACGGGCACACCATCCAGTGCAGCAGCCCGTCCAGAATGGGCAGGCAGATGCTCTCGGGGTACATCGACAGGTCCAGCTGGCCCGACATGTTGGCCAGCGTCACCAGCGTGTTCTCCCTGAGCGCCGCCAGGCAGTCCCACCACCACTCGTCCCTGCTGCAGGCCAGCCCCTGCTCCTCCTCCCGCTGGTAGCTGGGTGGCATCCATTTCCTGCGGGGGTGGTGGTGGTGCAGCAGCACGAGCCGGCCCAGGATCAGCACCAGGCCAGGGTGCCGCGACATGTCGGCGTCATTGCCGGGGATGAAGGAGAGGCCTCGCACAATGTTGGAGATGCAGACACAGCGTTTGGCCAGAGAGTCCTGCCAGGACTCAGCCGTGGAGAGCGGAGCCTCGTCCCAGCAGCGAGGCTCGTCCTCCAGAGGGCTGATGGGACTCTGAATCAGTGGCGTCTGACCTCTGACCTCTGACAGGGAGCCTGGAGAGGAGACAGAGTCATGATCAGTTAAGTTTATGTATGACCACAGACAGGCTGCAGTGAAGATCTGAGAGATCTCAAAATGAATTTTAAATCAAAAGTTGTTTTAGATTTTTACCATTTAAAGGTACAGTTCACCTGTTTTAACAGTTACTGATGTTGATGAACTGGCATCAGGCTGTTCACACTAAATCCTCATCACACAGAAAGGGAAGCACCTAGTGGTGAAGCAGCAGCACTACAACACATCCACACTACATTCACAGTTGCACAGAAATTTTCTTTAAATCTTTTTTTAATACACTCATTCTTCCTCTTTGTCAAACCCTTGCAGCTATATTACCCAGCATGCATCATGCTAGTGGCGGCTAATTTGGCCTGGAGCCTGCAGCAGACACGAGGAGCAGCTACAGGGACAGATGAACATTTACCTTCATGTGTTTCAGGTGGCATCTCTTCACCGGCTGGTAGGTTCTTCTCCACGCCTACCTCTGCTTCCTTCCTATTCTCCTCCTGCCTGCCATCTCCTTCCCCTCTCTCCTGACTCCTCCCTCCATCACGGCCCCTTCTCTCCTCCCTCTCAATTGAGAGGTTTGTGGGGGTGGAGTCTCCTGTCTGGATGTGAGCGGTGGAGTCTCCTCCTCCGGCCCTCCAGTGCAGGAGGCCGCTGATGAAGCCGTTGGGTCGGCTGAGCTCTGCCCAGCGCTCCTCCACCTCCTCCCACTCCTCCCCCGTCTCCTCCACCCTGATTGGCAGCTTGTCATACTTGCTGGCCTGTTGGGGGCGTGGTTCTGCCTGCTCCTGGTGCTCATCTTTCACCACCACCTCCTCTTTGACGACAGATTCACTGTCTTTCACCTCCTCTTCAGTGTCGATGGCGGGTGCAGCCGTGGGTAGTGGTGACACTGCCTCCATCTCCTCTGCTGACCTCCTTGGTATCCTCTGCTCTTCGGCTGATTGGCTGTTAGATTCGGAGTTGGCAGGTGGTGACTCCTTCAGCACCTCCTCCTTCTTGGGGGGGTCAAACACGGGTCCCAGCAGAGTCCTCTGGCCCTCGGTTCCAACCTCATACTCCTCCAGGATGCCGAAGATCTGGATGAGGCAGCGGCGGTAATACTCCACGATGAGCTCCAGGAAACCAGGCAGCTGCAGGAGGACAGGAGGAGGTCAGCTGATCATTTATTATTAACAAAGATTTCACATTTATGTCAGTTTTTCTTCTACAGTGTCCAGACTACCAAAAAAATCTCTGTTGCTACACACTCAACACTGTGTGCAGGTGTGTGTCTGACCTGTGTGAGGTTGAAGGAGCCCACAGTGCTGTCATCATACAGCAAGATGTTGATGGTGTCCAAAGCCCAGGTGCTCTCTGCTAATAGGCCGGACTTCAGTGACATCATCACTCGCCATGCCTCCGGGGTTCCTAATAGGACGGGTTGAATAACAGAATGTCAACTTGTAGAACTACTTTAGTTGTCACTAAACTGAATGGTGGTGAGGTGTGTGTTCTGATGTGTTCTTTGTATCTAAAGCTAGTTTGGTTTTGGTGTGTGTGTGTATGTGTGTGTGTGTGTGTGTGTGTGTTGACTCACCTGTGTCCTTGGCGGTGAGCCGGCGTCTTGGCTTTAGTTTTGGGGGGGTTGCCTCCACAGAACTGGAGGGGAAGCTGACCTCTCTGTGGATGAGATGGAGGCTCTGAGCGGGCGGGGGGCCGGGGGGGACACCGGGGTGCCCCGGCTTCTTCATAGAGGGCAGGTAGGGGGCGCTGTTGGGGGACAGAGAGCCCCCCAGAGGCCGTGGGAAGGAGGAGGGGCTGTGAGAGCGGGTCACATGGTTAGGAACGGTTGGTGTGGCCTGGAAGGAGGAGGGGGGCTGTCTGGAGGGCAAGGGGGGCATGGAGGGGGAGGAGGAAGAGGAGTGCGGTGGATACGGAGGCTGGCGCTGGCCTGGATGACTGGGGGGCCACTGGCTGTCCTGAGGGGGCCTGCCCTCCTGGTCATCTCCCCGGCCCATACCAGGATAGGGGGGTCCCTGGCCCTGCCGGCTGTAGGTGTACCCCATGTCTGTCCTGGGGTGCCACATGTTGGCCTGTGGCCCCTCTGCGGGCCCCCCAGACACTGCTGGCGGTCCTGAACCCATCATGCCGTGTTGTGGGGGTCCCTGCCGGTCGCGGCTGTAAGGATACGGGTACTGGCCCTGGACTGGCCGCCGCTCAGGGCCCATGTAGCCTCCACCTCCTCCACCATAGGGGCTGAACATTTCAGGCTGCTGAGAGCCAAACTGCTGCACAGCGAATGCTTCGCCTTCATGACGCTTTGCAGGAGGATACAGACCCTCCATCGGACGCTTGTAACCCTGCAGACACACGGCGGAGGGAAAACTGAAAACAAGCCCACAAACATCTGAAACAGGTTGCAGCTGGTCTGGTTGATTCCTCATCAACATGTATCAGGATGAGCTCCTATAGAGCTTCATCATCATTGCGGCCTCGTGTTTCATCTGTAGCTTGTTAAATTTATTCTGCAGCATGAAGAAGAGACAGAGCACTCACCTGCTGCTGAGGGTACAGGGGCTGATGGGAACCGTAGGCCATGCTGTGAGGATACTGCTGCCCATAACCATCATGTCCATGCCTGAAGGGAGCGAGAAGAGTGCATCAAAATAGATTTAAAAACTACTTATAGACAAAATGTTCAACTTCACCAAAAATACACTCACGTAAAAAACTAAATAACAAACCAGAAGAAAACGTTTGCACATGTTTTCTATCTCAGCCCTCCTCTCACCTCTGGTGGGGGTATCTGCTGGGGTACATGCCAGCCTCGTTTCCAGAGGGACCCATACTGTTCTGACCTCCAGGGGGCGCCATGCCTCCTTCAGGCCCAATCACATGGTCTGGCCTGCAGGACAGAAAAAGATACTTAGAATGCTAAATATGATGTATTTTCCAGCATAAAAAAACAATTTGCCTTCACAGTTGTAGCCAAAGTCCTCATCACCTCCATCAAATGGTTCTCATATTCTATCTCTTTGTGTTCAGTAACAACAGAACAAAACACAGAGCTGAAGAAGACCTTGTTTCCTTTTAGGCATAACATGCTCACACAACAATGATTTTACAAATGCAAGCTTAGGTCAAAATGCATTACTTATGCATCAAACAAACTTGAAATGCTGCAAACAATTCTCCAAAACACAGTGAGCCCTCAAGTTGCCTGACCAGTATCTTACCTCCGCTCGTAGCCGGGGCCATAGGGGTACTGTGGTCTGGGGCCCAACCCTGTCAGGGGCCCTGAGGCCGGCCCGCGGGGGTACATGTCCTGCATGGCACCACTGGGCATCTGACCAGGACCAAAGGGCTCGCCAGGCCCCGGACCTGAAGAAGAAAAGGTAAAGATTCATTATTTAATTTGGTACAAATGAAAATTAATCATAAAAACTCCAATGATGCAGATTGACTTCATTGTTTCATTTCGATTTATTTTTTACTAATATACTATTCTTAATTGCCTGGAAGGTAGAAAATCTAAAAACTGATTGAGGATTTTGGAAAATGCTAAGGGGTGATGTAATACGCATGCAATACGAGCTAACAGGCTAAAATGTGAAACACCAACTGCACTAACATTAAATGTGGCTGATAATAAAACAGTTGACGTTTTGACCACCAGGGGGCAGCACAGCACAGTGCCTGCAACTACAGGCCTGAATATCACTTTTCTCTCCGAATAATAAACTAATAAATAAATAACTATTTATTAAGAGTGACATTGTTCATGGTTTCTACTCATTTTAAATGTCATCAAAAGTCAACACTACCACTTAGTATTTTGTAAAGAAACCCACCCTCTTTTCATCCATCAACAAAGTGCTTCAGAAGTGTTTTTCACTCCTCACCTTTCCGCGGCCCTACGTATGGGTCTTTGTTGGCATCGTATTGCATTCTCATTGATGGATCCGTTGGGCCTCCTCCCTGCTGATAGGGGGCGGCGCCGGGTCCCGAGCCTCGCTTGTTGTGGAAAGCTGGATCGCTGCCTTCAGAGAACGGGTCCTGGATGCTCACTCCTCCCATGTTCCTGAGAGATAAACCACAGCCGAAAGTGAAGACAGACATTTATGAAGTTAACATGCACACAACTGAACAATTTCGAGTGAATTTCACTCCCTCAGGATTCTCACTTTCTAAAACTGACTTGGTAGATGCATGTGATTTGCCAGTGACATGCAGACTCATTGTTGCATTAAACAGCTTGGAGCTTCTAAATCAACATATGCATGAGCAGCAGGGAGGAAGAAAACACGTCATGAAAGCTTACATATGGACATTTTCAGTATCTAGAAATAAAGCAACTTGCTGAAGAGAACATTAGAACTAGAGACAAACCTCTAGCGGATTTTTAATATAATACTGATAGCTGATTAATTAGCGAATCTCCCCCAATGATCATGGTTCCTCTACTATTAAGCTTATATAAGCTATTTTTAGGGGTCATCTTCTGTAGGCATGATATATTATACAGATGACACTCTGGCCCAGCAGATTAAGTGTAGTCCCTTTGACTCTCTTACTGTATAAATGCCATATCTGACATCAATCTGTGGATTTTGTGTATTCCTCAAACTGAACCACGATAAAGCAGAATATTTGGTCATCAGACAGACAGACCATACGGATAAAATCACTCTGAGATGCACATCGACAAGATAAAGCAGATGCTTTACAATATAACAAATGTGATGTGTTGTTTCGCTGGTGATTGACGAATTGAATCATTCAGGTGAATTTAGGGTTTGAACTCATCCCCTACCTGTTTCCAGGCTGGGGGCCCATCTGGCTGTGCGGGGTGGAAGCAGGGGTCGGGGGCTTCAGGTCTCCAGGGGCCTCGGTCAGGGAGCTGCTGCTGGACTGAGGGGTGTTGGGGCCCTGCAGGGAGCCCGAGTTGGCTGCAGAGATACAGACCAGACAGAAAACCTGCTGAGAACGAGGGTTACATGTCGTCATGTAACTTCACACAGCAGTTATTCAGACATGCCTAAAAAAAGAGGTGGGCCGACACAAACTGTGGAACACAAATATCACTGGGAGTAATAACAATAACAATAATAATAAAGTCTTTAGGACCAGACCGGCTATTTTAGTACTTGTGCACTTTCTGAGGACCAACAGCTTCCTGGAGACCAGCAGGGATTATTTTTTTTAAATTTCACACCTGTTTAAGCTGCTCATTAAACAGAGGAAACACAGTAACTACAAAGAAAATATGTTCCTGTTGCTTCTTTAGCTTTCCTCTCCATTTCAACTTAAAACTAGTTTAAAAATGTAACTTTTTAAGCAGTCCTCCTCCTTTGGTACTTGCTGTCATTTCCCTTGTCTCAACTCCTCCTTTTAGCTGAATGTCAAAATCCCTCTGAGTTGACTAGGGGATCAGATCACCTGTTGGGCAGGCTGAGGAGGCTGGAGACTAAATCTAATTGAGAGCAGCTTGGTGAATTCCCCTCCCGTCCAGTCAGTGTGTGATGACGCCCTTTCTTTGAGGCTTTAGAGAGGAGGTGAATTGCACAACCACGGGTACATTCCAAGTCTCTGAAACTGCATCCACGGTTAATCTTTTCCTTATGTCTTAGACTTTGTTCAGACTGCGGCTGTTCGTTCTCAAATCCGATCAGACTATCCACACTGCTTTTCTCAAGTGGTCAGATCAGATTTGTGTGTCACCAATCTATCTGCATGGGTTGCTGCAGTAACGACGTAGGCGTCAGCATCTACGTACGCTGGCGACACAACATTATATAACGCGAAAGCATGAGCAATGGAGATCCTTCCCGTCCTTGTGACGTCCATTTCTACTGATGGCAGCTGATCGCAGCTGGATCAGATGTCAGTCAGCTTTAACAGCTGTAGAGGCTTTTGATTATGTCTGCACACAGGTGCACTGTGCTGATACTAATGAAGGCACAGTTATCAGTGCATGAGCAGCGGTGTTTTCTCTCTGCTGCGTCTTACCTGTTTAACAAGCACCTGCTCATGAATAACAACCTACATTCTGTATTTATACGGTGTCCTGCTTTGAGGCGCGGGAACCATTTCTACAGGCAGAATGCATTTATATTATCTCTTCACTATTTCCATCTGTGTGTATTTCTATTCTGAATAGAATTATGGTGTCTTTTCAACACCGGAAAACATTCATTAGGGAAAACGTAAATTATATGACTCATATCAAACCCAATGCTCAAGGATTATCAGCCTCACATCTGACTGAATGAAAATAACAATGAATGATGTAACAAGTGTTTCTTGCTGACAGACAGACTCTCCTTCTCTCTCTGACTTTAATTGTATCCGCAATAAAAGTTAATGGGGGAATAAAAGAAAAATCTTTCTAATAACTGAAGAAAGTTATTTGTGGTCCTTTTGTTGTTCGGACCGACATGAACACAGATTAGACGGCGAGTCAGAAAAATAAACTAGAAAACTTGGGAGTTGTACACTTGAGTTGAATCTGTTATCTGTCTTCACTGTGATGTTGTGATCCACCTGACGATTCTGATCAGCTGCAGCGTCCAATCAATAACTGATATCCAGTAAGGGGGCACATCAACGGGTAAAAGACTTCTATGAAGGCTGTTATTCCATCCTCAGAGATCCCTCCTCACTCCTCAAAGGAGAAAAAATGGCTTTGAGATGGATCAGAATGACTTCTAGTTTAAGTGAGGAAATATCCAATAAGAGACTTGAGATGTGCACCATGTCATTCTGATCCCTCCTGGACTTACTGCAGACCTCATCTTAGCAGATACTGAGATTTCCTTGCTGTCTTTTGCTTTCTGATTGACAGTAATTTTGAGTATTCTGGAGCCTAGTTTGAGTGAATATTAAAAATCACCTTTCAACTAGGTTACCTGCGTTCAGTTTTTGCTTGCCTAATAATAAGGTAGCTCCTGTAGGCTTTATTTGGTTTGCTTATTTTCATCGAAATCTTCCTTATACACATTCCTTAAATATCTGGAGCCAGTTGTTCTTTATTATTAAGGAGGCATTTTGGCATCCCGATCAGATAAATCTGGGGAATCAGTACCACCACAGAGCATCGGAATTGTTTTTCAGTAACAGGAAACGGGAAGAAGTGGGTAAATTAGCTTTAGCTAAGGCTATCTGACCAGGTAGCCTAAACTCAAACAGTCAGAAAGTCTAATTCGGTCGAGAGAGAGAGAGAGAGAGATAGAGAGAGAGAGAGAGAGAGAGAGAGAGAGAGAGAGAGAGAGAGAGAGAGGCATCGTGGGAAATTAGGTCAGCTTGAGGTCACTGATGTTTACATTCACACCCACCTCCCCTGCCTGACAACTCGCTCTGCTTCTCTGTTACATAATCAGAGGAGAGTTTGTGTGTGTGTGTGTGTGTGTGTGAACTGGTGATCTGGCATCATTTAAGCCCTTTTCATACAGACAACCTGTAACATTGCTGGCTTCATCTGTCTGTAAAGTGATGCCTTTTTGTCATTCAGACAGAGATGTCTCGAAAGCAAATGTTTCTTTCAGCTTCGTTAAGGCACGATTGGACATTTACACACAGAGTCGCAACGCTTGATGATAATTGTCAGCTGGTCCGCAGAGGAAGTGACGTCACTGCTGGAAAACAGCAGGAAGTTGTAAAGCAATGATACCAACAAAGAAGAGTGTTTTCTCAGTTCTCTCACAAGCTGCATCATTAGCTGTGTTTAAAATATCGCATTCAAAAAGCTTGATGAAACGGCAAACTTCCAAAAATATCCTCAATTCTGCAAAACAGGTTTAATGCTCGCTTGAGGTGGCTTTTGCCTTTTTTGAAAAAGTGTTAATACCCTAAATAGGAGATGGGAAGAAGAAGGAGAAGAAGAAGAAGAAAAAAAAAAGAAGAAGAAAAAGAAGACAAAGACGAAGAAGAAGAAGAAGAAGAAGAAGAAGAAGAAGAAGAAGAAGAAGAAGAAGCTGTTTCCGCTGTCGTCCTCTTTCTGGATATAGCAGTAACACCCGAAAACATGGCGGGTAGTACCAACGACAGCTACATTAAAGCATGGTCGACACCAGCTGACATGAAAGAACAATTACAACCTGCCAAATTCCTGCAGACCTCTCTCCATTTTTCTTTCAGCTGGCTAAGAAGACTCATGTTTACGTTTTAACGTTCTTCTCCTACTCTGTTTATTATCGCTGTGTGTAACATAGCTTAAAACCACGCTTTGGGTAGGCGAGTTTATTTGCTCTGAAACAGTTTAAATTCATTGCAACATTTAAAAATTTTGCTTAAAATCTTTACCTGGAAACAATAGGAAGAACTCCCACCAAACCTCACAGGCTTCTTAAAAGTTCAGGTTATGAGTAACCCAGGTTACAGGTCATTAAGTACTTGTGATTGTAAATGGCTAAAAGAAAACAGGTGATTCCTCACCTGGGGACGGTGGCTGGATCTTGGCCTGGAGTGACAGAGGTTTTTTGGCATCTCCAGCGGGTCCCAAGGCCTCAGGTGGAGGCTCCTCTCCTCGCTCCACCTTACACTCGTAGGCGAACAGGTACTGGATGTACTGCTTCTTCAGAGAACTGGCTGAGCTGCTGGACGTCCCCACATTTAACTGGGATGACAGCTCCCTCCACTTCTTATTCTTATTCACCTGAGGAGGAGGAGGAAGAGATTTATGCACTAAATTCATTGTAAATCTCACTGAAAATTAGACAAGAAGCAGCAATGAAGAAGCTGCTCAAACAAAGCCAACAGTCCACTCTGTGTAACCCTGACAACAACCTGGACCAGAAACAAAACTTCTTGTTGGAGGTAAAAATGTAGGCTCATGTAAATCAAACTATTATTAATTATTATTAATTTTAATGTTTGTTTCCGTTGGATCTTTGTTTGTTTGTCTGAATACCAATACCAAACCAATATATATATTGATTAAAGTACTAAAGCAGTTGCAAACATTAAAGATGGGGTGAGTCATCCTGGAGAAAGATTGCTGATATTGCCGTCTCTTCTTCTTCACAGCGCTATCACATGTTAGCATACCAGATTTACCCCCCATGCCAGATTAATTCAATGAATATTGACAAAAAACTTTCTCCAAAATGAGTCACCTCACCTGCAGGGGAGAAGGAAAAATGGATTTCTCACCATGGCAAGGCCTCCGATCTCTCGGACAGCCAGGTAGAGTCTGCAGAGGTCCAGAGGCTTCTTTCCCACGGCGGGCAGGTTTGGGACGGGCGTCCCCCTCTCCTCCATGAAGGACAGGTACCGGTCCACCCACAGCCTCCTCTCCGGCTCAGAGCCCATCTCATACAGCCGAGTGATCTTCTCGTTGGTCATGGTGGCCACGCTGGGCTTCTGCAGAGACCGAGACATGGAGAGCCCGGTCAGCCTCAAGTATACATACCGGAGAAGGACTGCACAATACCACCAAAAACCACACAGGGAAGGAGTCACAGCAGACTAATGTCCCAGCCAAAATCCACCAGAATCTACTTCAAAGCAGGCCCTTTCATCTATATTAGTCCCAGGATTTTTCAAATCAAGTACACAAAGCAATTTATAAGGCAAAATCTGAAATACTAAGAGTTCCATTCACCTCCATTGTATTGAGGTGGGGGCAGTAATAACAGACAGATACTGTGTCTCAAATATATAATATATAAATAATATATATAATAATAAAACCAAAACTATCTGGAGAAACATCACCACGGGGGATAACAATTGTGTTATTCTTTTGTAATCTGCCTGAAATCACCCATGAAATGTGAATATTTCTATTTTAGAAGTGTGAATTCTATTTTTTACATCCATCCATAGGTGGAGGAATGTGTTGAATTTAGTATGGAAAGGGGTGTTGATCCGGTTTATTGGGTCTCCACTGTTTGAAATGACAGAATAGATACACAACTGTCACTGCAACTGTAACTTCTGATCAAAAGAAATAATGTAGCATTTTCAGGATGGAAAACAGGTGACAAACCAAGATTAAATGATTTATCTAGACATTTTAATCAGTCATTTATAATTACACTGAAAGGCATTGGGTCCAGTGTCATAAAAATATTTTGGAAAAAGATCATGTTTCATATATTTAAAATATCTGTTGGTAAATCTGGTTCCATGTGGCTTGAAAACAAGTCAAATTGAAGGTTTTCCAAAAAACAGTAAATGTTTTCTTTTTATAATGAGTCAATATTGTGCAGTCCTTCACAACAGTTATGTACTGTCACATCACAATGACACACACACACACACACAGACACACACACACACACTCACAACACAACAGTACTACCCAGCCTCTCATTTCAGTCAAATCCGTGTCCTACCAGCACTACATCCTCTTCATCCAAACACAGAGAAAATGCAAAGTCAATGGATTCGCAACATTTCCTTTCGTCACTCCACTAAAAGTTTTTTTTTTTTTTTAAATCTCACAACTCATTCAACAGCCACAAATTTAAAACAAAGCTTTTATTCATATCAGTGAGTCTGTTTAAAAGTCTGACTTGTGGGCACAGCCTGCAGCTGGCAGCGCTCAATGGCTACAGTAAGAAATGCTGTTAGTTAGAAACTGCTACCAATACTTGCTGGGGTTATGGGTTTACTTCCTCCAGGACACATGGTTGAAGTAAGCCATTTATAATAACAAGTTTAGAGGTCCATTACTAAAATAATAAAATGATTTTGACCGGAGGTCCTTGATTTCAGTCCAGTTGCAAATCCATGTGTGCTGACAACTCTTTGAAAATACAAAAAAAAACAAATCTGAAAATGGCTTCAATTGTGTGTCTATAAATGGCTGAGGAGGTTGGGCAGCACTGCAGCAAACAATCGGCACTGAAACACAACCAGAGGATCGACCGCTGTGTCCAAGTCAGACACAGAAACAAACAGCCGGCTGTTCGAAAGATGGCCGACGACACAGTCACAGCTCACAGAATGAGACTTTCTCATTTAAACAGTTGTGTCCATTTTCTGTTTCTCCTGTGTTTTCAAAGTTGAGGTTAGTTAGTTGATTCAGACAGCATTTCCCAATTACATAATATAATACAAAATATGAAATATCTTGAATTACACCAGTTTTCCGTGACATATTATTTCTTATGGATCTGACTGAAGTCGACTGGCAGAGATGGAAATTCTGCCCACATTCTTAAACCAACCATACAACCTTCACCTAGCGCCGCATAACATGAAAAACATCCACTATCACGGCACTTGTAGTTTTATCCTGTGATTTCAATGCACTTCCATGACCACAGGACCCTTCATTAGGCGCCGGACACACCAGTAATTGCACAAACAAGACCTTAGTGCATTGTTGCCAATCTGGCCACGGTCACTAAAATGTAACAACCCTTGCACTTACTTCTCACTTCTTTATGATAAACCCATCTCTGTGGACTCGTACTGTACAACTGAACATGCTTTTAGTTATTTGTTTAAAGGGGATACCCTTCCTACCTGGGTGAATACACTCATTGTAAGTCCCTTTGGATAAAAGCGTCAGCAAAATAAATGCAATGTGCTCTCTCATCGATGGGGGAGTTGACATTGTACTTTGAAAGTGTAGATTGTGCTGTGGACAAATCTACAGCAAGTAGACCCCAAACCCAGCTAGGAGGTCGACGCAAAACCAGAAATACTCGATTGTTCGGCGTTGTTTAAATTAAAAACCTAAATGAGTGTCTTCAGAGTTTCGACATGACTTTTCCTTTCAGATGTCAGTGAGCTGTTTCCTCTCGTAACAAATTTACACATGCTGAAGTTTTGTTAATCTTTCATGATGCTGATGACCTCTGTCCTCTCCATCTGTCGACAGACTGAAATCTCAACTCTAAACCTAAGATGCAGATGATGCTGCCTTGTATCTGACAGGTTTTTAAATCAGGGAAATTTGATGTGAACTTGAACTGCATTAAAATGAGAAAGTCTCACAGTAAACAATTAGAAAATCATATTACAATGCAAAACATTTACAATAAAAAAGCAGCGTTTGGACTTCAATATTTACTAGGGGTGTCACGATTTTGAGTCTAAATTAAAAATCGATCGACTACTTGTGCACGTCGGGCACGTGTCCGAACCGCCAGCCAAAAGTGCAGATTGTGAGGAAAGAAGGAGAACTAGAAGTCCTCCTGCTTCCCTGAAGTCACCGGTGTGACAACATTTTGCCTTCACTGTAAGTTATATCAACGCAAAACAACAGTTTGGAGGCTACACTGCACATACTTGCTGCTACACACACACAAGCAGCTGTGTGTGTGTGTGTGTGTGTGTGTAGTGACTCTTCTTTTTCTTTTTGAGTTGAACAGTTTCTTTGAAATAAATAACTGTTGTTATATTAAATACCTATGTGCTTGATACCACGTAGCTTCTGTTTTTTAAGGTTTTGAAATGTAAATGATATAAAAATTGATAAAAATAAAAGTCAATTTGAACCATGGATTTGGAGAATCGTGACACCCCTAAAATTTACAAAAGATAATAATAAAGATGCAAGCACAATGCTGCTTTGTTCAATGAAAACCTTGCATCTCCAAAAAGTCACATTTCGTTAAACTTGTAAAATAGAAGAAACCCTGCGTGATTTTAAGATTACCTAATGGATTATAACGAAGCAGGTTAAGGAGAGTAAAATAACCAAAACCTGATCATCTGATTTAAAAGTGAGACTAAACGCAACAGAATCTGGAGTTACGAGGTTTTCACACATCAGCAGCAAGAAGCAGGGCTTTATGGTGACGAAAGTGCATGGTCACAGTCAAAATCATCCAAAAAAAAGTAGCATGATCTGACATTTACACACAGTAGAACCCTCAAAAATACAAAAAAAGAGAGACAAAAATATGTGCTTTTGCTTTGCACTTACAGGGCTCGTGGACGTCTTGGGCCAGGCAGGGCTGCTAATGCTATCACTGTCCTCCCCGTGACAGGAGGACAGACTAGCTGAGCTGGGGGACATGGGGGAGGGGGTGGGGGGCTTGGACACACACTGAGAGCTGTAGCTGTCCTGTGATACAAAACACACAAATCATTCACACACACACACACACACACAAACAAACACAAACACACACACACACACAAACACAAACACACGCACACAACAGAGCCACGTGGTGAGGGTACGTCAGGGCGGCAGAATAGAAATTTCAAAATCAAAATAAGAGAGATTTGCTTTTAATGTTTCCGAGGGAGCGCAAACTCAACTCGACATTCACAGAGCCGACAAGCAGAAGTTCAGGAGGAAAACTTTGCTTCAGACATTAGCGTTAGCATTTAGCAGCTGGGAGCAAATGGACTGTCGGGTTAATGTTCAGGCTCATTAAATTGCACAGCAGACAAGTAAAAACCACCAGCGAGCAAATACGTACCTGGATGAACAGGTTTTCAGCTGTCTTTTCTGCTCAAGTTCTGTTCTAAAAAGCTGGTTAATAACCAGACTAAACATTTAGCAACCGATAACTGTCCGATTCATCTCTGAGTGCACGACTTTCACAAGTGCAGATACTGACCACAGGTTTGTGTGCTAAATCTTGTCACTTTGAGCACTGATGTTCATTACTGGTGTTACGATCAGCATGTGTGACAAATTAATCTCAAGTCAAGTTGCATTTACCAGCTATTTCAGAGCTTCATCCGCGAATGGAACTGGCTAAGGTCATGTGATGACACGTGTCTCAAGCAGACCAATGCCTACATTTAAAATCCACCACTTACAAGCAGTGAGGATCCTCTTATACAGAGCAGGACATGTCACCAGTGAGGTAAGCGGAGACATGACCACCAGAAGCAGCAAACAACAAAACCACTGATCAACATGACTGTGGTGATAAAATTAGTATTTTATGATTTCAACGTCGTCTGTCGAGTTCAACATAAAAAGAGCTAAACAGACAGCAGCCATTTAGTCAGCTGGACTGAAATTCAAAATCACAAACTGTAAACGATTTTAAGAAAAATCAGCTGATTTCGTTTTTGTTGTTCAATTCTACTCTAAGTCTTTTTTTTAAATGTAGCATTTTCTGCATTTTGCTTTGTAATCATGTATCGTACAATGGCAACAGTTGCGGTTGAAACTTGAACCTAAATAAAACCAAAATATTTATTTAATAAAACCCTGTATTATTTGATTCAAATTCCACCTTGATGTTAATACTAAGAGTTTAAGGGGCTGTTTGGGAGGAACATTTTAAACTTACTGATTTGTTCTGAAGCATGAAGCTCACCAAATGCCAGTGAGCTGAAGTGAGTTTTAAGGAGAGAATTTAATAACCAAATATTAAAAACTGCACAGGCAGGTTTCACCTCTGCTTCAAACAACACAAATCCCCGCCTCAGCCTGCACGGCAGGTTACTTTTATTTTGAGTTATTCTGCTATCTAGTTATCTCGGAAAATAGTGGAATTGTTGTGAATTTTAACAGCCAACTGAGCTTCTAGACTTTAAAGTTTCCACCCTGTTCACATTTACCTGTTGTCTCACATCTATTCTGAAGTCTCTCTGACAGCTGACTAAAAAAAAAAAAAAACCCAAAAAACACACCAAACCAGCAGAGCATCAAAATATGAGCAAGCACAAAACAAAAAGTAGCAAAAATTAGCAGCAACACAGTCTCTCTGGAGAAACACCAAGACTTGCTGTTGTAACTCCTCGACAAACTGCAGACACAAAGCAGCCACTTCTCATCGAGTGAACCAGAGTCAAAGCAGAGACAAAGACGAGTCGTCTCACATAACCCCGACCGCAAGATCTACATCCTACACAGATCCGTGATCAAGGCCGACTCTTCACTGTTGGATAATGAGGAGAGGCAAGTCAAAAGAGAGCAGCGAGGAGGAGAAGTCAGAGCTTTCAAAACGCTCCAGCTGCTGAGCTGAGAGAGAACTAAACAAGAGGAGAAAAACAAGACAAAACAAGCAAGAGAGGAAGAAAAAAAAAAAACGAAACAGAAGCTGCGTCGGAGGGAACTCTGGCTCCCGGATGGCAGGAACTGGTTATTTTGGGTGTTCTGTAACACTTCCAAAACAGTCAAACCCAGATGAAATAATGACAAGTGTAACGAACACCATGCTGCTGGAAACAAACTGATCAATACTGTCGAATAAAATGAGGAGTGCCAACTAGGAATGTAGAAAAAAAGCACCAGGGAATCATTTTCTTTGTAAAAACTCTCCTGCTCTAAAAAGCTGACACGTCAACCTGAATTACAGTTAACTTTTACAAGTTGCCTACAAAGCCTGACAGACGCTTTGGCTGCTCAATTATGGCAAAAATGATAATCACGATTACTTTGCTCAATACTGAGATCACGATCATTTCACATTATTACTCACTGACTTTGGAAACATTGAGCATTTACTGAGCTTTAAATAGAATTCCACTGAAAAACAAATTTAATAATGAATGTAACATGCGGCATCACAGGTTCTTTTATTCAGTTTTATCTATACACTAACTCATTCTGTATTGAACATGTTTGCCGACCAACGACACACCGTCGGCTCTGGGCACGCTGCACACAAACATAGTCATCAATACGTCATGTGCTTCGTCTCTCTTCTAACTTGCGCTTTGATCTCACATATATTGGATAGATATTTTGTAAAACTTTTTTTCCTTCTCATGGTTTGAAAGAAGCAGTCTGTCCACATGACCTTTCTTTTACAAAACATCGATACACACGGGAAGACGATTCCAAATGCCCAAACAAACGGTCCAGTAGGTGGCGATAAAGTTTACATCAATGATTCATCAAATACCACAGAAATGCACAGTGAACTTATTTTACTTTGGCAGTAGTAATTGTAAAACACGAACAATTGTAGCTAATTATCTATTTATTAACACCTTCTGGAAAACAGCCTAGCAGTGCTAACCACATGTTAAGTAGCAGTAGACCACCATTGTTTTTGTTTCAGACCCATCCGCATTACAAAAAGCAACGATCGAGCAAGGAATTAAGGTGATGACTTCACTGTTTCCAAACTCTCTCTTTTACATGTACATCTAGGTTTAGTGGCCTAAAACGCTGTTTGCATGTGCGAGAGACCCAAACACAGCGCTTATTAAAATATCCGTACACATGTGGTCAAGGCCTTATTTGTGAGGGGTTTAGGGCCAGCCGCAGTGCATAACAACCGTCCCTGCCTGCTGTCCCAACAGAAGTTCACTGTGTGTGTGCGTGTGTGTACACACGCTCGATGTGCACACCTGCACGTCATGTGATATCTTCCTGTCTAGCAGCTGAATTGGTTTTATGTTTCTTGTTGACCAGAGCCTGTCTGTCCGTCATCTTTTAATGCCCCAAGGCTGAAATATTTTTTTCCACACTTCATCTTTGCATGAAAGATTCTACACAAATGCTCAATACTACCATTCAAAAACCTGTATCAGTGCTATTAAGATGCATTCTTGAAGTAGGCTCAGCACGCATGCATCTGTTAAAGCATGCCAGGAGAGCATAACAGCAATGTGGGAGATGGCGTGATTGATAGAGCAAACAGCCACTATGATTGGTTGAGAAAGCCAAAGAACGCACCTTGGGTTTGGGTGGTTCGGTGGCAGGGCAGACGCTCTCTTTGCTGAGCTCAACCCTCTGCTTAGCATCTAGATGAGCACCCATCCCCTCGGTTGGCATCATCATGGGGCCTGAAAGACAAATTATGAGATCATTTACAAAAGGTCAAGCATCCCAGAAATACTCCTGATCCTAACAGGCACTGCGATCTAAAAGCCTACCTGAGGATGGGGCATTGTATGGCGGTCCCTGCGGTGTCATCCTCCCAGAGTTACTGCCCGGTTGCTGGCTATAGGGACCTCCAGGACCTCCAGGGCCACCAGGGCCCATTCCTCCCATTGGTGCCATGCCCAGGTAGCTGCCCTGCCTGGACACCACAGAAGAAAAAGGTGTTTGATTATCATCATTGGATGTGATCAAACTGGTGAGATGGCAGCTTGCATGCACGAGGTTACATTAAGGCAGAAGATGAGGAATAAAGTGTCTGTCTCCAGGACTTGTGCAGTTACTGGAGACAAAAACACAACTGAGAATAGAGGAAAAGACAGACGTAGAGAAAGAACTGAAGGATTTCTTATGATCTGTTCTTATCTTCTCAAGCTGGTGGACAGAGCTCAGTGGCAGGTTAGGTCAGCCGGTTGCACCTCTCCAGCATGATGTCTTATGTCATGTCTTACGTCCTCTGCACCATTTGGTTTACTTGCATTTTATGATTCAGTTGCAGAATTTATTAATGCAAAACTATGCATGTCCAACAGGTGTAAGGTGTCGTATGACGGATAAGTGGCAAGATATACTCCATAATGGACAGTTCTGTTATAGGGTGTCTGCATACACAGGTGTAGTAACTCTTGTTTGTCATTGCATACGCTCTCATGAGGGTTCCTGTGATGTAAATTTTGTCATCCAAAGACATCCACAAGGGTCTGTACAGACCATCCACGTGCAACCCGAACCTTAAAGCCAGACGGACTGTGCACACCGGCAAACAACGCTCCAGAACAGCTGATCTGTGATGAAAATTTTCATCACACAGCCTCCCTAGATACACACTTGTTTAGACGTAGAATTTTGCTACATCTACACAAGATTCGTGACAGTTTATTGCCACAGCACTACAAGCCATTTTCCTGCATGCTGACAAGAAGTCAATGTGAAAATGTACACTTGTTTATTATTCTGGAGGTTGAACCAGCAGAACCTGCAGGGTGAAATCACTCCACTGTCCTGTTTCATACGTATAACTTTGGCTCAATGTGCAACATTTCGTCTTTAGCCAAGAGCTGTTTAGAGTTTCAACTGACTGAGCATACATTAAGGTGAAGCAGCTGTGGATATAAAACAGTCTTATTTCCTGGTGAAGACACGTCAGCAGCAGCAGCAGCAGCACCACCTCTGAAGCCATGCAGGACAGAAAGTGGTCTGGTTAGTACATCCTATAACCTCTCTGTGTGTGCAGCAGAGCCCGACAGATACATACATACAGCTTTATCAAGTGTCACTACCAACTGTGACAGCGTTGCCGGCTTTGTTTTCACCTTCTGAGTCTGTGTGTGTGTCATCATGGCACCACATAAGCAGTTTTTGTGTATTTTCCAGGTGTTTATATGTCTCTGGTTTTTTAATTGACAGTCACAGCTTGTGGACAGGAGTATGACAGTGTGCATATACATTTTGTTAGCTTTCACCACTTTTTTGAAGAGCACTGCAGCTGTTTCCTCAAGTCAAATTCTGTAAAGGAATTTTGGATGACACACCACAAATAATAGCGATGCTAATCCAATGAGGAAACACGTTCGGGAAAAAAAAGGCTTAAGTGAGATGTCATGTATCTGTCAGGCTCTGGTACCAAACCTACCCATAATGCTCAGGGGGGGTCTGCACGGTGGGTTGGGCCTGAGCATAGGTTCCCTGCTGGGAGTGGTGAGGAGGGTGAGGAGGAGGAGGATGAGAGGGGTGAAGGGTAGGAGAGAGGGCAGGTCGACCCCCGGGCCAGGACTGGTTGTGGTAGGCAGGGGAACGAGCGAAGGGAGGCCTGGAAGAATGGAGGGATGAGGAAGAAGCAACAAAAACTTTGATTTGGTCCAAGCTGTCGACTTTCTGCAGCTACAAACCATAAAAACCTTTTTTGTTAGCAAAGATCAATGAACAAAACATAGGGAGATGTTTAGCTGCTGCTAGTGTCATTGCAGCCATCTGAAATGACTTGGATGTTTAGTATAATGTGAATTCTGTCACTTCCTGTATTAAAAAGGTTTCTGTTCAGCAGCAAACTGAATTCTTCAATCAAGTACTGAATGATTTGGAAAAGGGTTAGTAATAATGGAGTATGTAGGCTAAGTGTAAACTGAAGGTTATGTGTCACAGAACAAGAAGTGACAGAGGTGAGTTTTACAGATTTTCTTGATATGTTATTTATATTAAACTGATACTGAATGTTTTCTTTTCCTGGAACTTTGCCGGAACTCCTAGAATTGTTTTAATTTTCAAGACTCTTCCAGACTCACCTGCCCTGGGCAGCCGTCGCGGAGGTCGAGGAGGATGAAGAGGTGGCACTTGGCCCGACGCTGGGGCCAACCTCAGGCAGTTTGCGGCTCGCGTTGGGCCCCGGAGGCCCCATGCCCTGCCCGGCGGGCTGTGGCATGCCGGGGGAGGTTGGGGCCATGACACTTCCTCCAGTGGGGTAAGGCCGGCCTCCGGGGCCAGGTCCAGGGCCGCGACCTGCCGGGGTAGATGGGCCCTGACCATGCATGGGACTGCTGGCGTTCAAGCCCAGGCTGTTGGCTAAGCTGGGACCCGGGCCAGGTCCGCTGTAGTTGGCACTGGGGGCCCCACCATAGTGGGGGGGCCGAGGGTAGTTACCTAGAGAGGGCGAGGAGGAGGGAAAATTTGCAAACACTGTTTTAAAGTTTCACATTTGCCACCCTTAGAAAATTTTCCTTTTTAGGTTTTAGTGTGTACCTGGGGGTCCGTATTGGCCATATGAGCTGCCCTGCTGGTAGGAGCCGTGGTGCATGGGTCCCCCTGATGCTGAGTGAGGGGACATGGGTGGTGCTGATTGGTGTGGGCCAAACTGAGGCCCTTGGGTGCTACGCTGCATGGAGGGAGGGAAACCTGAGAAAATGAACGACACAACAAAGTAAGTCAGTCAGTCAGTAAGATACTGACACACCAGGAGGAGAAATGAAATGAAGAAATCTGCACTTAGCCTAGCATAGCACAAAGACTGGAAGCAGGTGGAAACTGCTAGCCCAGCTCCATCGAAACAGAAAATATCGACCTTCAAACAACCCCAAAGCCAGTCAGTCAGTGCTGTTACTGTTCTTCACTTTGAGCACTTTCAGTCATACTGGGGGACACTGGTTGGTCCAGACTGATACAGTATATCTCAAAGATTATTGGATGGACTACCGTGACATAATGTACAGACATTCATGGTCCATAGAGGATGAACACTACTGACATGACCATCCGACTTATCCTCTTGTGTCAACATGAGGTTGACATTTTTGGCTTTCAGTGAAATACTCCTCAGAGCTGCTAGAATGACTGCAGGCTGTTTAAATTCTGGGACAGACAGAGAGAGACTTGTTCTGGCAGCAGGTCAGAGATAAAAAACACTTCTGAAGTTGAGCTGCTGCAGATGGCCTGGAGGCCAGCTGTCAAAGAGACAGTGAGATGATGATAATGATGATGGTCAGATGTTTTTAACAGTGAGAAAAGCAATCAATCCACAACACTCTGTCACACTGATGAGTCAGGTGTACCTCTGTCCTGAGTCATGGCAGACTGGGAAGGATGAGGACCAACATCTGATCCAGGACCAGAGACCTGAGGGGTCAACTGAGAGCCTGAGAGGGAGAAACAGAGAGAGTGTTGATACTACCACACTGGGTCTAACTATGTCTTCTATGTGGTGGTCTCATTTAACAGTTAACAGTTCATTTGGATAGTTTTTAACAAGTTCCAGGGCTTTGAAGAGACAGGAAGTGACATCATCAACCTACCTGGTCCGCCGGTGGCGGGAGACATCGGCCCAGATCGCGATTGGCTGCTGGACCCAGCGGGGGAAGGTGAGGGGGAGGGGGAGGGCCCGGTGCGAGCTGGTGGGGGCAGCCGAGGTGAGACGTGGGGGGAGAAAGGAGAACGGGCCGGGGTCCCCTGGTCGCCCTGAGTGCTGCCAGAGCCCGACGCTCCTGAACTCACCGCTGCCTCTGTGCCAGTGGGCAAGTCATCAATGGAGCCGGACAAATCCTGAAACACAGACAGGTGACACATTTTAGTCATTTTATCACGTTATGAATCTCAACATTTCCTGGAGATACAGAATCCTATTTTGGATAAAAAGAATTTCTAAAAATATTGTACTTTCATTCTTCTGTTGGTTTGGGTGGGGTAGTATTTTTTTTTTCTTCCAGTGGGATTTCTGACGAGTCTTGTAATGAAAAATCCCAGCTGCAGCTCAGGACATGATGCCAACACTTCCAAGAGGACCACTGACTGTTCTTAAGTGACGGCTCATAAATGCCTCATTCAGCAGCTCCTAAATGAGGTGGAAACATCTCGTCTGCTCCAACTCAGCAGGAGGACATTAACAGTCCGACCAAAACCAACAGAACCAAGTGGAAACTGCAGATTCTAAATCCACATCAGACTGAATCCCTGAGAGCACTGCCTCAGTGATACATTGTTGAGTTTGGTGCAGAAGAGCACCAGCAGCTCACAGAGAAAGATGAAGAGCAGCTAACTGAGCAAGAACCAGAGAAAGTGGAATTTTGATGTCTTTTTTTTTTTTTCCTTTTTCACGTTTGTTCATTCATATTTAGGACCACAATGTTAAGATCCAGACAGGGATCCTGTAAGGGTGAGTTACGTACATAAAAATAAGTTGGATCCAGTCCCAGGTTGTGATCTAGTGGATCACAGCAAAAAAAAAAAAAAAAAGTACAGCAAACCGTGCAGCATTTTCCCAGATTTTTACCCTCAGCAGATCAATCTGCTTACTGTTTCTAACACCGTGTTGACACATACAGACTAAAACACTGGAGATATGACAGGATGCTTCTAAAAACTTAGAGGAGGGTTACAATATACCAGACTGATTAAAAGGTTGGGATGCTGTGTACAACATAAATAAAACAGAATGTTATAATTTGCTAATCTTTTGTTTAATATATATACTAAATTGAAAACAGTGCAAAGACAATATATTTAATGTTTGAGCTCATCAGCTTCATAGATTTTTGTAAATATTTGCTTACACTGAATTTGATGCAGCAACACTTTTCAAACAAGTTGGGACAAGAGCAACTAAAGACTGGGAAAGATGTGGAACGCTCCAAAAACACCTGTTTGGAACATTCCACAGGTAAACAGGTTGATTGGTAAGAGGTGATAGCATCATGAGTGGGTATAAAATGAGCATCCTGGAAAGGTTTCAGTCGTTTACAAGCGAGGATGGAGGGAGGTTCAACACTTTGTCAACACATGATTGGATAAAGGAGATAATACATGGACTCAGGAACACTTCAGAAAACCGTTGTCAGGTAACACAGTTTGTTGGTAAATGAATGCATTCTGGTTTTATTTATGTGTCCAAACGTTTTTGAATGAGGTTGCAAAAAAAGTATATAATTTGTCTTCGGAGACTCTGTTTAATTAGTTTAGTTTATTAGTTTTGTTATTTCAGTATAACGTTGAAAATTTTAGGCATGCTGTAGTCATGGTAGCCGCCACACCTGGCCTACATTTTTGGTGAATGATAGAAAAAAAATAGTGTTGGTCAGACATTATACTGCAGGAAGACTAGTGATTATAACGGTGATATGATGCATTCAACATCCAGTCACCAGAGGCAGCTCTGAGTCCTCCACTGCTGAGCTGAACTCCAGTAAAAATGTTGCACCATGGGTTGTATTGACTTCAGTGTAAGATCAGTTGGGATAAAAAAAAAAAAAAAAGGTGTTTTCAACATACTGCATTTCTCATTCTAAATTTCATGAGGGCATCAATGACTAATATGTCCAAGTTCCTGGAGACAGCCATGCAGGAACATGATACTTACTGTGATGAATTTGGATCAGGGAAAGATTCCCCTTGCCTCCAGTCTTTTTGCTAAGATAGGCTAACCATGTCCTTACCAAAACCCCGCAAGGGACAGGTCTGGACTGGGAGGTGATTTTGGCATAGTGTCCACAACTGGTTGTTGGCAAATTGGGACAAGGGAAGACAAGCAGCTCAATTAAAACAAGAGGGGAGAAGCAAGCAAGCAAGAAAGAAAGCAAGAAAGAAAGCAAGAAAGCAAGAAAGAAAGCAAGAAAGAAAGAAAGAAAGAAAGCAAGAAAGAAAGAAAGAAAGCAAGAAAGAAAGAAAGAAAGAAAGAAAGAAAGAAAGAAAGAAAGAAAGAAAGAAAGGCAAACATACCAATAGTGTGAAAAGAAAAAAAGATAAGGAAAGCAGAGAGTATAGTTAAAACAAGAGGGGAAAAGGAAAGCGACGAAGGAGCAGGACAAAGAGGGACAGATTGAGAAAAAGGGGAGACTGCAGGAGTTGAACATGCAGAAGAAGAGGAAAAGAAAAAAGAGGGAAAGCAGAAAGGACAGAAATGCAAACCACAGATTAAGAGAACAGACAGAAGGAAAGGAGGTAAGGATGGGGAGGAAGAAAAGATGAAGAAAAAAAGGAAAAAGGGGAGAAACAAACAAATGGAGGGAGAGAAAAGAAAGATGATGTGAGAGCAGAAAAGAAGGAAGAAAAGGAAAGAGGAGGAGAGTCAAAGAAGAAGAAGAGGAGAGAAGCACTGCGCTGAAATCTCCCATCTGCCCCTGGGCCTCAGGCCAGCCAATCCCAGCACAGTAACCCATCCTCCCTCCCTCCATCCGCCCCTTGCCAACAGCTTAGCCAATCAGCTGCTGCGCTGCATATCTCTCACACACACACACACACACACACACACACACACACACACACACACACACACACACACACACACTCTCTCCTGGTGTATGTTCTAATTATAAAAAGTGAGAGTTTGTCTGAAGCCTCGCTCAACCTTTGTCTTCTCTTTTTTCTCCTCTTCATCTATTTTTCTCTTGTCTTTCCTTTCTTCACCTCTTCCTCACCTCTTGATGTTTTCTCCTCCTCCTCCTCTGCTCAACTTCCTCTTCTCCCCCATCTTCTTCCTACTTTCACCTCCTCTCTTCTCCCTCCTTCACTGCCTTGTCTCCTTCCACCTTTGGGCCTCCTCGATTTCATTTCCTCTTAAAACCTCACACTTTACCTCCTCGTCTTCCCTCACTTCTTGTCCTACTTCTCCTCCTCGTTTCCCGCTGTCTTTGCCTCATCTCCTCCCTCCTTCATCTTCTCTCTCCCCTTTTTCTCTTTCTCCTCACCCCCTGAACTTCTCTGCTTACTGACTTACAGCCACTTCTCACCTCCTCCTCTTCTCTAGTGTTCCTTTTTTCCTCTCCTTCTCTTTCATTATCTTATACTTCCTCCCTTCCTTTTTCTCTATTCCATCCTCCCTGCCTTCTCCACTTTTTGGTTTCTCTCCTCTGTTCCTTTTCTTCTTTCATCCTGTCCTCCTTTCCTACCCTCCACCCCTCTAGCCTTCTAACTCTTCCTTTCCTCACCTCCTTTCTTTGTCCTACTCTAGCTCGCCTCCATCGTCACCTTCTTCTTTCTCTTCCTTCCTCACCTCTTTTCTTTGTCCTCTTTTCCTCATGTCCTTTTCCTTGGCCAATCATTCTCTATCTTTCTTTGTCTTTATTTCCTTTCCTCCTTTCTATCTCCTTGTTTTTCCTCTCCCTCTTCCTTTTCCTCCTCTCCTGTCCTCATTTCAGTTTTTGGAGGGTTTGATTTAGCGCCCATAGCTTTCCTCTTCCTCCTCCACCTCATTCTATCCTCCTTTAATCAGCCTCTACACATCCTTCTCTCCTCCTGTCCCTCTATCACACACTCCTCTTCCCTCCCTCTGTTAGTCAGCGGCTGTTGTTTTGTAATTTAAATATTTCTCTTGGCTCGACTGTCAGCAGCTCTGGATGAGAGTGCACGAATCACTGTGTGTGTGTGCGCATGTGTTTCACAGCATCATCTACCACAGACACAAACACTTCATGTACAGTAAAACAGTCGATCAACACGTCCAACAACTCTCTCTCTTCCTCGTCTCCTTCATCCTTCACCTCCTCCTCTCATTTTCCTTGTCGTCTCTTCTGACTGCGGCACCTCCTTCAGCTTCCTTTTCTACTCATACATTCTCCTCCAACCTCTACATTCTCACCCTCTCTTTCCTCCATCACCTTCTCTTCCTCACTCGCCTCTTCCTGCTTCTATCACTTCTTCCTGTCTTTCAATCTTCACCTCCTACTTCTTGCTCTTCATTGACTCCTCTCATGAATGAGATGAAAATGTAAAATACAGGAAAAACCTAAAGTTTCTGTTTGAAATAGTTGGTGGTTTCTGGCTGGACTCAAATTGAGGACGCTTCAGTTACATGGTGTGTTTTATTTATTATTATTATTATTATTATTGTTATTATTATAAATTGTATACTGCACTTTAGACGTTTGGGTTATATTTACAGCTGAAGCCAACCTTTTATTTTCATTATCGAGTAATATATTTATTATTTTCATAATTAAGTTGCTTCAAAATGTAAAAAAAAACTGTAAAAAAAACCTTATCACCATTTTCCAAAACCCAAAGATTCTTCATTACTATCATAACTGGCAAAGAAAAGCAGCAGTCTTGCAGCTGCAGATTAATTTTCTTTCAATTGTGTAATTGATTAATCAACTAATTGTTGTGGCTCTAGCTCTGTCTTGTCAAATTGAGAATTGTTTTGAGGCTGCAGTCACCATCAAAGTCAGTCATCAGTTATTTGTTATTTTTTGGGTCATCTAGACATAAAGGTTTGTTCTACGTATTTCATTCAAAACTGGCTTGTTGTACAGGTCTTGATTTAACTTGCTGAATTTTATTTTTGTATTTCTTTTTGTGTCAGTACCATAAAAATGAAGAAGGCATGTCCTGTGTGCCTCAGTCCAAGGTTACACTCGGAAAAATGATTTAAGTTCTATCTCACGAATAATATATATATATATATATATATATATATATATATACAGCAGAGAAGCAACAATGAGAGACAGTCACCAAAAATAAACCAACAATTAGATTTTAGTATCAGCCGACTATTTAAACAAGAGGGAATAAAATACAGAGCAAAATATCATGAAGTCAACTTATTAGTCTGCGAGGCCTTCGGGTGCAGCTGATTTCTGCAGATTTTTTTTCCTTCCTGCAAAAGAGCTGTCTCCCCTCCGCCTGTCACCATGGCAACTGCATCAGCACCAATGACTTCAAAAGGAGGCTCCAAAGAGAAAGAGAGGAGGAGGAGAGAAGCAGGCTAACACAGAGAGAAGGAGAGAGAGAGAGAGAAATAATAAACAAGAGAAAGAGGGAGAGGAAAACAGAGAGGAATTAAAAGGGATGATGAAGGAGAAAAGGTGAACGTGAAAGAGATGGAGGAAGAAAGAGAAAGATGGTGGAGAAAGAGAGATGGATAGAGAAATGAAAAACAACAATTATAGGAGAATCAGGGAGAGAAAGAACAGTGGGTAGATAGAAAGAAAGAGGAGCACTCTCAGTCAGAGCTTCAGTACTGAAAGTGATTTCAAGCAGCTTTAAAACAGCTTTCCAACAGAATGAGACGTCTGCAGTCGAATGTGACGGAGATGTGAAACTATGTGGAAAATATTCTACTCAAGTGCACAGATGTTTCCTCACTCACATTGAGTGTATCTAACAAATACACCAGAGACAGACTCAGGTGTTCCCCTGAGCTCCATTATTGGGCCTCTGTTATTTCTTATTAATACAAATGATGCAGTTTATTACATACTGATTGCAGGTGAGTGACTGGTTCTTACATATTTTATTTCACCTGACTACGCTGAAAGCTTCAAACAAAACAAACTGTCACTAATATAAAATGTCCAACTTTAGCATTTTCAGTATCGAAAACACATTTCAAAAGGACCCGTCTTGTCATTTTCTATATCTTACTTCTTGAGAATATTTTCAGACTCAAACCAGCAGTGAATGAAACAAGCACTGTGTGTGTATCACAGCCTCATATGTCTTCTTCACCTGTGCCATAGAGCTCTATTGTTGTCCAAAAACTACTAAAAACACATCAATGAGCCTCACTGTTGCACTGGGTGACATGTTCCTTCATTACCATGAATACACACACTGTAGTTTATTTTGACTCCAACATGCACCATCCTGATGCCCCAAATACTCACTACAGCACTAAATGTGGCTTAATCCACCGCTGAAAATAGTCCCCAATAAATGGATCATTTCCTCCTGTTTGTTTGATATAAACTACAGAGAGCAGCTGTTTTAGGAAATTATTCAACCTTTAAAACAACTCACAACTATACAGCTTCATTTTTTACTAAGTTGATATTTCATTAATAAAGATGATAATGAAAATGATCTTTAGTTGCATCCCTAGATTTAAACGACACATCCTTTGACCTGCAAATCACAAAGTCAGTGCTGACAGGTAACACAGACAGACAATTGTCAATATTTTAGACACTTTTCTGACTAAATGATGAATAAAAATACAGGTGAATAAATTCATAATGACTTAATTTAGGAAGGATTTTTGTGCAGCCTAGCACCCTTTACTCTTGCTTCAGTGAAACCACCAGTTCATGCAGAAGTGAAGACTCCTCTTTTAAATCTAAATTACAAGTCATTATGTCAGTTGTGGCTCTCTTTGTGAGGTCCAGGCTACACAGTGATGACCCAGCAGGACGTATCAGGCACTGAGAGCGTGATACCTGCCAGGTTCAGGTCCAGAGAAAAGAGGACAGCGTTATTATCCACAACAATGACGAGCTGCAGAACAATCAGAGCCTGCAGAGAGCAGGGAGGTCTGAACATGACCACCGAGCCTGACGCAACAAACTGCTCATCGTTTTATATAATGGAGGTCCATCTGTTGGCTTTGACCGTTTTTGATTGTAATCAGGACCAGAAGTCAAGAACTCACAGCTTCTTCATCCCAAAACTCATCCTCCATTTTTGATAGGACTTTCTGAATAGAACTGGACTGTAAGCAAGGTTCAATCTGTGGAAGAAAACTCTCCTTTCTCTACTCTGCTGCTGCACTCCAGATTTGACTTTTAACCAGCTAATGATGTGAAACTGAATCTGTTAACATGTCCTAAACATGTCCATGTATTTGTAAGGCACCATCTCTGTGAGTCTCTAAATGGCTTTTTTGAGAGTCTAATAAACAAAATCTTACAAAGAAAAACATCAGTCAGTGGCACTGACTCCTCCCTCCTCTAAACTGACTGATATTCTGCTGTGTTCAGATTTACCGGCAGGCTGGACGGCCTCTCCTGTTGGCTCAGACTCATCTCCTCGTGGTTTGGTTTCCCAGGAGTCATAGCAGCAGACTGGCCCCGCCCCCCGTACGCCTCCTGTGGCACCTCCTAAATCAAGACAGACGCAGACACTAAGTTCATACTACAAAACACTCAGATTTTTTTTTTTTTTTAAACTGGAACTGACAACAATTGACAAACCAAACTCACCTCAATATCCACTTACTAGTTTCTGACGTTTTCAACCATTTCACACCTTAACAGCAAATTGATGCTGAGTCAACATGAATGTCAAGTATTAGAGGAGCTCAGAGTCTTGGAAAGTGTGAAAATAATACATTTTGATGAGGACAGTGTAATACCCTTGAATGCTGCTAAATGGACATTGTGGTAAGATTATTTTGTTTTCAAAGTCAAAACTGAACTTTCATGCTCAGCACATGTGGTTACTGCTTTAACAATTACATATTTTTCCTATAAACTCCCGCAGGCTCTAAACATTACAACAACTTACTACAACTCCAAACACGGCTGCACATTGTGCTGTAATGTTTCACCTATACATTGATTACATTGGGCTGAGCTGTCCTGGAAGGAAAAACCCTCCTCAGAGTCGACTCTGAGACGACACTGAGATTTAAAGCTTCACGCTGGTGTCAGAGAGAAAAAACAGCAGAACCTCTCAGGTCAGTTTGTCTTCAGTCCTTTCAGCCGAGGACATGATTACAACTGAAAAGCACAACAACAAAGAGCCGTCGAAGCTACCGTGGTTTCTCTCAAGTCAAGAGAATCTCAAAAATACAGATTCTGTACATGTCATTTGTCAGAAAATAAGGATCCTCATCTCTGCTGCAGGTCACAGTGTTTTTGTTCTGCTGAGCTGCTGCTATCGTCTCGAGGCTGAAGGAGATAAAACAGGAGCTGAAGGCCGGGACTTCCCCTTAGTCACTTCAACACTTCACTGCAGATGTAAAAACAAACTCTGCAATTGTTTCATTGATCTGATAGCTTATATCATACAGCATAACTAAGTAAAAACTCAGGGCGCTGTCCCCCTTTCCTGTCCTAATTTACGACTTTCTGTAGCAGTAGTAATATTTTCAAATCTCATGATTCAATCTGATCCTGATTCATAATTCAGTAAATTCAGAAAGAAGTAAAGGGGGACTATTTTCAGTTATGTTTTTAGTCTGCTGAAGTGCAACATGAAACGTGACTGGCAGTTTAGCAGCTAACTAGTTGTGATGAAGGCTTACAAGACATGCTGGGGCCTCTGTGAGGACGTGCTTAGACACAGCAGTGCTTTTAGCTAAATGCTAACACCAGCATGCTAACATGCGCACAATGACAAAGCTAATGTTCTGATGTTGATCAGGTATACGCAGGGAACATAGAACAGCTCCACCTTAAAACTAGGGGGGGTCACAATTTTGATTCTGCATCAAAATGAGCTTTCAATTTGATTCATCAATTCAAAAGTAGGATTGGCGATGCTCCGATGGCGATGGTTGTTTTTATCTCCATCATCGGCCTGTTCACCCCGTGTCCAAAAAAGTTAAACGCTTCAAAGACGACACAGCGTGGCTTACCAAGCCGGAGTCTGAGATGACAAAGAAACAGAACTGGAAAATCCTCCTGCTTTTCTGAACTAACCAGTGTAGCAACATTTTGCCCTCAACATAAGCTACGCCAAAAGCGCTACGCTACACACATTGACACGGCTACACACTGGCTGCTACAAACACACACTGTCTTCTTGTGTTCAACAGCTTGTTTGACATAAGTTTTTGTGATTACTTTTAAATATATTATTCAAATTTGGCCATATGGCTTTAGTGTGGTACATTTTAGAACAACATGACGTTTCCATCACAATCAATACCATGTTGGTTATCTATTTAAAGAAGAATTTGAAAGTGTAAATAACAGTTTTCAGGGCATAAAACCAATGATTTCTTTATCTTTACAAATCAAGACTTGATAATCTAGCAATGGCATAGCTGTCAGTGCCGAGAAAAATGTTTAAACTTGAAATCAAACCCAACGATTAAATTAAAGTCAAAAAGCGCATGGGGCTGCGTTGGTGAGGGCGTGTTGTTTAAAGTATCACTGAGTTTAAAGGTTTATCAAACACTAAACAGCAGGTTCTAATATTCAGACAGGATTTCATGACTCTCGAGAGTCACAGCAGCAAATATTTGATCTTTTCCATTGATGATCACAAGGTAATTATTAGAAATATATCACATTCTCATTATGAAGTAATCTACAAGGACGCCAGATGACGTTGCAGCAAAAGTTGAGCATCAGATGAAAAGGCAGAGGATCATTTAAGTTAGTACATATTAATTCATGACAATTGAAAGTGGTTGACTGACAGCAGACATTAGGAGCGGCTGCCTCACCACACACTTCCACCTTTTTTCTTCCATCAACAGAACTTTATTAAGAACATACAAAAATCAACTAAGTAATCAGTGAATGGATTAAGAATCATATTGGAATTGATTTTTCCTACGCTGCTTCACTTTTCTCTCTGAGTTGTAAAACACAACATGATCCACTTGATCCAAAAAAACACAAATCAATAAAGTTAAGTTGTAACTCTCAGTTTCAGATGCTTACTGTCACATCATACAGTACATACATTGAATACTGAAGGAAAATAATCCCTGAATTCTGTTGGTTACTCTGAGGTTACATCAGAATCTCAATCTTGCTGGCAGCCTGGTGGCTGTTTTAAAATAAAAAAACTCCTCATTTGTGGAGTCAATGTAGTTATTTTGTTCCCTGTATTCAGTAGCTTGTACCCTCAAATGATTTAATTCAATTTAATCTTTCTACATAAAAGTATAACATTTAAGGCTATAATAACCCACAGGCAGACTTTTTTTTCTTGTTTTAAGAAGTTGGTCAAAGACAAAATGCTTTGTAAAGACATTTTTTCACAGCAGTCAGGGAGGTGTCGACCTTGCTGAAGCCTCTGGGGCTTTGCAATGATGCAAGAAAAGCTGATGGCCTCACCAGCAGAAACTTTAAACTCTCTGGAGGCTTCGACTGAGCCGTTTCCCTCTGAAACACCCGCTTTCATTTCAGTCTGGTCCACAAAAACACAGACGCTCTGCGACAGGACGAGGAAGGACGAAGATAACCAAAGATCAGAGGCAGAAACAACAGAGTTTGACTCTCAATAATCAATAATCCAGTTAAGAAGAATCTCTAATAGGGGCCTTTGCTGACCTAAATTTGATACATTACATTTGAATAAGTAACCTCCTGTTTTCTCATCTTGCTGGTTATTGTTAGAGATGGGATTTATGGCTCTTTGAGGGGAGCTGGATCTTGGTGAGCCATTCAGAAAACTGGCTTATTTGGCTCATTTTTATATTTATAAAAGTTTTAGGAAGGCAGTCTGGCTTTCACTTGTTTTATCTTGGAAATAACCACTGGGAGGAATGAATTTAGATATCCCACCAATATGAGTTTAAATTATTCTGAAATATTGATTATAACATTATTTGACATGTGTGGATTAGATTTTAAAGTCTGATCTGGATTAATTGTAAATATTCCACAGGGTGGCGCCACATCACTCTGCTTTGACAGTGCTTTGCTTTTTTTTTCACGTGAAGGCAGCGTGCACAAGGTGGCGTGATGATGCTATTTGCATATCTGATAAGCTCCGCGCAGCTGGGCAGCGCTCCTCCCCATGTAACCCGAAAAAAAAAGACTTGGTTCCCATCGTTCATGTTAACGAGCCGTTCAAAAAGAACCAGTTCGTTCATGAACGTCACAACACTAGTTATTGTGGTGATTTGCTGCTGATGTTGATGTCAGCGAGTGAGAACAGTGTTGATCTTCAGAAGAGAAAGAGCAGTGAGACGTTGCTCTCGGTCAGATCTTACAGTTTCATAGTTTCTACCTGTTGCGGCAGTGGGCGGGGCTGCATGTACGGTGGCTGGCTCGGGGCAGCGGGCTGCTGCTGGGGAGGGCTGAAGTACGGCGGCTGACCCGGCTGACAGTAACCACCCACGTTCTGCTGCTGCTGACTGTACTGAGAACCCATCTGAGGACAGACAAGAAGTATCAGTAGAATGAGTCTCTGATGAATAAATGAAGAGTCATCACCATGCAACAGGGACAGTGGGAGGAGCTATTCAGTTCTAGTCTACTCTAGTCCCATTCATTACTCCTACAGACACTAAGTGTGCTTCCACATGATTTTTCTGATCACCATCTTGCTGTTATATGGAAACTTGGTGGAAACAAATGTTTGGTAAATGACAATTGAAGCACTACCATTTTCTGGATGGACATGAAACTCTCCTGGTTCAATCATCAGTACAAAACATGAACAACTCTGTTAGAAAATACTCCAAAAGGCAACTGGACTTGTTTGAGGTTTTAGAAGACGTTTCACCTCTCATCCAAAAGGCTTCTTCAGTTCTAGAACTGAACGAACTAAAGAAGCCTTTTGGGAAAACCATAGCAGTACCATGACCTGGACGAATGAGCCTGCCAAGGTGCATTTCACTCAGAAGCTGCCATAACACAAACAATTGACAGCATAAAACAATTTACATCTTTTCTTCCAAATGCATCAACAACAAAGTGTTTGGAATTTACACCACTGACTGGCTGAGGCTCATGGGTAATGTAGGATCTAGGACTGAACGAAACGAAAAATCATATTACGATTTTTGGGATTCTTCTACAAGTCATGATGTTAAATATTGCAGCAATTTTTGCATTTAATTTTTACTGAAAAGAGTATAAACGAACAAGCATGTTCCCTCACATCATCAGCAACATGACTCTCTGTAGCAACAATATTCTATTCATGTGTTACTCATTCTACATTCTTCAAAAAAATTGCTTCTCCTGTGAATTGGATATTGCACTTGGCCATACTGCGATTTTGATTAACTGCTAAACCCTAGTAGGACCTGCGATTAATATCCACCTGTTGGTACATCGTCCGGACTGTAGTTGAAACATATTTAGAGGACTGTGCAGCTTCAGTTGAAATTGTATTTCCTACTTTCTGAGTGTTGTTTCTCACTCTGGTTTCCACTCTGTTGAAAACACACTATATTCCTGGAAAGTGACCTATATATCTAAATTCCTTCTCCTGAGAATTCATTATGTTCTCTGTAGTGCTGGGTTAAAAAAATGTATCCGCCGATTTTAAATCGATTTTATTTAAAAAAAATTGATTCTCGCGTCTAAAGATCAATTTTTTATACATAAATATATATATATATATATTTTTTTTTTCCTGTGTGAACTCTAACCCCACCAGTGACGTGACCATGACGTGACGTGACTCTATAAATAAGGACGTGACTCGCGCAGGCGTGGCGTGAAGATACTTCTCATAACAACATGGCGTCGGGCGGTAGCACCGAAGTTAGCCGAGCTCCAGATTTGAAATGACCAGACTCGCTTAAAGCGTATATCTGGAACTATTTCAGTTTTAGAAATGTCGAGGCAAAAAAGGAACTTGACAGGAGCAAAGCAATTTGCAAGGTATGCGAGATGGAGATAAAATTTTGTGGAAACACGACCAACCTCAGGAACCACATGCACCAAGACATCATGTCCAAGTCCACCGCCGGACCACAACACTAAAGCTTTGATGTGACTTTTAGACAGTTGAAAGTTCACGTTTAAAAAGTTTACATGTTCGCATTTTGAAAGCAATTGAATGTCTTATACTTCTTAAGATTTACTGTGAGATTTACTCTAAAGAAAAACTGTGAGACACAGTAGGTACCCTACCACTGCTGATGTTGTTTACATTAGTTTGATTACTTAGCCTGTAAGTAGCAGACAATCAGGAAACAGCTCAAAAAACGGTTTTAATGTCATTAGTTTTGCAGGTATCTGGCCATAAATGTTGACCAGATGATGGCACTAGATGAAAAGTAAGATAATGTACATCAGGTGAAAGGGGAGTTAAGAAGAGTTTTCTGTTCTCTTTAAGGCTGCATCACTGATGGATTTTACATTTGTTTTTGCTGTTGAAGCTTTAATGATCATTGTGAGCGACGCTCGCTCTGCCTCTCACAGTGAATCTGATATGTTATTAGATAACAAATTCTTCTGCCTATTCTCTAACAGAGCACAAGTCCTGAAAGACATCCTGAGTTGGGGCTCTCAGTTAGTTTTTGTTTGTTCTCAGCGTTGTTGGATACAAATAATACAGTATAATCTACACAGTAGACATGAATGAAAGCTGAAAATGGGGAGGGAGTGCTTATCTCATTATTATCATATTGTTGTTGGTGCAAGGTTTTCTCGCACCAAAAAGGAAAAAAGAGGAAGAATTACTTTCAGCCTGATCTGACCTGAGGTGAACTTAACTTAAACTTAACTTAAATTACATTTACATTAACAAAATGGCATTACAGTACCTAAAAGGTTTCACTTATCTTTTTTTATACTATAAGAACAGGAAGGAAACCAGTTCCCAGTTCCTGTGAACTGCTGGTCTCTGCTTTACTGAAAAAAATTGGTCACATTAATCCTCTAAATTAACATTTACACCATTTTTAAAAAGGTGCACAGAACAGCTGAGATTGAATCAGGACTGAAACACTTCCACAGACCTTCCTCCTCAGATCATTATCTCCCTAAAAGCACATCCTCTTCTCTGGAATAAAATGCCACAAAATGCAATAAGGCGCAACCTCCCTGCAATCTGTGAGAAGTGGAGTTCTGAGCAGCTGCTGGGGGACCGGAGGATTAACTGACTTGCTCAAGAGCACCTCCCGCATGTACTCAGACACTCAGTTGTTACTGGTTTTTAATCGACGGTGCCAGGCAACAGCAACTACAGTGTGACATCAGTGTGATGATGTAAGCAGGTGTCAGCCATGTCTGCTGTCAGAACCAGACTGAGTGGAGCAAAGGCCACAAACTACAGCAGACAGGATCATCTGATCAACAGTAATCCACAAAAATCTTAATCAGGGATATGGCCACAAAATAATATCATCATGATATTTCAGCGATATTGATATTCTTGCCTTCAAATATACAGTAAAACTAAACAAAAATGGTTTAGAACTCACAATAGCTGTTAAGGTCTCCTGGAGGGATTTTGGGCTCCCCTTGTACTCAACCAGGTGCCTCTGCTTGAGGCTTTTTTACACTTCTTATATGTAACTGTGTTTTGCTGCACGTCATTTTTGTGTTCCATCTTTAATGGAGGCAAATGCCTGCAGATTGTTATTTTCAGACTGTTTTAAAGTCAAGGATGAACTGTCCACAGTGTGGGTTAAGGACATTTAGAGCCTTTTTTTAAGCAGTCAGAAAGCCCACTGTGGACAAAAAACCTCCTGAAACCAGAATCAATCTAAGCACCACAGAGGGGGAAGTTGACTGGTCCAATTTCATCTGGAATCAGAGTTAATAAAGGAAGAGTCCCGGGGCCACCTGGGGCCCCGCTCACATAAAAGTCATTACGTTTCCTCCCTCTGCCTCCATGTCTTCATCAGAGCCTGTGCAAGCAGAGATGACAACACTGACACAAGTTCCCTCAGGCTGAACAAAAAGAAAATGTCTGTCAACCTGATGATGTAATAACATCACTGTTACTCCGTGATGACAATCTTTCTTTGTGAGAGGCTTCGGGGAGCAAGACGACATCAGAGGATCGAAGGAGGAAAAGCTGTGGGGGGAAAAAATTGTGATTGGAGTAATGTACGACCTGAGAACAGAGACTTCAGCAGGAAATCGTCTCAGAAAACCACCTGAAATCTTCTCAACAACAGCAGAAACCTGGATGCAATAATCCTGCTTTCCTCAAGGTTTTTAAAATTGTTTTGGTATTTTAACTTTTACCAGAAAGATAAAAGACAAAATACTGGGAAAACCAGCACATTGTGGTAACACATCATAGACCACTGAGCCCCCACTGGCTTCAGATAACACCAGTCAATACCTGCAACAAGTCCATCCCTAGCTTCCTGTTTTTACAGGAAATAGATATATATGCAGAATTAAATAGGACTCTGCTAGCTCCCAATGAACCCGGCCAGACCTGTACGTGAATCTACGACCGAACACAGCCTCAAAGAAACAGAGGCCAGCTTGACAACAGTAAACATAAATTACACACATGATCTACTTCAACAACAAGTAAAGTTATCAGGAAACTCTATAAATCACCTCTCTGCTGCAATTCCCTGTCAAACTGGCCTCCGTCGGTCTCAGATGCTATTGTCCCGTTGTCCAGTGTCTCTGATCAGTTAGCAATAGTTAGCGGTTAGCTTACTTCAGCAACAAGCACACCTATCTGTCATCAGGGAAATCTAAATCACCTCAGTAAAGTTAATGTACTCCTGTTGTCAAACTGGCCTTTTAACATTTAATGACAAGCCCAAATGGTTCCACTGTAGCTCAGATCAAAATAACAACACTTTCCCCTCCAGCCTGAATCATTGGAACTGATTTAACAGACTGAAATTAAACTCTCAGCATTTTCAGTCTAATTTTAAATTCCCTGTGGTCTGATTCCAGCTACAACAGCCAATCACTAAAGTTGTTTAATTTTCTTGTATATGACGTATCAGAGGCAGCATCAGTCATCAGTAAACCCAAACCAGCAGTCTGGAGTCTTAAAATAGCCTCAGCCCAGTCTGCAACAGGAATAGTCTGACCCGGCCTGGCCCGGAACGCTCTTCAGCAGCCATGTGGGCTGACAACATCAATGGCTCCGTTGTCTTCCGAGCAGCTCGTTCACAGTGACAAGGTGGTGATGCTGGAGATGAATCAGCAGGACGACTCCACGAACAGACCCTCAACTCAAACTCTTTGAAAACAAGTGAAGTCATAGCAGCGTCAGTGTGGCAGGAAACAGTGAAGCAGCAGACGGCGCTCAACATACAGTAACTGCTTCAACTGTTTCATCACACAGCAGTACAAACTCTGATGATGGAGGAAACAAATGTGCCTTAGAGAGCATCATGAGATACAAACACTAACTAAGAAGTGTAAAGACGGAGAGATAAGATACACAATAGACTTTTATCCTTTAATTATTTCATGAAGTTGTTTCCTTTAACGTCGTGGACAGAGCGTCTCCTACCTGTTGCTGAGGGTACTGCATCCCTCCCATCCCCATCTGCCCTCTGCTTGGCATTCCCATCGGGTATCTATGAGGGGAAGGGGAGCCGTAGGGCTGGCCGGAGTACGGCGCCCCCTGCTGCTGAGAGTACGGGTTGTTGCTCATACTGTAGAGCTGAGAGCGCTTCATCGCCATCGGGTCCATGGGCGGCACCTGGAGCAGAGAGATAATTGGTTGGTGAAACATTTTCAACTTGAGCTTTTTTCTTTTAGGTTTAGCACTCTGACTACAGGTTTACAGTGAGCTTAAAGTTTGTTTCCAAAGTTTTAAAAGATCAAGAATGAACTTTGAACTTCAACATTTAGACCATCATCGATCTTTAGGCCAAGAAAAATGTATCTATCTACGATCTAATCTACGATTCCCTGACAAATTGGCCAGCTCCATCTGACAACGATCACATGATGTAGTCGCAAGCTTCAAAAGAGACCTTAGGGTGAGACTATATATAATATTCAGATACATTTGGACCACTAAAGGAACCAGCCCAGTCTGAAGTGATCTATCAGAGTTCATCCCTGCTCTCAGATGTTTAACTCAACTGGCCATAAATGTTGACCAACTCAACTCTTCTTCAAAACTGATGGATTTCCTGCTCTATCAAACCAGGTCTGCAGTTTGGTGAAATATGAAAACTCAATTGACTCCACTGAGTGTTTAACACCCAGCTTTCTACAGCAGGCCTGATGCTGTTGACACATGAACCAGAACTCAAAAAGATGTTTATGAGTGGTGAGCATTCAGGCATCAGGAATCTCCTTAATAAATGCCAAGTTGGATATATCTTAACTTTCTGGAAAACATGTGTTTTCCAGTTGTAACTATGACTCAAATGGTCACATGAATGCCATTTACAAGTTGTACATTGATAATTTTCTAGGTGTAGTTGCAAAACACCGCTGTCCGAATCAAGACATCAGTGCAGTTTAAAATGAACAAGCAGGTTGAAGACAGTTCGCCCCAGTGCATGTGGAGTTTGCCCAGCCAGTGGGGGACAGTAAACACATCACAGGCTAATGTACCATCAAGTGAGAGTCAGGTGGGCGGGTGGGTGGTTAGCTGGGGGGGTGGGGGACTTCAGTGAACCAAAGAAACTGACAACTGAGACTAAACTCTTATGTCAGAGCTGATTTAACTGAAGCAGCACTCAGACAAAATGTGAGCAATCCAAAAGCCTGGGAGGCCACTTTGAACTGGAGTCACGCCTGGGTACGCCTTAATATTCACACACACAGGCACACACAGGCACACACAGGCGCACACAGGCGCACACACACACACGCACACACGCACACGCACGCACACACTCTGCATTTGACACACTGACACAATAGTAGGTGAGAGTGACTCGGTGAGAACAGATGTTTCACAACTGCTCAGACGGCTAAAAGGGCTAAAAATAGAAACCATTTGTGGACTCCATGCACAAAACATGTTCCAGACTTTTAATCCTGTTCTTTAATCATTTCTTTGAATGACACCTTTTCATCAGTCACCTGGGGAGGAAATAAAAACAAACAGTCCAGACAGCTGGCTGCAGACAGAAAATGATCACACTGGAAAACTCCTCATCAATAATCCAGATGTAAACAGAATGAACAGAGCTCAGCACAAGATCTGACAGTTTGAGTGTCATAAAGCTTCATGACATGACAAGTTTCGATGTCTTAAAGTAGCTGATTGGAGCTCAGTTACCTTCAGTAAATCAGACAATATGAAGATATATATCATGGGACGATATAAATTGGTTAACCATCAGGACTTGGTTACTGTTAATACAGAGGTTGTATGAGGCTACTGATTATATATTGTTTTTTTCTATGATTTTTGCATCAACATGAGAAATTATCTTGTTTAATCAGGTATTTAGTATACTTTGCAAGCCAGAGACAGACATTCCTGTCCAATTGCTTCTGGTCATGTCTTTAAATTGTTCTTTTCTGATAGTCAAAAACCCAAAGATATTTATAAAACAGAGACAAAAAGAAATCACCACATTTGAGAAGCAATAATTGACTTAAACAATTAATCGACAACAAAAATAGTTGGAAATAATCTGTAGAGTGACTCATCGATTAATCGAAACACTTCAGATCTAAAACTAAGCAATGGAAAGTACTTTACATGAAAGATGCTGTGCAGGATAAAATCCTCTGTACTGTTCATGTGCATGCAAATGTATATTCTCATGATGCTGAGCTAATAGTAGACAAAGGTTCATCTGTTTCCATTATTTCAGAGAGGACTTACCAGACCCTCCTTTCCTACATGTGACCATGCTGCTCCTTCAATAGACAAAAAACACCCGTTAAAGGATGTTTGCATGTTACAATATCTCATTGTAGACATTCGACTACAGGCTTATTTGTCATGGTTAAGTCAGGTGCTTCTCTGCTAGGGCTTTATTTATTTCTTGCTCTATATATGTGTATTGAGGGCAACAAATTTGTTACTGCTACCAGTCGTGATGACCCCTTTGACCCTCCTACTGTGCAGAGGGCACCTACAATACCAAGCACAGTGCCACAGACTGCACTGGAGACAAGGGTACAGGAGATGGAGTGTGCAACAGGCAAACTACAACTCAAAACAGATGCTGTGCCAGTACAGCAGAAGCTGAGGAGACTTCCTGTCTTTGTGAGGCAAGCTGTGACTGATGAGCTCAAAGATCTACAGGAAAAGAACATCATTGAACGTGCTGATGCATCTCCACGGGTCTCCTCCACAGTTGTAGCCCAGAGAAAGGAGACAGGAAAGCCTCACATGTGTGTTGACCTCAGAGAGTCAAACAAGTCAATCATCAGTGACTGTCATCTGAGTGACACATGGACAAGCTGTTCACTAATCTGTGAGGAGCAACAGTCTTTTCTACCATCAACCTAGCCGCTGCCAATCAGCAGATGAAGCTACATCCAAACAGCTGTCACTTCAATGCATCTACACTAACAATGGTGTTTCCCATTTTTGCTAAATTCTATTTAGCCTCACTGCGGTCCATCAGCCTTTCAAAAAATGATGATGACCATACTGGCAGGCCTACCAGGTGTACAGTCCTTGCGGCCATGAGACAAATGAACTTACATTCAGGTGTGATATGAACTGGCCATAGATAACTGACTTGTTGTCCGAGGCACTGATCACTTGGTTGTTCCCACTTTGCCACGATACAGAATAGTGCACATGAGGGGCACCAGGGACTGGTGTGTACATGAGCTACATGGTGGCCACAAATAGACAAATATGTATAGACTATGTTGGCTTCATGTGTGTCATGATAACAATGACTGTATCACTTATTGCAGTGGAACTGCCAGATGGACCATGGGAAAAGCTGGCCTTTGACACAACAGGTCCTTTAAGTCTGCCACATGGGGCTGCCATTATGCCATCACCCTCACAGACTATTACAGTAAGTGGCATTTGTCTCTACAGAGGTAATTATTTGCTTCGTAACTTCAGTGTTCAGTCATGAAGGAAAGCCTTCCTACCAGGTCTCTGACAAGATGCTGGTTTACCCCCCATACCTATGCCAACTTTCTGACAGCGAGAGAGGGATAAAGCACCTGCGCTCCAGTGTCTACTATCCGAGAGCAAATTGAGCCATCAAGAGTTTTAACGTGGTGCTGAAAGAGAGTATACAGAATGCCAAAATTGAACAGACCATGAAAACAAGCAGTAACAGAGCTCTTACAGAACTATCGTGCTACACCACATGATATGGGAGCTACAGGAGCTACACCATTTGAGCTGCTGAGGAATAGGAAGATGCACATGAAGTAATCTATCCGTCCTGTCTCACAAAAAACTAAATCACATAAACAACTGGAAGAGACTGTGAGACACAAGCACAGAGGACCAATAAGTACACAGACAGAATGACAGAGGAAAAAGTGCCCATGTTCCAAGTGAACGACCAGAGACCTGAACATGTACATTAGGGATTATCCACAATCACAGAACCTCTGCCAGCCATAAAGAAAGTGGGAGAAAGTACTCACCTGGTCAGTGAGTATGGTGAGTGGAAGCCATCACAATTTACAGGCTTTACAAAGGAGGATCTAGCCTCCACCAGTAAGGACAATGAGACTGTGCTTGATGGGCTCACTGTGCCCAAGAATGCACTTCATAATGCACCTTAACCAGGCCCAAGACGGAGCCTGACAGCCAGAAACCCCCCTTCATGGTTGATAGGTTTTGTAAGGTAAAGAAAAAGGAGACAAGGCCCATGGACTGAGAGCACTGTCCAAACTGAAACTAAGAGGTTCTCATACTAATCTGAGTTACTTTAAACTGAGCAATGCTAGGTGCGCACTTTGGCTTTGGATTTAAAAAATGGCTATCACCTGGTATACGAACCAATAATGGCTATTCAGTGATTCATTTTGTTGATTTGTGTTGGTTCTTTCTGATACCAAGCAGGATGTTGTTTCAATTAGAATGCTTCATTTTATTTGTTACATAAAAAGACTCCTTCAGGGGTACAGGAGATGTTGTGTCATGTTGCTACAGTGAGAAACAGACTGAGGGCGCTACAGGACACGGCAACGTTATGTGCAACAATTCATTCACATAATTGATTTGTCAAGCAAAACAAAATAAATCTACAACTATTTTGATCATTAATCACTCAAGTCATTATTCAGGTAAAAATGGCAAAACTGCTTTTCTTGGTTTTAAATCTTAGTTAACTGATTATATTGGGGTTTTGGACTGCTGGTCAGTCAAAAAACAAGACATTCAAATTTTTTCCAGGAAAAACTGTTAAGGTGCAACATATTTCTCTCTGGTCATAATGCCCGGTGAAAAATATTTCCCGAGTTACACGTGAATATATCCTGGCTCAACACGCGGATGTCTGCACTCTCTCTCCTCTTTCAATATTTTCACATCTAACTCAATGAATTAAGGGTTTATTTTGACCAAACCAGAGTTGGTGGTGGTCATTGGTGGAACCGTGGAAAGACGAACCAAGCCGGTTTTGGTGAGTTTTATTTTGTTTCTGTCAAGTTTAAATGAGTGTGTGTGTGTGTTATACAATAGTAAAATTACTGTTTCTGTAAATGGAATCTGGTGGCTTTGAAAAGAACGATATGGCAGCTTTTTCTGGTTTAACAAATCCTTTCCATAATGTTGTGAGACACTTAGACTACTGTAACAATCTGAGGCTGTCAGTGACAAAAACAAGCACTTTAAGTACACGTACACTGACAGTACGCAACGACCCAGAGGGATTACATTGCAGCCGGTTTCGTGATTGCCGGCTGCAAGACTCTTGCTCAATACTGGATCAATTTCAGAACTTGTTGTCCAATCAGTAACTTGTCTTGGGCACAAAAACATGGGAAAACACAGATAATATTGGGATTTCTCCCAAGCTGAAATCTTCAAGGACATGGGGACCAGCAGAACAATGGATATCTCCATTGTGATGGCCATTTTTCACTTTTTTCTTATGTTTTAGAGACTGAATGATTAATCATGATAATCACCAGCAGATTAATCAATAACAAAAAAATCTTTACTTGAAGCCCTATATGCAAGTGATGTAAAAAGCATCCTACTTTATTATGGTAAAGTCACACACTGAAACGCCTCCACAGTGTACATTATTTAATGAGCAGTGGTTATGGTGAGTTGTCCCTGACATGAAACAAGAATGACTGGTGGCAGGAGGGATGGACTGGGGCTGAGGCCTCCAGCAGGCCCGGACTGCTGTGGGGCCAGCTGGAGGAGCATGACGAATATTTAGCTCCAGTGTTATGCTGGTGGTAATAGGCACATGGCTAATCTGCATGTGTGAAGGTCAGGGCTCTTGTGTGGAGATGGGGCCATAACGGGCTCCCTGCCAACTAAGTTGAGGCCAGATCTCAAGCTGAAAGGAGCAACACAGACTGCTGATAAAACTTAGAAAATCCTCTCCACACGGTGGGCAATTAGCATGACAGAGAGGGTAACAAAAGATGTGGAAACAACTTAACGACCACTGACACCTCAAATGACTTCAAAAGAGATAATTAGCATATGAGAAGCAATTAGCTCATGACAGATGTGAATGGAGCTGTCAAAAAACGGCAAGCGGGCGCAGCTACTTGTCCGGTCCTGTCACCATATCTCAGAGTCCTCAAACTTTATTTCACAATACAAACACAAAATGTAATTAAAGAGTATGTCTCAGTCCTTACAGTAAGTTAACTGCCTTCATACATAACTGTTCCTTACTCTTCAGGCCTGTACGGCTCGGTTAACAGTAGCTAAAATGCTAAGGGTAGCTTAGCCTAGCAAGCTAAATACGGAGTCACCTTGGACACGGAATCGAAACACTGACTTTACTAACTACTGTTAACTCGTATGGCTATTATTTATTGTTGAATGTGCAACTGGTTAATTCAGGACGAAGCTTTATTTAAGTTACGGTCAAAATGTCCAAATATCTATGTCCAATTGTCTAAATGACGTCTATCTGCAGTGGAAATGAAAAAACACACACCTAGCTCCCCAGCTAACTGACGTTATCTATTTGGGTTAGCATAGCGGCTAAATGGGTGACATAACGTAGGCTAGCAGTTTAGCTGTGATAAAATGACCATTTTTCATGAATCAGAGTAGTTTATTACTAGCTAACAACAGTGGACGGTAGTTTAAAAATGCTTTATTCACCTGTGGTCTGCCGCTGCCCTGCCCGTTGTTCCCTGGGCTCATGGTCGGGTGATTTCTTTGTTGTCCTCCCCAGCCATGAGTAGCCGAGCCGTACTGGGAGCTCATGTCTTTAGCCAGCCCCATGCTCGGCTGTTGTTGTGCAGAAGGATTATTATAATCTGGATATCCACTTCCATAACCTCGCATCATCGTGCTCGGAGACGTCAATAACTGATTCAAAGTCGGTGTAGCTCCGGACGGGTGCAGCTGCTGCTGACTCTGTCCGGGGAACCGCTGAAATCCTCCGTTGTTGCCGCCGCCAACTCCACCTCCAGCCGGGGAGCTGGTAGCAGTCATAGCCGCTTTGCTGTGGTTAGCAGCGACCGAGTTGCCGCTGCCCGGGCCCATCAGGTTATTCCCCTGTCGTGAAGGACTCATCATGCCCCCATATCCACTATTCCCATAGCCGGGTCGATAATTCGGGTAGTGGTTATACGGGCTGTTGTTGTTGTACCCTTCGTGGGAGTTCTGAACCTGATCCATAGTGTTGTGTACCGAGTGCGCCGCTGTTATCCCAGTCCTTGGGCTTTGTTGTCCGCCATGTTGATCAAAGCTAGGCCCTCCTCTTCCATTCCGATAATAATGATTGAACTCGGAGCTGGTCCCAATCGGAGGAGGGTTGTTGTTGGTGGTGTTGGTAGCTGATCTCAGACTGGCATCCATCCGCTCCTCCTCCTCTTCCTCCTCCTTCTCCTCCTCCTCACTGTTATTCAGCTGGTGCTGATGGCGCTCCTCCGCTCTGATGTTCCCCACCAGGAGGATGTTTTCTTTTCCTCCATGATGTTGTCGGTCCTCGCTGCTCTCTCCCCGCGGCTCCCTCTGCTCCTGCTGGATGTTGTTTATGATGATGTTGTTGTGGGTTTGCCGCTGGTGGAGCTGCTGGATGAACTGGCTGAACGACGGAGGTGTGTGGTGGGATGATGATGATGATGATGATGGTGGAGGAGGAGGAGGAGGTCCAACAGTACCAGTAACCGCTCCGCCACTGGCGCCGAGGTTTTTCACTTTACGCCCGCCGAGCATTCCCTTTTCCATGTCGTTTCCAGCCTTTCTCCCCTTGTTCCACTTCGTCCAGCGGAGGTGTTTGTTCCCCGGAGCCTGGCTTGGATCATCTCCACTGCGTCGCTCCGTCTACATTATTCGCTGTGATCTCTAGATGATGGTGCAGCTCCAGAAGAACCCCCCAGTTGTCCCAATGAAACATCGACTTCTTCTTGCCGTCTGATACCGGTGCTGATGCCACTTGCGCAGCCTGGTCAGGTGCACATGGCCCGGGCAGTTTTTCCCGGTCACTCCGATGGGCTGGGAGCAGGCACGGTGGGGCTCAGAGAATAACAACTGAAGGGAAATTTGAGATGAAAACTCAAATTAAATATCAGAATATTGTTTCCTTTAGTTTCTAGTCTTGTCTTAAGGTAGAACAGGTTCACATACACAATGGACCTCCCCATTCATCCCCACATAGCATCACACGTGCCTTATGTAAACCCCATTGCCTACAGGGCCTATATATACGTACCACCATGTAATACCTATATACACATACACAATCGTTCATACTAGGCCTGCAACTAAATATAACAACCATATAAAATGTAAGAAAATAATGAAAACTGGTTGCCACAGTTTTGTGCAAAACCCAAAAATGCCAAATCTACTCTCATATGACTACAAACAATTACCAACCAAATTCCAACAATTTTTACCAAGTAAACCAGTGATTTTTTTGAGCACAAGACACAAATAATCAAAGAAATATCACAGCACACACATAGAATCTGTCTTTTAAACCCAAAAAGGAATCAATAATCAAAGAGCTGGTTCTCAAAGTCCTGAACCATTTTCCAGAGTCTGACAGAGAAAACAGACAAATGCTTCTTGTTGTTTTGGTGTAACAGCTATAATCCTTCTTTTATCATAAATGTATACCCTTATGGAGTTCATATTGACCAGTACTGCACCTCCTGCTTTCCAGTTTAAACTGACTCACTGGCTCCTAAACTCCTCAGATTTCACAGCCTGATTAATAGACTGATAAAATGGGACATTTTACTGTTTAAACCTCATAAAATTCCATTTGAAGTCAGATCTACACACACACGTTTCCCCAGACTGCACTGAAAACAAGTCCAGTGTATAAACCTCCCACACAAAATCTAAGAACATAAGGTCTCTGCAAACTCACAGCTGGGAAACATGACACACTATAAGTCTGTCTGGGATCATTACAGGAATGTTATGATGATATATTCTGAGTGCTACGGCTTCAAACAAAGTGCTTGTTGGATTGTGTAACTGTCTGAAGTTCAGGCTTGAAATGAAGATGTTCGCATGAAAGTTTCATCATAAAGAGGGTCAAGATGAAGGGAATTATACAAATGTAGATAAAAACGCACACTTTCACACAGTCTCTCAAAGACATTTGTGAAGTTGAAAACGCAATTTGTTGCATATTTCTATCCACTACTGACAGTTGGAGATAATTCTCCAGTTGGTGCCTTTGCAGATGAATAGGACAAAACACCTTCCACACCTCCTCCTCCTCCATGCTTCATGGTGGGAACCCTGCATGGATGCAGAAGTCATCCATTCACCTTCTCTGCATCTCAAAAACTGTTGAAACCAACGGTCTCAAGTTTGGAATCGGTACAGGTTTTCGCTGATCTAATGTCCATTCCTTGTGTATCTGGGCCCATGCAATTCTCTTCCTCTTGCTGGTCTTCCTCAGTAGTGTTTTTTTTTTGTTTGTTTTGCAGCAGATCAACCATGAACCATGAACAAAGTATTTACTTTGTTGAGCAGTTCAGTAGCTAAATAGGGCAGTTTACTGTATACCAACATTTCCTCTGCACAACACAACTGATGGGCTCAAACACATTAAGAAGAAATTTCGCTAATGAACTTTTTAAAGGTGAATACCTCATGAAACTGGTTAAGAGCCAATATGTCAGCGAGACATCTAAAATATAAAACATATTTTACTTTGTTTGACACTGTTTACTACTTAATTCCATATATTCTTTAATAGTTTTAATGTCTTCAGTATTAATATGCAATTTAGAAGATAATCAAAATAAAGAAAAATCATTGGATGAAAAGGTATGTGCAAGCTTTAACTGGCACAGTAAATAATAATCATCAATACTTACTGATAAGATAAAATGCAGTAAAAATACAAACACTAATTAGATGATTTTCACAAATAAAAAGGAAAGTGTTGCCTAAACATGAGAGATAATGCTGAACTCTTTCTCTCTCTGTGTGTGTGTGTGTGAAGAGTGCCCGGCAGGGACCTCCCACAGCAGCACTGGAAACAACCCAGTCAAGTCAAGCAGGGAAACTGGGTCAGAAAGCAGCAGCAGCTCTCAGAAACACTCTGATGAAAACACAGTGTTCTGCTCTGCTGCTGAACACGAGACGCAGACACTGAACATCACATGCTAAGTGACATTCAGAGCCCATCAGCCTCAAAACACATAGCTGCAGAGCGCCCAGTACGCTCTCTGTTCCTCGAACCTCCAGTCTGTTGTATGGGTTTACATGCATATGAGCACCTGGTTATGAGCTGGTTTTCCCAGTATCCCAATTACGTGTTGCCTGTGTCTGCGTTGTTTTTTTTTTTCTTGCGTGTTCACCCCAAACAGCCACTTGAAGTCAAAGGAAGTGTCATAGCCATCCTGATACAATTGCTGGCCAATATTTTCAGTGGCCCAACCTGGCCACCCGCATGAAAAAATGGTGGGGGCTCCACTGTCTGCAAGCAGTTCAGGAGGTTTAAGGCTGGATCTGCAGATTCCTCACATTATCAGATTATCTGTGCCGAACGTCCGTACAGACCAAGATCCAAGACCAGATTTTGTGAGGTGAATCTGGGATGAATCGGCCCAAAACTCCTGTAGTCTGTTCAAGGTTTAAGTAAGCATTTACTGGAATTACAGCCTAGCACCTCTTAATGTACAGCGAGCAAGCAAACTCCAGCAGGTAAAAAGTGGAAAAATTGTTCAGATATACGGTATTATATATAATTTTGCAGCATGAGACTTTTTTGCGCCATTTGTGATCTTTCCTTCTGTAACCAGGAAATCTCTAACTTATTTATTCAGAACTAAAGTCAGTTTCTCCAGCTGGAAAGATTAATTTTTGTGATAAGTACAGTGTGATATTTGGTCCACCTTGTAAATCAGTCTCTGGTTGTCCATGGTGACTGCTGACAGGAAACATTTGGGATGTCAGCGTTGATTCTGACCAATGAAAATAGACCGGAGGTAGAACAAGAGTGTGAAACATGTTGCCATGTCATCTTACTTTCTTCCTGTTTTGCTGTTTTTGGTATTTTCCTGGGATGAAACCTTTGGGCAGTGGGTGTGTAGCCCCCAAGCAGCACACAGGTGAGGTCAGGATGCTATAAAAAGGTAGCAACTAGGTGCTGGATCATAAGAAACATGGATCGAGGAACCTACAAAAATGGCAGACACAGTTTGTTTACAAACAGTAACCAACAATTCCCGGTCATGGTACAGCTTTAAGAACTCTATTGACTTTTAGGGGTCAAAAAAACTTGTTTTAGCTCTTCAAGATATTTTTGCATATTTTACCTTCTTTAGGTGGATTAAAGATTGATACACAATGAACCGGTTCTGTTCTCTCATAGAAATCTGAATTCACACTTTGAGATAATTTGTGAAATCCTGACTGAAACCAACAGAAAATAACAGCATGCTGCCATCTGCTGGTTTTCTCTGATGACACAACTCCAGTCTAAACGAACCTCACAGTCTGACTGATCATCTGCTATAATGAAGCAAAGTTTCTTACAAAGTTTACATTTGTAGCATGTGGTGCCTTTTACACCACACTCTGGTGATTTATGACAAATATTTTAAATGCAGTCATCATGGCAAAACTCTAAATAGAGCATCAATGAAAAAAAAGGTTACGCCTGCTTATTCTAATTCACTCAAATGATGTTTCGATCACACATCTTCCTCAGGTCATATGGTTTGAAAAACGGCAACCACACCCATATTTATAAATCATGTGCACCAACAGGCTGACGAGCTCTATGGTGGCAGGTAAGATTAACCTTTCAAGCTGCTCAGGGTGATAAACACCAAAAAAACAATTAGCGATTCCATAAAGCACACTGAAAAAAGGAACACAGAGAAAAACAATAATACAAAAAGGCCTATTTCAAAATATCAAATGTACATTTTATATACACCCACATTCAAAAATATATATTGTATTAAAGTTAGAGGAAAAAGGGGAAGAAATCTTAAATTTATGTACAGAAACTGGGTCACAACACCCCTCTATAACAGTTTAGCTAGATCAAACTTCAACAAAGAAATTTACACAGCTTTTGCATCTATAAAACTTAAACTTTACAAAATGTATGTCAGGGTTTGAAATAAAAACATGCTGCTAAGAAATTGTCAGGAAATGGGGACTAAGGGAGAACTATGGGGTAGAACCCACATGCAGACACACAAGGGGGTGCTTAGTTCAATTAATTAAACACAAAGAGAAACACAACTTAGGAAACTATGGTAACACACACACTATGGACATCGAAGGCAACACAGGGAAACAATGAATAAACATAGAACACGCAAACTCAACGGAGCGGGGGACAAGACTAAGACAACCCAAGAAACTCACTAACACATAACAATGACTAAAATAACGAACAGAAAACGCTCCCGTAGGAGGAAGAAACTAACTACTATGACAGACCTTGAGAACTTAACTAACAAAACGACAGAAACAAAGATCACTCCTGAAAACTTGGAGGAAAATAACACTACTAAGAAATAAAACAAAACCAAGGAACAATCTATCAAAGAACTGAAATTCGCCAATAACTAGCGAAAACAAAAGAAAGCTTGACTATACAAATTATAAAAAAAGGAAAACTCACAAGGAACACGGCACGGACTTGAACACAGACAAAACAAGGGACATCTCAGACATGAACAGAAACACTCACTGAGGGACTATGGCGATGGCTATGGAAAGGGAATGCAGACAGCAAGGAATCACAGACACCGACATGAACAAAGGTAACGCAACAAGAAACACTTAAATGAAACACGACACACACTCACTATGGGGGCTATGGCTAGGACTAGGACTATGACTGTGGCTGTGGCTGTGGCTGTGGCAAGGGAACAGGACAATGAGATAGCGCAGACAACGACCCGACAAAGACAGTGGAGAAGACACAGACTTAAATACACAAGGAGGGAACACTAATGACAGACAGGTGGAAACAATCAGACAATCACGAGGGAGGGAAAACACAGGAAGTGAAGTAAACCAAAACACATAACATTAACCTTCAAAATAAAATAGGATATGAGAAAACCCAGACAAAGACAACACACAAAAGGAAACTTAACAAAACCAACGTGCAGAGCAGGGGTCATGACAAAAATCAAATATAAACGTTCATTTATTAATCCCCAATTATTCACAACAAAAATAAAATAGACAAGATGTGCCAATGTGTTTTTGCAGACATCAAATAAAACATGGTTTATCATTGCGCGGAAATCCTCCAGTGTTGTGATACAGACGTTTATTGACACATCCTCCTCTGTTGTCATCGATGAACATATCCTCATCTGTTGTCATCGATTAACATTGTCCACCACCAGTTACCGTCTACTCGTGGACGCGCAGCCGTTTGTTGTTGTTTGGCCAGCTGTTCCTCTCTCTGCCTCCGCGTCCTCCTTTCAACGAGCTCCTCGTCCGTGTACTCTGGCTCAAAACGGTGACGTCCATCGTAAACAAAGTCATCGTCCACCACCTCAGAGTCGGAAAAATATTCATCCATTTTGTGGAAAATAACAGACGCAAACTACAGCTAAACTAGCCAACCGCTGCAGAGTTAGCCGTGTCGTGGCTGGTTGATCGCAGCGCGCGGCGCTCGAAAATGACGTCATCCACGTCAGAAGTAGTTGTCTAGAGACACTGGATGTTGATAACATGCCACCACGGGCTCAGAGGGGAATAGCGCCAGCATATCATAACAAAATATTGGAATATGAACGAGTTTCGCCGAAGATTATGCGTTTATAGAGGCTACGCACAGGTGCCCCCATTACTCGCATTATACGGATATACCCGCCGCTCTTCTAGGGCTAATTTCTTCAAAACGACTCCAAATGCCACCAAAGTTGTCTGGGTGTCTAAATGGTCGTATTTAATGCTACAAATAAAGTCCAGGTTGTAAAAAACGAAAGTTATCCTTTAAGGCTTGAACAGGACCAGTACATATGGATGAGGGATGCTTCCACATTTTTACATTTGACACAGTATGGACTAATATCTGGGTATATGGAGGATAGTTTTGCTTTTGAGATATGGGCCCTGTGAACCACTTTAAATTGAATTACGCAATGACGTGCACAGAGTGAGGTTGAATTGACCAATTTGAGTATGGAAAACCAAGTGTCCTCTGACAAGGAGAAACCCAAGTCCTCCTCCCATGCTATTTTACACTTATCTGTGGGAGCACTCTTAAGATCTAACATCTTGCCATAAAGAACAGAAATTAGCCAATGATTTCAGTTTTGTAATGTAAATATAGTTTTTAAACTCACTTTAATGCAGATCTGAAGTAAAATATAGAAAATATGAAGCCATACCTGTTTACATTTGGATTTCAATATACAAGAAATCACACTCCTCAGCCTCCCTGGTAAAGTCTATTCCAGGGTACTGGAGAGGAGAATTCGGCCGATAGTCGAACCTCCGATTAAGGAGGAACAATAAGGTTTTCGTCCTGGTCGTGGAACACTGGAACAGCTCTACACCCTCCGTAGGGTGTTCGTGGGAGTTTACCCAACCAGTCCACATGTGTTTTGTGGACTTGGAAAAAGGCATTCGACCGTGTCCCTCGTGGCATTCTGTGGGAGGTGCCTTGGGAGTATGGAGTCTGGGGCCGGAAATTTTCCTGCGTACCACCACCCTTATCACTGTCCGCATACCTCTTCCATCGAGGCAAGGGTGCACACAGTGAATCCTAAAATCACCACTAGCCAACCAGTTTAAAATATCACAGCAACAAGGTTTGTGTTAGCTAGTTGTAGTGACTACAATTAGGTGGTCAGGATCACATACGTAGTTGAAAGCAAAATGCAGTGAACATCCCTGTATTACACGTATGAAAACACAAACAGACATTTTAAAATCAGCACCTAGTTTATTTATGTATTATTGAAGGTATATGCACATCACGTACACATTATGATTTATTTGTGATTTTGAGGGGAGAGATAGTAATAATGCAGTTATTGGTGGAGCATATTTCTGGCCCTCTTGCAACACAGATACTGACTGACATTGATTTTCTGGCTGTTAATACATAAAAACTTCATAGCTAATTTGGCGAATTAGAAAGTCAATGCTAAGAGAAAGCTATGCTAATGCTAAGCGGTTGGTGTAGCAATGCTAGTCGTTTCATTGGGACATCTGCTGTGTTTGGATTTTGCCTTTGAGAAGCTGTCATTAGCCTCCAGATTTGGCATTTCCCTGCTTTTTTGTAGATGTTCTGAAAAAAAGGGAACAAACACTATGTTTTGGCAAAGTTAGAACAGCTGTATTTATTCCACTACTTCTATTGCTCATGTTTCTCTGTGCTCTCCTCACTGATTTGAAGTGGACTTAAGTTAAAAAAAGATGACATCCCATCTGTCATGCCATTCAAATCTGATCAAACTACTCCCACACAGTCTGAAAAATGTTTCTGACTGTTAAACTCTTAATAATCTTCTTCCACAGACTTGGTCATATTGCACTGCCATGTTTCTATAGCAGCCCAGAACAGACAAACACTGGATCATGAGAGCTGTAGGGGAGGGTGAGACGAGGGTATTCAGCTGGTTGCAATTTGCATCCTCACAGCTAGATGGCAAATATGGACCTTTAATGTCACTGAGACATAATACATATTTGAAACCAACTGGACTTTAAACCAGAAAACATAGAAACAAATAAGCAAAAAAAAAAAAATAATAATCAAATCATGAACATTATTGTGTTAAAAGCCTGTTGGTTATATGTTGTAGATTGTTATTTTGACACCATGGTAAACAGCCCTTTCATGCTGTCTTAAAACATGACTATCTCTTAGAACTCTTGCTGAAGTTGATGCAGTCATGTCCAAAGTTGATGATGTTTCTCAGGGCGTTCAGGATCAGCGAGTCAACATCATCGTTGAGGTCAATTTCGTTATGGTAGTTCTTCACGGGGAAGATGCAGTTCATAGGAATTCCCATGTTTGCGCTGAACCTCTCCATCTGTGTTTTAAAAAAAACACATCCTCTCTGTTTAGATTACAGCCTCAAGCTCAGAACAGTCAAAGCTTTTGTGGTCACTGCACTGCTCTGATCAGCTGGACCCATACTGACTTAATGTGGATCAGGTTTTGGCCAGACATGACTGATCCATCATTCATTTTAAAAAGGCAGGGGTCGACCTTTAGCACTTTCTTCTGCTGATTTTTTAAAAGGTCGATTAAAATTTGTGCCTCATCTGGATGGAAACAGGACTTATGACAGCAGGCTTTTTACCTCGCCTTCATGTGTGGGCGTTTGAAGCAAACAATATGTGGTCAAACGTCATTTGAAAAGGTTTGTTTCAAGCATGTGTTCAATGACTGTGAAGGTACAGTTACAGCTCATGCTCCCTCACATCTCATCTTATTGCAGACAGAGAGTTTTCTAGATTTTAAATCAGGGAAAAACATTTCATGGTATCAGATCAGTGCTTGGAAATGACAGTTCCCTGAGTTTGAACATGAGAGTAGTAAGATTTATGATTCATAAAATTACTAATTAAACATACCTTCTCCTTCAGGGACCGGGCCTTGTAGACATTCTTTATATCTGCTTTGATTTCAGCACAGACCTCATCAGGTTTGGTGAAAATGGCCACTTGAGGAATCCCTGTCAGAACAACATGACAAAAACTACTGAGTCCTGCAACTGGCATAACTGCAAATGGACCACAGCGGTTCCTCTGTGACTATGAAGACTACAAACAGCTACAGGAAGTAAGTGTTTGATATTCACTGTTGGAAAGAAAAAACAGAGATTTCTGCTCTCACCCAGTTGACTGGCTTCTGTCCTGATGTCCCGAATCTTATGCAGAATGCTGTCACTCATGGAAGTTACTGTGTTTGCATCAATGACACAAACCAGAACATGCACTTTGTCATTCGCAGTCGGAGATTTGTTGTAGAATGGATCATCCTCTGATAACCTAGACTCAGGATTGAACTGGAAAGCAGATTTAAATCCTTTTTAATGACAGTTGCAGTATGTATAAATAAATAAATAATTCAAAAGCATCACATTACCTAATTTTGTAGAAAAAAATCTGCAAAGTTTGCAGCAACTGTACCTTGTAACCTTCCTTGACGTGTCCCTTCAAAGCCAGTTTGACGTCTTCCACAGAGACGCCTTTTTTTGGATCCAGGCCCATGATGTCATTGAAGACAAAAGGATAAAAGGCGTCTGAGCTCCCGATTTGGATCTTGTAGGTTGTGTACTGTAAAGCACACATGAGAAAATTGTAAAAATAAAAACTAAACAGACACTGATGATACCCAGCTACCATGTGCTAAAAATTCATTTGTCGTTTTGGATTGATGCATTTTGTTGAGTTACTTCTCATTCTATCAAACTATTTTCTTGACAGTTCACGATCAGCATTTGAATTTAAAAGTGTGTGAGATTTTAATTTATGAACTCACTAAAAATCACAAAAATCACACATCTACTGTCCAAAAAATCCTGAAGTTGATCTCCTGCAGTGCTTTTTCTGACTACTGGCCTCTGGTGGTCATACAAACCATGACTGTCCTCATCGTTGGCTGCAAAGCAGACAATAAAAAAGTTCATCCACCCCCACAAAGACTTAGAGGGTGGGGTGGTGAACATATTAAGTATGCAGCTTGACACGTAATACTTGTCTACATACTTTGCTGGCTGTAACATTTAGATTTCCCTGATAAGGGATTATCTTATTTTATACCTTCTCCTGTCAACAGTCAAAGCTGGTTGCTCTTTCTTTTTAACTGAGAAGTAGAAGCAGTTTCACTTGTCTACATGTCACCAGACTTTAACCACAAGAGCAGCCTCCCGTGTGAACTGAGTGTAAACCAGGACATTCAGTTGCAGAAAAAAGAAGCCCACAGATGCGGCAGCAGTCATTTCCTGTCAACTATATCTGTAGCTATACCTTCAACAGTTTCTTTGCAGATTTGAATAACATTCCTGAATAAAAGCTTTGTTGGTGGATTGTTCTGCTCTTGTCTCACAATATGATGCTATGATGGTCCCATAATTTTATTTATTGATTGATTATATTCACTTACAGTGATTTTCTGCAGCTCTTCTCATGGAACCCTGAGTTTTCTTATTGTATTTTAATTCCCTTCAACTGCAAAGGCAGAAACCCCTTGAAGAAACTTTTCCCTCCTTAGTTGAAGACTACATAATGCTACATGTAATACTCAAGCTTTTACACGTCATGATGAATTTAGAATGTTTTCTTAACAAAATCAAAAGATCTTCATACCTTTTTGGTAAAAGTGTCGTGACTGGTGTTATCCACCAAAGCGTGTGAGTACATTCTGCCAAGTAAGACACTTTGGACAGAGTTGATGAAACTGGACTTTCCTGCTCCAGTCTGCCCATGAAGAAGAATCCTGAGCTGCTGGCCTTCAGTCTGAGGTTTGTAGTCTGTCACATACTGCAAAGCATCCTGTCTGCGTCTGCTCAGTGGGGGAAACATGCATTATGTTAGACTTCAACAACACCGACAACAAATCTAAATGATTCAGGATGTTACAGTAAGACATGGAGACCAGGAACCACAAACAGTTCTATCACATTACTTTTGAATACATTATTTCTATTTGTATACATTATTATTTTGTTTGATGGCCAGATTTCACACAACAACTGGGAAGTTAATCATACGTGATGTCATCAAACAGAAACAAACATGGCCATCAGCCACTGCCATTGGTCAACCATTAACCTGTGCTAATTGTGCAGCGACAGACTGTTTTAAAAAAGCTCAAAGTGAAGGTGCAGACACACTCACCCCCAGTTTATTGTCCTCCATGGGTTGCTGAGAACTAACAACAGCAGCACACATGTTCAGAGAAGACAGAGGATCATGTCATCATGCAGCAATTTGTAATTTGCCATAAATAAGAAGTGTGTTTTCTTTCAACAATCTTACGTGGAGGTGGGGGAGCCTCAGATTTGGACTTTTTTCCTCCCATGGCTGAAGAATAAAACAGTTACATATACAGTCAACTCAGTGTAGGTTTGCAGTGACTGAAAGAGAAACGATTTGTACTTATTACTGTAACAAAATTACTCAATATCCTGCAAAAGCAAAAGAATTTTTTTTTCAGTCAAAGCTTTGATCAAAGCCAAAAACTGTTGCATCTAATTTTTTGGTGGAACTGAGTTATAAAAACCCTCACTATTAAAAACAAAATAACAGGATTGAACAAGCTAAAGCGAATTAATAGAATTACTGATTCAGTGTATGAAAGAGATTTTGTTTTATAATATTTAAGAGTTTTATAGCTGTGACGTCTGTCAAACTAAGGGACAATAAACTCAGCCGAACACATCAAAATGATCAATAATCAGAAAAACGATCAACTAAAGAAAAAACAGAAGGCTTTAAATAAATCAAGTGAAACTAAATCATACTAAACAGACACAAAATCTCAAAATGATAAAGCTTCTTAAATTATGATTCATTTAGTGGTGTGACTTCAGTTCATGAACATAACTGAAATCTTGTCCTTAACGCTGTAATAAAAATGTGTGTATGATGAGACGTACTACTGTCTTCACACATCCTGCACTCCTACAGTCGGTGTAAGAACATTATTAGACAGATATTATGAAGAAACAGTGAGCAGCCATGTAAATATACCATAAATCATCAAGTTAGGAAAGAAATGAATCAAAAGCATATTCTTACTATCTTCAGGAAGGCTGACTGTCCACACTGACAGTCTCCTCAGGACAATGTGATGATAAGGGCGACGCTCGTGAATTTTCACTTTCATTTTCAACAGGGTGTTTCTGTTTTTTTGTCTTTTTTTTTTTATTTGATTGAAACTGATTTTTTTTTATCACCACTGAACTTTTTGTTACAGTTCAAACTGAGGCAAAAACTGGGTTTACTTCTCAGTACAGTGTTGAAACACACTCCTGGGGAGAAAAACTGTTCGGAGCAGGGAAAAGCAGTTTGAAGAGGTTTAAGAGTTTTTAAAGCAAAGGAGGAAATGGTGGAAAGAGAAAGATGTAAGAGAACTGTTCTCCAAAACAATAATGTTTGTGGTCGCTCATTATTACAGATGTGCTCACATCTCCCACCCAAAGCAATAACACTTTCATGCTAGCAATAACACCAACTGATGAAAGCTGGACAAGTTTTCTTCTGTTAATAGGCCTATCAAATAGATATAATACTGAAATTACCATCATGGTAAATAAATGTCAGCAAATAAACATAACAGCTATCAGCATGTGAAAGGTTACTGTGTTACAACATTTAGAATATTTATAATCTTAATCATAATTACATCAAGTATGTTCTACTCTAGAAACTAAATGAAAGCATGCAAAAGTATGGACGATACACAAGCCCGTCGACAGGGGGGGGCAACCGGGTACGTTGTCCCGGGCCTCAGGACCATAGGGGCCCCTGAATGACCCTTAATTCATTTTACTTTACATTCACATATTTCTTTTTCATTAAATCATTGCCTGATGAATTAAATATTATTTTCTTCTCAACATATAATTGAAAATTTAAACATATGAAATATTTCAAATATATATATTTTCCTTTTTTTGCACAACACCCCTACCACCCGTCTTGGCAGAGAATGGTTTGACCCCGCTCTGGTGCACTTAAAGCTACGCTACATACGTGCCCTGAAGCGGGAAATTTAAGTAAATCTGTCATTGTTATAAACTCTAAATATGGCGAGTCGTCATAAATCGGGTGCGCAGAAAAGAAAAGAAAAAAGAAAAAGAGGAAGATCATAGAGGTGAACGAGAAAAAATGATGAAGTTTTTAAAAGGGGGACAAGAAGCCAGAGAATTAGGGCTAGAGTTGGCCGTGGACGGTGATGTCGGTAAGTGAACAACAGCCGCTAACACTGAAAGTTTACATTCGCGCGATCACCGTGACCAAAGCCCGATTCGAGTCTGTCACTGGCCGCAAGACAGACAGACATGACAAGACATGCTGCCCGCGTTGATCGGAGGAGAGAGAAGGTGATGGGAGATCAGGGAGGTAATGTTAGTCTGTGGGGAGCAGGTGCGCGAGGGGGAACAGACTTGGGTCTGGCGGCTGGATTTATCTTGGGTTTACAAGCCACTGTGTATTATAGCAAACGCTAAAACTAACTACGCTCCACCATGTCACAGGGCAGGCTTAGCAACCTAGCAATGCTCTCCATTGAGCGTGAGCTTGCTCAAAAACTGGATTTCACTGATGTTATAAATGACTTTGCTGGTGGTTTCTTGTCCCCGGGCCCCAGCAAGTCTGTTGACAGCTCTGCGTATACAACATTTTTGTTAGCAGTTGGGTCCACGACCTTGGTAGCAAGGTGCTCCGGGATGACTGTTGTTTTGTTTTTGCTAGGGTGGGTAGCTTTTAATGTCCAGGGGATTAAACTAGCAACAAATGTTGACGTTTACATTATGGTTGTTTTCCAGGTTAACCACTCACAAAAGATGCAGGTGGTGGCAATAGCTAATATTACATCAATTCCACCATTAACCGACTGGGCTCCTGCTGATCGCTAGATGGTTAACAAACGAACTACATAAAACACAGGCATTGTGAATGTGTGCTATAGTGCTTCCTATGCACTTCAAGTTACCGCTAATGCTAGCAAGCTAGCTCTGTAGCATTCAGTAGTTTGCTACCTAGTTAGCTGACTTCCCATTAAAGACACCACTCAGACTCTTGAAAGTAACTCCATGTATTTGTTTTAACTAAAACAATATACAGAATACATTCTTATAGCCCTTGTTGTTATTTTTTGTTTCTTTCACAGGAACTATCGACCTGCTAAAAGCTAATAAACAGCGCGGACAGATGTCACCATAACAGCCAAACAATGCATTGTGACTTTTGTTTTTAAGCTTAACGTGAAATCCCAAATCTTCAAATATCAATGTAAAGGAATAAAGCCATTTTTGGGACAAATCTGTCCAAAATCTATGTGACTTATGTGAAATGTTTTATTTACTTTTTTGTAGTTTAGTTCAGATGTACACAACTGCTTATAATGTGTAGGTGGAGAGCAAACAAATAAAAATCAAAATATACGACCACAAGAGTTAGTTTTGATAGTCATGGTCAGAGATTCAAACCTTCAGTAAATTAAGATGTTGTACATTTAAAAAAACATTCTCTGGCTTTGGTTGAGAAAATGGTGCGACCCCAGTGTCCAGAAAACATTTTAAACCATCAAAATTGTCCACTTGTTCATCAACACGTGTTGCGTTGCAGTTCTAGGTGGGGTGAGGTTTGAGTCCAGTAGCAGAGAAAACAGCAACACTGACTTACAGAATACAGAACTGGTTCTGTTGAGGTCTTTTTGTCTTCGTGCCATGCTTTGTTCTGGTGGCTTGAGTTTGGGTCGCTGGTCGCTTGTGCCTGAATGTGTCCTGCTATAAGCGTTAATGCGTCGCTGTCAGAAATGTCGCTGCAGCGCTCATGAATCAAATCTGTGTTCTCAATGTTTGTTTTCCATCGCAGGTTGAAGCTTTTCCTGAGAGCCAGTGTGGGTATTGATCTCAGCGGTTTCTGTCCTCTTTATGTCCAAGAAGCATTGGCATGTTGGATTGACAGCTCACCTTAGGTTAGTGGACAACCGCCCACCAAACGCACACAATACTGTGAACTGTCCGGTCTCCATTAGGCTTTTAGTCACATCCTGCAAATAACTGGATGTCCTTTTCATACAGCTGAAGGAGGATGGTGGAGGGGTGTGTGTGCAGTGTGCATCCAACCGTGGTGAGAGGATAATGGGAAAGCAAAGAGCATCATTACTGCTCTCCATGCTGGTCTGCACCTCTGGGCTCCCCCTGAACTGCTGGGAAAAGACGGAGCGGACGCCAAAGCATCAAGATTTGGATCTGGACTCCTTTTAATCCTTGACGACACCGTGAGATAGATCAGCAATGTTTTTGATGCTGTCTCTACGACAGCGTTCACTAAAATTAAGCTGAAAGCAGCATCTATAGCACTGAAGCTTGGGAAGGTTTTCCAGAAATTCATTTCAGAGCCGGCCCACACAGGAACACAGGTGGCCTTGAAACAAGGTGAAAATGTGAACCATTGTTAGGTTTCTTCAATAAAATATTGTGTTCTTATTGAAGATACTGTCCAATATTTTGTTGTGCTGCTTAACAGAACTGTCACAAAAGTCTCACAAGACATTTTAGAAAGGGAATAATGTACTTCTGTTTTATAATTTTGCTTTACTCAGACCAGCTCACTGAGGAATTGTTGGGTCTCTGTAGATTTAAGAGTGAGGTCCTGACAGCTCTGTTGTGATTTGGCTCTATATAAATGACACTAAATTGAATTGAAATGATTGAAATTGCATTTTGATAATCTACACATAACCTGGGGTGACTAATGAGGAAGCCTTCAGGCCTACACACAATATGTGTGGTATGTTTTCCTTTGAATGATTTTTTAAAGTTTGAAAATAACATTTAAATTAAACAACTTAAACTTCAAATGTTGGGGAGAAATTCAGACTTTTAATAAAGCAGTAGCAAAACCAGGGAGTGTACGTTTGTATGTCTTATTCTTTTTCTTTAAAAAAACGTTTTGTCTATCTTCCATGAAACCTCTAAAGGAGAGGTGTTGTTTGAATTTTACTCAGGTTTTTATTTTCCATTTAAAGTATCGATGAATGCAAACACAGGCTCCCCAAACAAGTTTAATATGTGAACTACTGTTGGGTTTCTGTGCTCTTTTTTTGTCATAATTTAAGAGCATTATAACAAGTGTTGCAGTACATTTTTTAAAATTGTAATTTTTAAAACTGCATTTTTATTTGTATATTTTTACTTAATGTACAAATACGTTTGACATCGTGAATGCAGATAATGTTATTTAGGCAGAGATATGCACTTGGGTCTGGTGTCCTTTATAGGTTTGCACTTGATTTATAAAACTGAAGAAAATCACAAAACTAAAATGCTATTTTAACAGCTAGCCTGTTAAAATCAATGATTTACTAAAGCAGTGGGCTATATCAGATTATGCTAACCAACACTGCATGGTAATGTAGTCTGACACTATTTACATAATGTTTTGTAATTTGAGGTATATTTTATTATTTTTGTAAATGGTGATTTAGAATCTCATCAGTTTTCATCAGTTTGAGCTTGCACCTCTATGCTAAAAACATTTTTTGGAATCTGGGGGATGTTGCCAAAGTTTATGTTTCCAGAGGGCTATAACAAAATCAGAAAGTGTATCTTAAAGTTAAAACATTGTTTTTTTCCTAAAATAAATCTCTGTAATACAGATATTGTTTAAATCTAACTGTGTTTTTTGTTTGTTTGTTTGTTTGTGTGGTTAAATCCTGTTCACAGACTCTTTGGGCCGGCTCTGCTCGAACACTAGTTAATCCCAGAAGGCAGACAACATCTACAGCTGGAAAATGATGGCTCTCAAACTCAGGCAGAGCGCAGATTTTTTCTTGTGATCAGCAAGTTCAGCTCGTTTTTTCTTTTTTTGCCTTCGGACCTTTGGCGTGTGAAATCTGTGGCAGTTTTGCAGGCAGTTTTTTAAGGACTTACAGCATTTGGTGCCTGTGTAGTTTTTGAAGCGCCTCTTTTCCTCACAGAGCTCCTGCTCACTGCTTTTGGCCTCATTTCTGAGCCATTCGGTATTACATTTGGTAATTATTCCCCCTCAAACACACCTCCCCCAGCCCACCTCCCCCTTTTTATGAGCCAGACAGCCTCCGCTGAAAACTCCACATTTCACCTCTCGGCTGTGAGGATTAAACATACTCCTGGAGGCTGTAGCTGTCCTTAATGTCTTTTGGAGGGAGTTTGGAAGGAGATGAGTAGAGTCTCTGCTCCTGATTCTGTTCAGGTTTCTCCTGAGGAGGTTTCTCAAGCTTCACTTTGTCCATCTGCAGCTGAACCGTCTTTTGCCTGTTTTTCAGCTGTACGAGCTCCGTCTGCAGCTGCTGCCTCCGCTGCTCATCTAGGTACATTAGAAGTCTGTCAGGGTCAGCGGAGGAACCGTTGTCCGGTCGTCCTGTTCTCTTTCCGGGACACGAAAAACAAAAAATTACCCCTCCAGCCAGGAGGAAGCCGGCGGAGATGAACGTCACGCACAGCGCTCCTCCAGGCTGATATTTACTGCTGTCTGGCAGGTCTGTGGTCAGGAAGGCGGTGATGACTTCGTTGGTGAACCAGGATGCGGGGACCAGACAGAGAAAGCTGGCCAGGATGAAGCAGCCCCCTGCAGCGATGGCCGTGTGCCCCTTCGCTCGGCGGCTGCCCCCCCAGCGGGTACATTTAAGCCCCAGGGAGGCGAGGCAGAGTCCAAAAGATGCCAGTATGCAGGACAGAACCATGGCGGCCCGTGTGGTCTGCAAATATGCTGGCAGCGACAGCACCGAGTTCTTCATGGTGCAGCTGAAGACGCCGGAGCTGTACCAGACGCAGTCCATCCACAGCCCCTGCATCTGCGAGATGGGGGTCATGATGCTGGACCAGGCGTTGATGCTCACCTTCCAGTTGGGTAGAAGAGTGGCTACGGTGGTGCCGAGGACGCCCAGGAGCGCCAGGGCAAACGCCAAGATCTGAATGGCGGCGGACAGCATGGCTCAGCCCCCCCGTCCAGCTCCGGTCCCCGTTGGCGAGGTGGCGTCCCGGGCAGGTCCTGACAGCAGATAATTCCTCAGCGCAGGCTCCAGCGGGCTGCAACCAGAGCAGAAATGAGAAGTGAAGTGAGCGTGGGAGCGTGACGGACGCACAGCTGAGGCTGCTGATGGGAATGCCTTTTTTGATTTCTGTTTTAGGGGGGAGAGCATGTGCGAGCTCGCTGATTGCCTGCATTAGTTACTCTGCAGCTGATGTGGTGATCATTGACACTCAATTATGTCCATTTAAAGCTGCAGCGTCCCTTGGGCTTACTCCTTCGGGGCTGCTTTTCCACTGCAGGAAACATCACCACAGAAGAAAAACTAAAAGCTCTGTTAGAGTGAAGTTATTTCTTCTGATCTATTCATCCTTAATCTCAGGCCAACATCTGCAACAAGAGGTGAAATGAATCGTCTTTTCAAGTTCAGCTATATGAAAGCTGGGATCTTACCCGTGTTGTGTCTTTGGCAGCGTCTCCTGAAGTGATTCCTGAGGACGAAGCAGAGAGAAGCAGTGTGAATGAAAACACAGGGTGTGTGGGTTAACAGCCTCTAACTACCCCTCTGCCTGCTGTCTCCTTGGCAACTGTACATACAGTTTCATCCCATTCTGCGTCCTGGAAAAGATGCACAAGGCGTCCTTTCTTTTTTTTTTTTCCTCAGTGCTCACTCTGAATTGAGGAAACCTTCGTACGAACAAAACTGACCAAAGTCTGGTTCTGGAAACAGGTTTTTGTTTCAAACCTGAAGGTCACCGGCTCTGCTGAAGGAGCCGCAGAGCAGCGTTCTTATCTGATGAGTTGATGGCGGGGTACGACACGAGGCACGCAACGCCGCAGAAATGGTTTTCTTTGATGCCCTTGACCACGTAAAAACCAACCATTTACCTGAAAATTATTGTTTTTGATTTTTTTTCTCAACGACAAAGCTTACATGTTGTTTTAGTCCCTTTGCTCCGTGAGATAACAGTCACAGAAAGAGTTTTACAAGCATTTGGAAAATGTGGTATTCCTTCTAAAAAAACGAAGCACGAAGGTAAAGCTCATTACTGATTATTACTGATAATATCTGCCGGTCAGAGTCCTTCGAGTACGAAAACAGTCACACTTCAGACGACTGACAGGATCATTTGTGCTTTTAGAACAATCAACATGCACCGTCGGCTCGTCATTTTCGTCCTGGTTTGGTGATAAAACCGCTGAGCTGTTCTTTGTCCAGCTGCAGTGTGAATCAAGGTGTCGCCCGTCATGTGACTGTGTGAAGAATCGCCCACTGCAACACGGTGATAAGCGTCCGCAGCCCGCCCACCCATTCGGCTGTGATGGGACCTAGCAGTCAGCGGCAGCCTGTTATTACCATAATCCTCCAGTCTGGGTCTTATCAGCCTCAGACCTGCACAGACATGAGCAGCTTCCACCAAACTGAAAACAATAAACACACATTTTCTCCGTTTCACCAACCAGCCTCCTCGTGGGAAAATATCACATTAAAGTCCGTCTAAGCGTCATTTCAACCATCAACACAGTATAATTAATGTTGTTATGTTGAAAGAATAGCTATAACAAATAATAACACAGTTATTAGACGACTCTGTTTCTCACCAGAGATTCAGAGCGATGAGGTCAACGTGTGCGCTAAACCAGGAGTTACTGTAGCTTTAAAGTGGGCAGATTTCTAATGGAGGTTCTGTACTGCGGTCAGATAAAACAGTGATGTGTTTTCGGTTTGTGGTCCCTTAAAAAGAAGCAATATGTACTTTTAACCACATCAAGGTCATGGCTTTAGTGTCAACATGACATATGAGAAACATATAAATAAAGCAAAGTTATTTGACACAGAGATCGTTTCATCTGTAGGATTTTTAAAGTCCTGAAGAAAATATTCATATTTACAGGAAAAACTGCAAAATTTAACAGAAAGCGACAGAAGCGAAAGAATCTTGTGACTTCTCAGATATATATTGGTGCACTATGGGGGGTCCTGAACCCCCTTTTGGGACCCTGATAATTGGATAAAGAAATAACAGTTTCACTTACCCACACATAAAAAAGAGACCAGATGTAAAAACGCACAAACACATAAAAAAAAAGAAGTAAGGAGTCTGTAGTGTGTAACCACAGTAATTACAGACTTATCATCAGTGTTTGATTATAATCAGTTAATACACTGATAGTCTGACAGAAGCATTTGTATAATTATCAATTACATTTGTGTTTGAAGACGCTTTTATTCCAGCCCACAGAGCTGCAGCAGGACCTCGGATTGGATGTTGCAGGGAGTGAAAGAACCAGAAGGCGCAGCCACAGTGAGCTGTTAGATGAAGATCTGCAGGGGACAGGCTGCACACCCCCAACTTCTCAGAGAGGTGACCAGCTGTCACTATTTTGTTTTGCTGCCCAGTGAATTATGAGACTCGTAGTATTAAATGGCATTTGCTCTTAAGGCCAGTTACTACAGGTGTCGCCAAAGCTTAGAGATTAGCACGTCAACATTGACTTTTGGTTTCACATGGGACATGAATGGCGGTCTCCCTGGTGAGTCCTGTCCAGTATTTGAACCACCCATCCACCCTGACCTCATACAGCTGACTTTGTCGCTCGGTATTCTAAGTCACCGGACTTCCTCCTTTGCTCTCGTCATGATTGCTAAGACCACTAGACGTTGGCGCCTAACATGGTCTGTTGTTTGGGGAGCGCTGAACGCATTATGCACTGTCCATTTCCACTGTCCATTTCCAAAGAAATCAACTTCTTGTTTCTATGGAGGTTCATTGTTGTCACTCTAATCCCTGTCAACAAATTTTGATCTCAAAGACAAACAATAAGCAGACATGAATCGTCACTCGGCTGTTTCTTATATTTAAAACAACAACTGTTCTGTTCAAGCGTCCTTGAATGCACCAGCAGGGACAGTTTTACCAGTAACCCTTGCTCTCCACTGCATTATAACAATAATAACTATTTCACTTTGAACAAAGAAGTTAATTATAATACAGTCAACTAAATCGATGGGTTACCTCTCTGCAGGTTGATGCTCATACAAATGAAATGAAAGCTAAAATTTAATAGAAGATTCAGATAATAATAATCAACAGTAGGGCTGCAGCCAACCATCATTTTGATGATCTTCTATTCTGACAATTATTGTGCAAACCCCAAAGATACAGATGAAAAATAAAATCTAAATATTTGAGGAGCTGATTTTGCAGAATAATCTGCTGACTAACTAACAGATTAATTAACTAATTATTTCAGCACCAGCCTGCAGGGATGGACACGTGGACACGGATATGTGTGACGTGATAATAAGCATATAAAAACAGCTGCATCGTGTAATAACTCATATTGAGGTGCTGCAGTGTTCAGTCCTGCTGTGATCTTGGTCACAGTGTTTGTCCCACATACTGAACAGTTTGTATTAATATCCAGCTGCTCCTGCTCGCTGATGTGAAACGTGCTGCAAGTCTATTAGTACCAGACTCTGGAGGTTTGACTCGATGCCTGCAGGCCTGAATGGAAACTAACGTCCTGCTGCTGCAGAGGACAAACTGACAACATTTAATTTTAAGCGTTTTCTCTTTCATGCTGTCGTCTTAGAACCATGTGGCTCTGGGAGTCATTCTGTTCAGTTTTGAGTGTTTTATTGCAATGTTTCTTTAGTTTTACTCTTGTTCTGCCTCATTATTCTGGTTATTTTTCTGTCATTTAAAAATGTTTATCAATGGTATTTTGCTTTTTGTTTTGTTGTTTTTTACATTTTTGATTCTTAATCTTTTGCTAGGTTTCCTGTTTTTAATCCTGTATGTTGAACATGTTTTTGTTTAATCTTTAATTTTTCATTACTTTAATTTTTAATCCTTTTTTTGTGTTGCATTTCTTTTCCTGTGCGTATTGAGTGTTGTTTTAATTTTGTTATTTTTAAAACTGTTTTTAAAAGTTGTGTTTTTTCTTGTTAGTGTTTTTATATCTGATTTTTGTTTCACTGTATTTTGTGTAGTACCGTTTTTTTTTACTTGAGCTTTGTGGTTTTTCTTAGAATCGTCTTTGTCTTTTTCATATTTATTCCCTCATAAAGAAAATGTTAGATGTAGGCCTACCTGTCAGACTCTCTTTGTCCCGGCCATGTTGTTCCTTGTTATTCTTCTGTTTCAACAACCAGACAAAGAGGTTCCGATTAAAGGAAGAATCTGCAGAAAATTCACCTTCATTTATCTGCAAAGAAAAACAAGTGAAAATGTCAGGAAGTTTGGCCTGAACAGGGTTTTATAATAGCAGTGTATTTCATGTTGATAGATAAAATAAGCAGATCTGAATGTCTGCTTTGACTAATCCAGTGAATTAAATACATGAAAAATGACAATACTCTAACATACTCGCAAACATGTTAAAATTTAATTTAATATTAGCAGAATGCACTCCTCACAATGTTTTCCATTAATTTCAAATTCAACATTTTCATATCACTAGTAAATCTGCAGAATCTTTTCTTTATCTGATCTGTCCGATTATTTAAAAATGAATAAATACAATTTAATTTAAAAATGTGGGTGAATGTTTTTGCTTCATATTTAAATGAATTTTGCTGTAAAATGACAGAAAGAGACGAGGTGATATTGCAGAAGTGCTGATTTTAATTTGAATGGATTTATTAAATGTTGCAGAAGAAAAAGAAAAACAGGATGTTTTGTTTTAACAGATTTACACATGATGTTTGACGTTTGACCCCCACAGCCACAGTGATAATAGTTTGGAGCTAAATCAAACCATCTGGCAGAAAACAACCCCCCCCTGGGGCTCCATCAGCCATGAATCAGCAGAGAGACAGGAATATAAATGAATTTGAATGAACTGCTGCTTTATCTCAGCTGAACACACACACACACACACACACACACACACACACACACACACACACACACACAGAGAGAGAGAGAGCCTGGTTGTGTGCAGATTTCCATCTTCAGGTTTCAGTGGTTTTATTTTCTCCCAACCACAAATGTGACTCTGATTATTGATTTTTTTTTTTACATATGTAGATTAGGTGTGAACAGAGCCCAGGAGGAAAATAAAGATAATAATTAGTGCTCTCGATTTAGCACAACTTATCACCTCCGTGTCATCTGTCTTGCCTCTCGTGTTCCGATGTTTTGATTTAATGCAGTTTTATCGTGACCTGACATGGGGGTGATAGACTTTAGGTTTTGAGGATTTCTTTGAGATCCCTCGAGCGTATTTTACAGAATAACTCTTTTGTCTTAAAAACTCACCAACTTCATTGGTATAAGAGCACATCTTTAGTTTTTTTTAGCTGTCCACTTAATCAACTTCCATTTTTTTCACAATTTAATTGAATAATTAGGAGACATCACCTCACAGCCAGTATGGACACTGATCTCCTCCGAGTGTTGTTTTAAGACAAACTTGACAAAACATGAAGCTGCCCTTTAGGAACAATTTAAAAAAGTGAAAACTCACCAGCTGACGGAGATGTGACGTGTTCATCATCCTACAGTTACTGTGAGGACACACACACACACACACAGACACACACACACAGGGGTCCCTACATAAGAACAAGCTGGTTCAGAGGTATGTGTGTGTGTGTGTGTGTGTTTCAGTGCAGATGAGGTCTGGTTCAGCACATTCCTGCAGCTCTGCACAACAAACTGATTGTATGAGGCAGAGGTGGGCAAACAAAAATATTTGTGGTCCTGATAAAAGTTTTCCTGATCGTAGTTTTCACAAGAGGATCTGTGTGGAGTTCAGCAAAAACTAAATGAACTTCAGATTGAATCAGTTCATCCATCCACTGAATATCTGCTGCGGCCAGGTGACATTAACTCATTAACTGAGTAATTATATTACCAGGAATCATTCCTCTATTCAGCTGAGAAGTACTGACATAAATGTGACATAAATGTCAATAAATTCATACATCCATTAGTAATTCTAGGCTTCAGGGATAAACCTTGCTGTTTTTCTAGCATTTTTTGGCCAATATAATTGTGGAAAATGTTTTAAATATAATTCTGTGTGGTATTACAATTCTTGAATTTATTTCCTTTTTCTATTAGTAAATAAGAGGGAGAGGAGACACTGCTGCTTTAATTGAGCTATTGAATGTGTATGAAAGTGTGTTTTAAAGGGTTTTTCTCTCTCCTCCAGATAGCAGTTACTGTGGCAACAAGAGCTGAAGTGACTCACCATCTCATTCACTCACACACACACACACACACACAGACACATACAGAGTTGTGTTTCCATTACTTTTGGTTACATAACAGAGACTTACATTCATTTGTTGAAGAGTTACCCTAACCATAACCACTACCTATTATGGGTAGTTATGTTTTGTCCCCATAAGGGAGGTAAGTCCTCACAGTGTGACTTTGTAAACAGGTTTATGTCCCCACAATGTGAGTAGTACAAGAACGCAAACAGACACACACACACCTTCATTCGTCCTTTATCAAGTGAAAATAATAAAGAACCTTAGTCATAATCACTAACATACAATAATACACATATTGGTGAATTAATGTTCCTCAGTGAGAACGGGAACACCAACGTCCTCATTGTTCGTTTCGGTTTTGTTGTCTGACTGTGAGGAGAACAAAGAGCATCGCTGCTCAACATGCTGATCAGAAAGAAAAGACTGAACAAGAGGGCAGCAATGACACACACATACTCACACACACACACACACTTTAGGTTTCCACCACTTCTGTGGACATTACATAGACTTAAATTCATTTCCTGGAGGCTTACCCTAACGATAACCATAACCACTGCTTGTCTAACTCTAACTCTAACCTAACCTATATATAAGTCTTCACCCTAAAATTTAATGCTTTACATTATGGAGACCTGCATTTTGTCCCCACAATAAAGGCAATGTGACTGTATAAACAGATTTGTGTCCCCACTACGTGAGTAATACTATACACAAATACACAAGGAAGGTGAGTCCCCACAATGTGACTGTATCAACAGATTTATGTCTCTCCTGTTTCCATCACTTCGAAGGACATTACATTGACTTACATTTATTTCCTGGACACAGACCCAGACCCCAATCATAACCATTCCTAAAAATAAACTTAACCTACGTTTTCACACTAAAACTTAATTATTCACTTTATGGGGACATTTGTGTTTTGTCCCGATAAGGAAGGCGAGTCCCCACGAGTCCACAGCAACATGAGTAAAACACACACACGTTTCCATCACTTGTTGTGACATTACATAGACTTACTGGAGACTTACCATAACCATAACCATAACCACTACTTGCCTAAGCCTAACCGTACTCTAACCTTGACCGACGTCTTCACCCTAAAATTTAATGATTCACATTATGGAGACCTGCATTTTGTCCCTGCAAGGAGGGCAATGTGACTGTATAAACAGATTTGTGTCCCAACAACGTGAGCAATACTATACACACACACACAGTCATGTTTTCATCACTTTGAAGGACATTACATTGGCTTACATTCAATCCCTGGACACAGACCCTGGCCCCAATCATAACCACTAGTAAAAATAAACCCAAGTCTTCACACTAAAACTTAATTATTTACTTTATGGGGACCTTTGTGTTTTGACCTCAGGGCAGGCATGAACTGATGCAGCTCAGAGCGTGTGTGTGTGTGTAAGTGTATATATGTATGTATTCACACATATATACAGGCAAATTTCACACATTGTAAAAAATGAAAAATGAAACACTAAGTATTTCTCAATATTTTCAGAATGAAAACCCTTTGACCAGCAGTTTCCTGTTTGATGTTCAATTAAACATCAGACAATGAGCTCTGCCGAGTCACCACCTGTGAGCATGTGTGTGTTTTGAACACAGTAGACAGTCTACGTTATATCTACTCAGGTTAAGCTACAATTCAGGCTTTTTTTTTGCTGGTTTGAAAGGCAGCCTGATCTGAGTAGTCCAACCACCATAACTGCCTAACTGGTTCCAGTAGTTATAAATAGCAACTAGTTAACAACACCTCTGGTATGAGAAATTTTTCAAGTCTTACCAAAGAAAAGAATGTGGTTCCAGCATGAATTTGTTTGAGTGTCAGAGGATGTTTGTCACAAAAGAGAGTCACTAGCGAGATTGAATTTAAAGGAGAAAAGTGAAAGTTGAGAACAACAGTTATTCTTAAATTAAATACTTTATTGGATTTTAACAGCATCAAGTCGTTAAAAGGTTGTACACAAATATTAAAGAAAATAAATTACCAAACGCTTTAACAGTCAATAAAAATAACTTGAAAAGTTCATTTAAAATGAAATGCTGCCTCAGTCACAAAACTGAAATACACAAAACAAACATGACAAAATATGTACATCCAATGTTTCAACCTGGCTGTTATACAAAGGCTTTGATCCGATCCAGCAGCTCCAGACATTTAATCCAAACTGCTTTTGTCAAGAAAGTATCTGTTAAACAGAAAACTACAACTGAAGAATAAACTGTACATGAAAAGTATATACAGAAATTTTACAACAGAGGATGCTAAAAAATAGCAAGTTCAGGCAGCTGAGTGCAACAAAAATAATGAAAACAAGAGTCCAACATTCATTTGTTTTTCAGATCTGGAGCAAAATGCGAGAATGTGATGAATCCCAAATGTAAAATAGAAGATTTGCAGATCCGTCAGACAGAGAGCTTCCTGAAATCAGAACTCCAGAACCTGAACTCTAGACATTGTTATTTTTAAGCTTTTGAGGTCAGTTGTACTTGGTCAGTTGACTCACAGATTTTGGTTCTTGTAAAAAATCCACTGCATTTTTTTTCAAAAACACGAAGACAAACCCAGTGTCTTCTGTCAGATTCCTTCATTATTCTTCATCATTAAATCCTCTTCAGTATTCTTGAAAAAGTTCAAAATGGTTCTATAGTTCCTGAAAGTGTTTTGAAGGTTTCCAGTTTATTAGCCCTGTTGGTGGATGCATCACGTCTGCTGGGTTTGATCAGTTTGGCCCTGAACATAAAGGAAGGCTCAGGAGTTCAATCTGTTCACAGAGTTTAGGGCCACTGTGAGGAAATAAAAGCTTGACATCAAAAAAGTAATAGAAAAGATGTAGGAAAAATCTCAAAGTTATTAAAAAAAATCAATAATAATAATAAGAATAATAAAAAAAATGCTGTGGGAAGTTGTAATTTAAGAAAACCAAATATTTTGTGTTATGAGAGAAAAGGGTTGAATTCTAAGAGGAAGAAAATGTTACATTTTAGGAATTAAGTCATAATTTTGTAAGAAAAAACTTTGCAGGATTTCAAGATTTCTTGAGAATGAAAGCTGTAATTTTAAAAGCAAATGTTCTGACATTTGAAAAATTAAGTTTTCTGAGAAGTCATGACAACTTTCTGAGAATAAAGGCATAATTTTAGTGGAAAAGGTCACATTCAAGAATTCGAGAATAAAGTCAAACTCTTGTAACAGATTGTGGACAGGCTGAACTCACCTACTATTATAAGGGAGTATTAAAATAACATCGCATAGTAATATGTTTTCTCATAAAATGAATGTTCTCGTAAAATATTTCACCTGATTTGTGAAATTATACTTATTATTTTACTATTGCCGTAACATTATGGCTTTTTCCTTAACATTTGAACAGTTTTCTGGAACTATTTTAACTTTATTCTCAAAAGATTTTTCCCCTCACAGTGACTCTTAACGCTCTGGTTGCTTCACTTCACATCTTCATAAATTCCTGACATTGCTTGATAAAGTATCACAGCTGATTGGACTTCCTCTCCTGGTTATCCAATCAGATGCCTTCAAAAGGTTGTGCTATCCCCAGAAGTCAAAGAGATGGAAGTTGGTCCATCAGTCAGCAGTGTGCTTGTGCTTGACTGTGAATGAATCCTTCAGCATGATGAGTTGATATGTGATGGCTCACGTGAAGGTCTGAGAACTTCCTGTTGATCCAAGACAGATGGAAGAACCAGGTTAAATGAAAAGCTACAAGTTTAAGCATCTGGAGTGTAGTTTTACTCTGTGGTTCTCGCAGTCCTGTAGATTTCTGTAGTACAGTCATCTCTGTCTTAGCATGTTAGCTTTAGCCCTGTAGTGTGGGAACAGCAGCCTTCTGCATCCCCAGCACGGACTCGTAGAAACAGTCCTCGTTAATCATGGAGGTCATGCTCTGAACGCTGAATTCTCTCTCCAGCAGGTCCAGCATTTCTCCAGGACTTCGACGCAGACTGGCGGTCCGGTTCCTCCGGTCGTCGCTGGGAGAGGCTGCTGCTCCTCGCTCGGCTTCCTCCTCAGTGAAGTTCAGCCTCTGCAGCTGAGCCTCCAGCTCGCTGGTAAGGGAGCAGAGTCTGGTCCTCTTCCCTGCAGAGTCTGAGGGGGCGTGGCTGGGCAGCAGAGGCTCCGAGCAGGTTTCTCCCAAGATGAAGCTGCCATCAGGTCTGCAGCTCTCCTCAGGCTGACGATGACTCGTCCTCTGGCTGTCGGAGCGACATTGCTGCTGCCTCCTCCTCCAGGAGCTGCTCCTCTCTGCTGTCGACAGCCTGGTCCTCCTCAGGGAGCCGGCGGGCGCCCGATCTTTGAGGAGCGAGCGCAGCGCTTGCAGCACGCTGGTCTTCGTCTCCAGACCACTGAAACACAGCATGAAGCTCAGATCAGAAAGGGTCTGAAGTGTGGGGATGCAATAACACTTGTTTTTAATATGAATTAATCTGTTGATTAACATCAGAAAATAGTTGAGAAATGTAAATTTTCTGACAACTGACTGTTCAGTTAATCAACTGATTCAACCTTAACTCTGAAACCAAGTCTAAAGCGTCAAGGAAGATCTAAATCTGGTCCCCACAAAGACAGAAGACCCAGAACACATGCAAACACTATATACACACAGTATTTGTACACACACAATAAAATAAGATGACATAAACAAGGCAAGGAATAGATAGACGTATCTGTGCTGTAAAAAAATGAAATTTCTGTGATCTGTTGGTGTCATGTGGCTGTCATTTCTCATCAAATCGCTTGAAAAAGATTTGAAAAATAATTATTTGGCTGTGATCAAACTGAGTGTATTGAGGTCAGACTGGATGTTTTTACCTGCTGCAGAGCTGAAACACCGTCTCTGGTCGTCCCTTGACCTCCGACCTGCTGTGAACCAGCTCCCAAACACACGGGTTCTCTGAGCCTGAAGACACAAGAGCTTAAACTGAAGTACAAGTACTGATACCACAGTGTAGAAATACTCTGTTACAAGCAGAAGTCCTACATTCAAATCAGTGCAAGTACAAAAGTATTAGTATAAAAATATACTTGAATGTACCAAAAGTAGAAGTACTCATTATGCAGACTGGCTTTAATGTTGCAGCTGGTAGGAGCTAATAGCTAGTAGCTTGTGAATTTACTCCATGGGAGTTTTTTGTTGTATTAAATAACTGTAGTGGGGTAGAAAGTATAATATTTGCCTTTGAGATCTAGTGGAGTAGAAGTACAAGTATCTTTTGCAGCTGCAACACAGCACCACCTTCTGGGCAGTGCTGACAGCTTGTGATTTGTCACTCACCTGTGATGTTGGCCACTCTGACTTGAACCGCTGAAACTGGGATTAACCAGCGGAACCTGAAGGGGTCCAGATCAGCTGAGCGAGAGCCCGTCTGTCCGAGAAAGAACATACATTATAAATCATAGATGTGACATAGTTACTGTTTACTGCATGACCTCAGGGTTTAAACTCTGGCTAAAGTAAAGCTGTCATCATATGGTAATGCAGCTATGGGGGGGCTACGCTGTGATTTTTATCAGCTCCTGGAAAAAGCATGTTAAAACCAGATGGAGAGTCAAAGCAGAGAGGATGAAGGAGACTTACCATCCTCTTCTTCAGCTTGGTGCTCTCACGGTAAACCAGAATGACGGCCCGTTTGAATACTGAAAGATGAAACACAAAGTTTCTCACAACATTCACACACTCCTGCTACCAGCTGTGGTGATATAGTACGGTAGGATCAGAGTGTGTCTGTACCCACCGAACAGTGTGAGCTCTGGTTCTTTCCTCAGTCGTCCCAGACAGGGCAACGGGTTCAACCAAACCACCGACGAATGGACCAGGAACTCCCCCATCGAGATCTCTGTCACCTGAGGGGGTGGGCAGGGGTTACTTTCACGATGGTTTCTTTTATTGAGCACAAAATGAAGTAGTGTCGATGTGTCGTAGTCGATTAATAGATCCACAATAATTTTCACATTTTAGGCCTTCGACTGATGCTCTGACAGCGTTTGGTCCATCAGTGTGTGTGTGATGTGTTTGTACCTGTTTGTGAGGTCCACTCTGCTCTGCAGCCAGCTGGTCGAACACTGAGCCGTAATCCTCGTAGATCTTCTGCATCTCATTGATGTGACTCGCCACCTTCTCCATCGCTCGCAGCGCCTCTGTGTGGACAACACAGGAATTACAGGTCGTACAGGTGCAGGTGTGTTATACCTGTGAGGTGTGTGTGTACCTGGGAGATGTGTGTATGTGTGTGTTGTGTACCTCTCAAGTGTGTGTTGTATCTATTAGTTGTGTGTGTTTTTCACCTGTCAGGTGTGCATTTTACCAGTCAGGTGTGTGTGTTGTGTACCTGTCAGATGTATGCGTTGTGTACTTGCCAGGTGTGTGTTGCACCTGCCAGCTGTGTGTGTGTGTTTTACCTGTCAGGTGTGTGTGTTGTGTACCTGTCAGGTTTGTGCTGTATTTTCCAGGTGTGTGTTCTACCTGTCAGGTGTTTGTGTTGTGTGACTGTCAGGCGTGTGTTGTATTTTCCAGGTGTGTGTTGTACCTGTCAGGTGTGTGTGTTCGGGGCTGTCAGGGTCAGTCAGAGACACCAGCTCTCTGAGCAGCAGTGGATACTTCAGGACTCTCTGAACAGGTTTGATCAGGTACGACTCCAGAGAGGACGAGTGCTGATTGGTGGGGTTCCTCGCCTCCAGGAAGTGCTTGAAGGCTCCGTCTGTCTTCGCTGTAAGAATGACATCATCATTTAATGATGAATTTCAGGTCGTCATCTGAGGTTCTTCCTTCACAAAACAAATGCAGCTACACACAAACTGTTTCAGGAGCTGATACTGATTCAGTTTATTTTCCAGGTATAATAACAGAATAAACAAAGAATTTGATGGAGGATTTGGTCTTGTGCGGTCTGACCTCTCTCCAGGACTTTCTGGACTTTGATGTGGTTCGCACAGAAGCCGCTGTAGTGCTTGAAGTGGTCGGCGTAGTAGAGAAACGATCCTCCCAACGAGAAGAGGAGTTTCTTAGAGCAAAGACAGAGACATTTAAAAACACATCTAACAGGCAAACAGAGGCCATTAATCTGCTAAAATAACTGGAAAAATTATGTTGAATTTTACCTTGAACTGTCCAGGTGTTTCCAGGTTGCTGAAGTTTGGACAGGAGGCGATTCTCTCCTCCAGCGTTTGGAGAAAAACTCTCTGGAAGTCCAACATCTCGGGCAGACTGCCGAACAACGCCTCCATCTGAGGGAGAGACGCTGCAGTCAGAGACACGACAACAACCTGACGTCTCATCGGTTTAAAGGTTTTTCTGTTTTTACCTCTTCTTTACTGAGGAAGGTCTCCTTCTGCAGAGGAGTCAGGTAGATGTCAAACAGACAGACCAGATCCTGACAGAAACACAGGTTTAACTTTAGAGCTCGTTCACACACAGAAGCTTTACAGAAGGCAAAGAAATGCATTCATTTACACAGCAGAAGGGAGAAGAACATCATATGGAACAAAATGACATGAATGAAAAGTTATCTAGTTTTACTGGCCAACATGCAAAATAGAATATAATAAAATAAAAATAACATTTTTAGGGAACGTGCAAAGAAAAAATGAAACCTTCTACAGATTACAATCATAGAGATACGAATGAAAAACTGCAAAACACTGCTCACAGAAAACGGAAATAGGAACAAAAACAGTTTATAATTAATTAATTAATTAATTAATATAATATAATTTGTAATAATTCATTTGTTTAATAAATTAATACATTCCAAGTCATTGTGAATATGTAATTGTCTAAAATAAGGTATTCATATGAAAAAAAAGCAAAAACTTAAAGCCCATATAAGGATATTATGAGCAATTTAAACACACAGTGGGTTTGTATTTGTATATAATTACACTCTAATAATAAAACATACCAAGACATTCTAAATATATTTTATAATATATTTATAACATTATATATTTTCTATTTTCTATTTTATAGTTATTCATATTTACAAACCATTCAAGGTGATGCTTTGCTGATGTCTTTATTTTGTTTTAAAATTGTTTATATCTGCATTATATTTTGTTGTAAATCATTTACTAATAATTAATCAAAGAAGTACAAGCAGTGATTATAGCAACAGTAGTATTAGAAATTGTAGTACTGGTAACAGTAATAGCAGCATTGCTGGCAGTAATAGCAGCAGCAGTACTATACGTGGTAGAAGAGCAGTAAAAGCAGCAATGGCAGTAGTATTACTGTGTAGTACTCCTGCAGTAGTACTGACCTTGACGTAGGACTTCTCGGTGTCGACCAGCTCCTGGATGACTTTACGCAGACGCTGACACACACTCAGGTGGGTGGGGCTCGCAGGCTGCAGGCCGGCCTCTCTGTTGTACGGGTTCCTGGGAACATCGGCCTCCGCCGCTCGGCCTTCTGGGAAGGTCTGGTACAGAGAGTAGACCCGGTCCACGTTCTGACGGGGGGGACAAAATAAAACCACGGTCCAGTGATGTTTTGTGTCGTTCAAAGCGTCTTCTTGAATAATCAGACCAAAGCTGACACGTGCAGCAGCGTTTATTTTATTCCCTCTGCTCGTCTTTCAGCCCGTTCTGAGTTCAGACAGAAGATACGAACATCAGGACACACAGAAACATTTAAGTGTTCTCAGTTTGACCCTGAAGGAGGACGAGGTTTTAACCGACCAGCCGCCTCATTCGTCATCATAATCTGTGCTGCCATACTCTAATAAAGTGCTGACAGTCTGATGAATTCAACGCTTCCCTGTGTTCACCTGCAGCTGCAGAGCTTTTAATAACAGACCAGAGCTGCACATTTACAGCACTCGAACTTCCAGGACGGCCAATTAATCTCATCTCTGAGGAATGAATCTGATTCACCTTGAGTCTCAACGATCCCCCTCAGACACAGAAACAGAGTTTAGACTTAGTGCTGTGACAATGGTGAAACTTCCAACCAGGTTGGAAATACCTCCAACCACATCTGCTGTTTAAAAGCAGAGAGGAAACAATTCAACGCAGCAGCTCAGCACGGAACATCACTGACCCTCGCACTGATATACAAACTGCTGCTGCAGGAGCTCGTGAAGCAGTTCACACGTTTTGTTGTTCTACTTGATCTGAGTCGGGTAGTTTACACAAATCACAGTTATTTTTATGCATATTTTGAATTTGCGCATTATAAAACCTTCAAGAAAAACAACTGAGGAAAGCTGCAGTCATATATGACAGTGCAACATGTGACTGTGACATCATTGGCGTGCTGCTCTAACAGCTTCCACTCTTCTGGTTTTAGTCTTTCCTCCACATGTTGAACCTGCTGCAGGGATTCAGACTCCAGAGCAGCAGTGAGGTCCAGCACTGATATGGGTGAGGTCTGAGGTGTTTGGGGTTGAGGTCAGGGGTCCATGCAGACCACTCAAGTTCTTCCAACTGGTAAATCCATGTTTTTAGGGAGTTGCTGCGGATCACATGACCTCAGTGTTTTCACACCTTTGCAGATCACACACACGGCAGGTTTGCAGAGAACAGTTCTGCTGTCGTGAATAAAGACTACGATGCTGGAAAAATGAGCACACAAGCGCCTACACAGAAAACCGCTGCAGTTTTATCTAATTACAACTTAAAGTGCAGAGTGAGGAGGGTGAAGGAAGGCTGGTCACATGACAAACAAACAGCAACCAAGCAGCACCACTCTGACCCTGCGTCAGTTTACCAGCAGCACGAGGCTGTCGTTGGGCTGCTGGCAGCTCAGGCAGCAGGTCGCCTCGTCCAGCAGCCCCCCCAGCCGCTCCGCCAGGCCGACCCCGGGATCCACCTCTCCTCCCTCCTCCTCCTCCTCCTCCAGCATCTCCTCGTCCTCCTCCAGCGGCAGCACCCAGCACAGAGCGCCCATGGTCAGAGAGCAGGATGTGGGGGAAGCCTCAGCCGGGGTCAGAGGTCGCCTCCGGGGGCCGTTGCCGCCACCGCCGCCACCGGAGGAGGAGCCGGTGAGGAACAACATCTACGAGTTCTCTCTGGTTCTAACGGACGCCATTAATCCCCTCAGGTCAGACTTTACAAGCAAACACTGCCGAGGCTGTAAGCCTGGATTAGCAGCCTGATCAGAGGTCATGTGACACAGAAGATGTCTCAGCTTCAGGAAGCACAGGAGGATTGTGGGTAAAGATTTCTGCAGGTGGGTTCAGTGAAGGATACACAAACGCATCATCACATTATTCCTCTCATCACATCAATGTTTTTACATTTTACTCTTCAAAGACATCAAAGTAAGAAACCTTGCTTGGTATAAATTGCCTTTATGCTCAAAGAACAAATTAATAATATTGAAAAGTGGCTTGGTTTTAGGGTGTCTGCACCGTTTAATATCAAGCAAGACTTCCTGGATCATGTTTGTATCGCACCATCAAAGAGCACCTGTCAGATCAGCCGCCAGAGCCAGCAGCGCTTCCTTCCTCCTCTGTGAACGTTCCCACAAGTGTGACTCCTTCATCCAAACAAAGCATTAAGCATCATTAAGGTTGTTTCAGTCGGTCCACTTGAACAACATGAAAAGAGTTAAAGCTCTTCTTTATCCTCTTTTCAGTTAACACACAACAAAGCTGCGTCACAGCCAGCATCTCTGCTGTTCCATCAACATTTAAAATGTTCTTAACTTTACTCTCACTGAGCAGCTCACGTCATCGGCCTGTACAAGCTCAGGTTTCCTCGACACACTGAAACACCAAGCTGGACTTTTAAGATTTACACACTGTGCAGAGTTTTGGAAAAGAGTTCTGTTGATGTGTAAAGCTAACCGGAGTCGAGTGAATGTACCCGAAGATGGCAGCTAGAAAGAAATACAACAAGTCCTTCTAACGAAAGCTCCAAGTGTCTCGTGTCAGGATAAAAATCCAGATTGAACTGATTTACAGGCAGCCACATAAACTACATGTTTGTCTACATACAAACCACTGTCAGATCTACTCCCATCCTGAGGGAGGTGGTTACACACATACAGCAATAAAAACACCAGAAGAAGAATTTAAGTTAAAACAGCAGTTGATGTAGCATTAGCTAACTAACATCAATCCATAAATACAAACACATGGATGAATCACATTAATAAACTTAATAAATACAGACTGATCACCCACCCACACACATCACTGACTGATCAGAGATCAGACAAATGCTACAACAGCTCTGATATGCTTCTATGACGCTTCAACACTTGGCTGTATTGAGGTCAGATTGATGAATCACCCACCAGGGCCAAAAGGGGTCTAAATAGTTTTTTATTGTCTTTAATGACTCAGTGAATGTTTTCCGATGCAACGCTTCTTTCAGCAGGAATTACATCCTTTACAGTTGAAAGAAAGAAGAAAATAATAAAAAAATGTCTGAACTTTGAGCCCAGAAGCATTGAACGGCTAAATCTAGTTGAAAATTGTTCTTATTTTACATGCACTTATGTTTCCACCCTTTAAGCTGCTGTAATTGTAAATTTCTCTTTGGAGATTAATAAAGTAACTATCTAACTATCTCTAACCTGTTTCTGCAGCTCGACGTCCTCAGACGGTTTCCAGGAAAAGTCGTCAAAGACAGGAGGCAGGACGCCGTCTGGAGCCGAAGAATCTGTGAAACGGAGATCAGGTTTTGGTGCTTTTTATCTTGAAGCTTTAAAACTGTAAAGATGTTAAGGGAGAGCTGATCCAGCTGTCCGTCCTGACCTCTCAGATGGTTACAGGAGATTAAATGAACAAACAAAAGTGATCCAGACACAAACAAAAGCTGCATCAGCGTGTGAAGCTCTTTTTAAAAAAGACATTTTTGATCATTATTGGTACCAATACTAAAACTAATGCTAAAACATTAATAACAATAAACATTAAACCATCTGACAGAGAAATTCTGTCTTTACAGTTCTGCAGACAGTTTTCCCAGAATTCCCTGGGGGTGAAGCCTCTGCACTGCCTTATTCTAACCGTATCAGACTGGGCATCGACCTGCCTTCAGAATAAAAGCCTTTAATTTAAAAGTAAAAGCTCCTCAGGGAGCTGCGGTTGGCTTCAGGCCTGCAGGGGAACTGAAGCTGCTGTATTAATTACTGGTTAGTTCAGAAGTCTTGTTGACATGTAACAGCTGAGCTGTAGCTGAAGACCTCTGCTGTCAATAAGAGGCTGGAGAATCGAATAAAATATTTTTGCACTTACTGTTAAAATTCAACACTTGATGCTCTCTAGTGTGACAAACTTATTATATATGCTGGTGTTTACAAACCTGAATTTGTACTTGTGGTACCGGTGGTCCAGGCCTGGTGGTCCGGAGGGGCTGGGGTCTGGCAGGGGTCATCCTGGTCGGGCTGGACGGCGGCAGGTTCCGCGGGTTCGGGGGACTCATCTCTCCTGAGCAGCAGCTGGAGCTTCTGGTGGCTGAAGAGACTCTGCATCAGGTCCAGGTCCAGTCCGGACACTGCGGCCCCGTTCACAGCCAGGACCTCGTCTCCTGCCCTGAGGCCTGATGGGAAACAGGAACAAACACAGGATATTAAGTTGAAAGGTGATGACACAGTCTCTGTCTGGCTCATTCAAAGCTAAAACACAGACAGTGTTTTCTTTTGGCTGCAGGTCTAACACAGAGAACAGGTGGTGGCTGCCCTCTGCTGTCACATAAGTAGAATTGCTACAAATCCACAGAAATTATTTATACATTAAAAATATCTTATCATATCTTCACCAGTCTTGTTTATTAAATGCTACAGACTGTGAGCTGTTAGTATTGTATATGATGACTGTCTGTGAAATGGCAGATAAAACTATTGAATGTTGAACCTTCTCTGGCCGACAGTCCCAGCGGGTCGACCTCGCTGACGTAGACGTGACTTCTCCCCGCTCCGTCCAAGTGACCCGTCACCGCAAAACCTGCACGAGTGGCAAAGGAAACGGGTTTTATATCTATTTGTTATTCTTTTGCTTCATGCACAAGCAAAGAGACAGAAAACAAAGCAGAACACACATTCAGGTTTCATTAATTAGCTTCACATAGTTGCTGTCTTCTGTTGGGTTTACATCAGGCAGGCATCAGGTCCTGCTGGAGCTGCCTAAACTGGTACCATAAAGCTGCTCAGGGCTCATTGTTCATAGAACAGTAATCAGGTTCTGTGTGCCCGAATCCCAAATTAAAACCTAAATTCTTCTCATTTGTTGAATCTGTGTGTTGGATTTTGTGAAAGTGTTCCATTATTCCTGGATTTAAAAGCATCTTAAAACCCAACAAATACTCTCAACAGATCCAGAAGTGAACTGACTAATTCCTAGAAAAAACGGATCTAATTGACGTGTGGGATCATTTTCTCACCGAAGTCTTTTGCAGCGTCGAGTCGACAGATGTTGAGAGTGAAAACATCGAGTGCTGAGGGCTGCAGCTCATCACTCACCTGAACAGAGACAACAAGAGGAGGCACTTTTGACACCGATGACTGAATTCATATTCGTTTGAATGACTGTTTTCATTATCGACTAATCTGCAATTATTATTTTTACATAAAACGACAGAACGTCCATCAGAACTTCCTAAAGTCCATAAATGAATATAAGTAAATGGTTTTTATCCAACAATCCAAAATATTTAATTTATGATCATATCTGATAAAAACAAGCATGGAGTGCTCAGATTTAATAAAATGAAACCTGAAGATTTTGGGAGTTTTTCTTGAAAAAAGACTGAAACAATTAATCAATTATCAAAATAGTGACAATTTTTTTCAATCAATTAATTTCCGTATTCTTGCAGCTGCAGATGTAGAATTTCTTGTTAAATTTGAAAATAAAAAAAAACATTTATGGGCTTTTACCACAAAACATATATTTTAATGACTCAATCCTTATTAGTTGATCATCATTAATGTTACAACCATGATCCAAAAAAGATGAGACGATCAAATTCAAAATCAGCAGATATTTACAAAAATCAATGAAGCCAATGAGGTCAGACATTAAATATATTGTCATTGTTCTATTTTCAACTGAGTATATGTCACAAAGGGTTTGCAAATGATCACATCCTGTTTTATTTATATTTTACACAACGTCCCAGCTGTTTTTTGAATCTTGCGAACAGTTACAGTGAGATAATTGAAGAGCAGCACGAAGTGAACGCACCTGCAGAGCTGCAGCACATCCTGCAGGGGGCGTCACCTCCCTCTGACTGGACACAGAGTTGAGTCTCTGTAGGAGGAAGCACACACACACAGTTTTATTACAGTTTGCCCAATGAAAAGTTCAAAACAAAAAAAAATATTTTATGAAAACTTTTTTAGATTCAAAGTTTATTTATGTGCTCAAATAACTACGTGAATAAAACATGATGCAATGATCTAAAATCAATCGGAAAATCAATTTATCGATGAGAAGAAACACGTTAACACACAGAAGCAATTAAGTAATGAGCTGCAGGTTTCTACCTGTGGCAAATACTGGTTTGTGATTGGCTGACAGGTCTGTTTAAAAACACACATCAACCTCAGAGGAGCAATGGAGAGGAGGAGGAGAGGAAATACGATAAGCGTGAAGAGGAGATATAAACCAATTACAGATGAAACAGCAGCAGGACGCAGAGGAGATGGACGAGGAGGCGTCATGTTGAGAGGAAGACGAGGGAGGAAGAAAGGAAGGAGGTTAAAAGAGGAGCAGGGGAGTGGAAGAAAGGAGGTGGAGGTCATGTGGAGAGGAGAGGAGGTGGGGGAGTCATTTTCTGCCACTACAGAAGGATTAACACTGAGGGACAAAGGAATTCTGGGGAATAAAAGGTTCTTAGACCTTTTAATCCTCCTCCTCCCTCCTCTTCACCCTCTTCCTCCCTCTTCCTCCTCCTGTGTCTACAGATCAGCAGCTGCCTGACCAACCAAACACTGTCTGAGTAAGGACAGCCTCCCCTCTTCTTCTCCTCTCTTTTCACATCCTCTCTTTGTTCTTCCCCTCAGGGGGGGTTAAAGGGCGACAGGTGGCAGGAGACAATGTCACTAAATACACTGTATGTCCAAAAGTGTGTGGACACTGTGCCCTGAAACATGTTGGTCCAACTTTGTATCAACAGTTTGTGTTTGTTTCAACAAACAGCCTTAATTTTATGAACTAACGTTGCAATTTTACCATATTTTGTTTTGAAAACAGATAAACCCTTTTCTTGCAAAATCATGATTTATCACTACGTAGTCTGAAAAGTTCGCAGGGAAAAAAATACACATAGACTTCAAGGAGTTGAAATCGAGAAGAAAAATTATTTTAATGTCATGACAAAATTTAATCAATCAATTTGTAATAATAATAATAATAATGGAAAAACTATGGTTCCAGCTTCTCAAATGAAAGGATTTGCGGATTTTATTTGACCTATGTGAAAGTAAATTGAATATCTTTCTCTCTCTCTCTCTCTCTCTCTCTCTCACACACACACACACACACACACACACACACACACACACACACACACACACACACAGAGAGAGAGTCAGTAAAGTCATGACTCAGGGCAAGACTAAAAATACTCCCTCACAGTTTAAATATAAGCTTAATTAAAAACGATCTGTAGAGGAAAGAAAAAGAACTGATACTAAATTCTGTTCCGGATCAAAACCAAAATTAGCCCCAGGGAATCATGGGAAAAAAAAGAGCGGTCGAGCTGGGCTGAAATTACAGGTTTGTGAAGTCGGAGCAGTAATCAGAGCGGAGGAGCTGCAGTCAGTCTGGAGTCTGAGGACCACCGACAGTCAGTAAACACATCGTCAACACACTGGAGTCAAAGTCGTGACTCAACCAAAACTCCTTATAAGGAAACAACATTTAGTTCCTGCTTCACATCTTGTTTGCGTTACATGTGACTTAAGCTTTGTTTCATTTCATCTCTTATTTTTCCATTTAGTTCTTTTTCGTCCACAAGATGTGATGGACAGATTCTGTTTCCATTTTTGTAGTTTTGTGAACATTTGGAAATGTCTGTGTTGCTTTTGGCAACAACGCAGACGTTTCGCATAAAAATGAATAATTGTTACAGAACTAAATAAAGCAAATGTCAAATTCACAAATGTGTAAAATACGTTTTTCCACACGTGAAATGTCCAAAAAGTGAACTCATCAGGTGCTGCTTCACATGTGATAAATAAACCAAGAATGTATCCTGTGTTTTACATGTTAAGTTTTACATGTGAAACTGTGTTCTGTGTCTGTATCACATAAATTTATCATGTGAAATGTTTGAAAGTCACACTGTGATAAATGATTTGTCCCACATTTGTTTTTATTTTTGCAATAAGAAATCATTGTTTTTACTGATCCATTTACTCAACATTTCATTTTTTGTTTCTTCATATTTCATACAATCAAACTTCACTGAATCTCTGAATTGATTCAAATTCATTTTCAGTGGATGCTTCCACATGTGTGAAGAGAATGTATGCAACTTTAGTCACAGTGGCAACTACAAGACAATGGCATGGTGAATTTCACTTCATTTCCCATGATTCTCCTCTGCCAGATGTCAGTTGCCCTGACAACACAGGAGCTTGTTACAGCTGTAATGGATTATTGGTGCTTTGAAAGGTGGTATTAATATCAAAGCTGATGTTTGGATAACGCTCTTTGATGGAGTTTGGATGCCCAACAAGATCTTCTTGCGCAGGCAACTATAGTGGTGAGAGAGCTAATAGCTAAGATTATAAGCTCATTTAGAAGGGGAATTTGTGAAGGAGTTGCTGCTGCAGACCTGCTAACTCCAGACAAAGTACAACTCTTCTTCGTTTGTCTGCAATAATTCATAGAGATGAAGGAAAACCTGATGTAGAACTCAGTGATAGCGAGTGTCTGTGATTTTAACTTCATGGTGGACTCTCAGAGCTGAACCTCGAGCTCCAGCAACTTCTCAGCTCTCTGCTTTCAAATGTGAAAAAAATTAAAGCTAAAGAGGAAACGCTGCATGTTCCTGCTCTGCAAGAACAAGAGCTGCTACGACTTCTGAATGTGCTGGCAGGCATTTGGTCAGAGGTTTCAGGACATGAAGTATAAACAAAAGGAACCAGCTGATGTGCCTGACAGCCTACAGCATGACATCACTGAGCTCAAAGCTACGACAACCTCTCTCTGCATGACTTCTACAAACTGCACGTACGTCCTCAGGTTTTTCCCATTCTGAGGAGACATGTACTGAAGTTCGCATCTGATTGGTTCAACCTAAAGCTGTGAGCAGCTCTTTCAAAACTGACTCTTGCATTAAGGTTCCGCTCAAGACTGACTGATCCAAACCTGGAAAACCAGCTGTGAGTAGCATCATCATCCTCACTACCATCAGTCATCAGACGCCTCACCAAAGAGAAGCAGGTCCAGCCATCACAGTAAAGGTTTGTGTGACATATCTGCTCAATAATCCAGTAAGACCCTCGAAGGATGTTGTAATACGAAAAAGGTTTCCCAGCGCTGCTCTAAAGTTTTCCAGCATTAGTCACAATAAGCTACCGGTCATACCAGACGACTCAAAGCTGCAGCTTTTGTGTTGAACTGAGTTAACCTGTGTTTTACTACTTCTGAATTCCACTTTTAATTCGTAAAGGGAAGATTTTTCGTCCTTCATCATCTTCCCGTTAAATGTTGTGATAAATTGAGAGAATTGGTGACTTTCCTCAGCAACACAACATACAACATGGTTTTTGTGCACTTCTTCTTGTTTTTACATTGCGTTGTATCGTGTTCTGATGAACCGTAGGATCTCTAAAACAGTCATCACCGTTTGAGGAGCACAAAAAGTAGATAAAAATGGATGAATTGCGTTGTTGGACCCTCAGTGAGTCACATGGTGACACCAGCTGGAAGACCAGCTTTATCCAGGGAGGATTCTTGAGTGCAAAAGTTCTTTTATTGACAATCACTCAATTGTCAAGAGTTTTCTGGAAGGAATTAACCTTTTTACAGTAACAAATCCCCCCCGGACCGGGTGTGAGGCAGGGGTGGTGGTTCTGAGTCTGGTAACTGTGGGCCTGTTTGCTGGACAAAACCAGCTGTTTGTCTCCCACAGAGACGATGAAGCAATTAACTCCACATGTCCTTCAGATATCAGACTGTCTCAGTGGGTCTGATCTGATCTGAGAGCAGATCTAAAAAACCTGAGCCAGATCCAGCTTATTAGAACTGTACGGTGTCAAAGCTGCTCTACAGGCAACATCTTCAAGGTCAATACTGATGCTGTAAATCTGTTTTTAAGTGGCCAAGGAGAAAAGTAGACTTTAACATGTGGACGGGGGAGTCCAAGGATAGTGACAGAAAGTTACGTTTGTTTATCAGATCATAGCAAATAAATGTTCCTGATGTCAAGAGAAAGAACAAAGTACATTCACACAAATACGTCTTGCGACCTGTTTCCAGTTTCTTCACCCGTCACGTCTATAAAACTGTGTTTACACTGAGAGGACACGTGTCGTAGTGTTCATACGGAGCTGTGTTCAGCACCCGTCCGTCAAAACATGGAGCCAAAATAAACCTTCAGCTGCAGAGAGATTTATCTCCTCTGGACTCTAAATCCCAGACTCTGTAAGTCCTAAAATAGCTCACTGTTTATCAAGAGGGGGCCCTCAGGAGCTGAGGATGATGGGAACTTCAGCTGGCTGGTGATCCACAGCTGAAGCGCTGCGATTCAGCAGGTTCAGAAATAAAGACGGACCCAAATCGGCCTCATGAAGACAGACAGCAACATATGAGATCAGGCTTTTTTTAGTGTGTGTGAAAGAGAGATGACATGCAACAAGGTCCACAGCTGGAGTCAAACTGTGGTTTAATTTCAATCTGAAAACAAACCTCTAAAAACTCCTGAACCATTAAACCTTCCAGATTTAAAGATGAAAGCAAAGACCAGCTCGCAGTGTGTTCAACCAATCATCAGCAAAGGGTTTCAGATGACATGTGAGTAAATAGAGGACTATCATGCATAGATGCTGAAGAACCTTTTTCACAATGAATGAAGAAATACCGTCAAGTTAAAACATTTGCTCACTTGTCATACATCCGTTCTAAAACGAATGAAAGATCCAGAACGAGCTAGTAAGGGTACCGTGAGTTAAGATCTTCTTGTTTTTTTCAAAGATAAGAAGCCTTTAAACTGCTCAGAAACTGGAGATTGTGGTCAGAATCATGATGTGATCCTGTGCATCAAGCTCAATAGATGAGTTAAAATCAGACTCATGGTTGGAAGATTGCACGGGGCCATTTCACCGTTTGGAGGAAGTGAAAATGGTGTGGTGCCTTACCTGGGATGAGGAGTGTCTGCTGCCCCTGCTGTGTCTGCTCAGTCCATCCAGAGCCTTCAGAGAGGACGGCAGCCCCCTCCTCTTGTGGTTTCCCCCGGACAGAGTCCTGCATCGACGCCTCAACGTCACCTCATCTCGACTGCACACCTGAGGAGAGACGGGAGGTCCAACATGAGAGATTCTCTGCTTAAGAACGATGCGAACAGCAAAGGGAGGCTGTGTTTTCACCTGGTGGCAGCTCTTACCAGGGCGTGGAAGGAGGACACAGAGAAGACTCCCAGGCGTCCCAGCATGCTTTTGGAGGGCCGGCTGGCCACAGCCAGGAGGCTCTTGGGGTTTGGGAGCTCACTGCCCTGCAGACTGGACAGGTAACACCTCAGCCGGAACAGATCCAGGTTTAGTTTCTCCAGGTTCTGCTCCCACTGCTGGATCTGTACACATTAGTGCACAACAAGGTTAAACACAGAAATACTGTACATAGTTATCCAATTTGCATGGTTAATTTCAGACTGTATATCTTCATTTGAAGTTATATCAATATGCTTGAAAATATCATTTATTCTCATGTATATAAGGATATGTTCATATGTAGTATGGTCATATGAGGTCATACAGATACACGTGTTCACTCATGTAAATATATTTTTTATGACATCTGCTATTATTTCCCTCTTCTTTGTCTCCTCTCTGTTGTGAGGAAGTTATTTTTCACCATGTGATTATGACCAATAAGACTAAAGGAATGTCTCCTCTTCTTGTGTCCTCTCCCTCCTCTTCCCCCACTCTCTCCATCCTGTCCTCCCTTTCATCTTTCTCCCCCTTCTTCATCCTCCCGCGTTACTTCCCGCTCTGACTCTTTCCCACGGCAACTCGAGCTCAGATACATAAACTTGAAATAAAAATAATTGGACATCCTCATTAAAAAGCACACAGAAAACAAAATAAAACATTATTTTCACATGAGAGAAAACTAATTTTCCATAATTTTCCAGCACTCTTCTATCCCGCCCCTCAGTCCTTCCTCTCTGTCCTCCCTCTCATCCAGAGTAAATGTGTAATTGAATGTCGAGCAGTAAGATTAGCCTTTAATCTCCAGTCAGAGGACCTCTGAGTTAAAACAGCAGCGCTGGGATCAGTTTCACAGTTCACAGAAAGAGATTAGCCAGCTGCTAAATGACACATACAATCTGGACTTCATCTGTCTTCACATCTACTGTAATTTAGTTCTACATTTCATCGGTTTGCTCTAATTCACCCACCAAATACGACTCAGCTGCTTATCAGGAAGTGAAAAACAGAACAGAAACTCAAACCCTGCTTTCCAGAGCTAATACTACAAATTTACTCTACACAGGCTACTAATGGTCCCACCGGACTGAAACTTCCAGGTTCTGTTCCAGAACTAAGAAAATCTCATTTACATTTGTATCCATGCTACTTAGTGAACATGCAGCATTAAGCTAACAGGCCTTGTTAGCCTCCATGGCAGTTTTTATAAACTGTAGATGTTGTGACTTCTAAATTGTGTGCAAAGAATGAGACAACCCATGAAAACAGCTAATTAGCATTAAATAAACTGATCTGCTTGAATTTAGGAAATAAAATAGCTACGTTAAGACAGCTAGCATAGTGACTGCATTACCGATAGCATGTGTAATGCAGTTGCCTTTGTCAGTTGCTAACTGTAAGCACTATGCTAACAAAGATCCTGGGCTTAAGGGCTTTATACTGCATATAATAGTCAGCGATATATAATATTATATATATTATACATATATAATAGTAATGAGCAGATGAACATGAAAAAACATTAATGCCAACCTCTTAAGTTGTAATTATGAGTCACAGATATCAGATACATCTCTCACCTGGCAAGGATTAATTAATTTCGTCTTGGGAAAACGATGGAATGAGATTTTAAAACGCTGCTGTCAAAGTGGCCATTGAGTAATCAAATCTCACTGGTCTGGTGTGTTTTTTCTCACCCAGGTTTGGGCGGTTTTTACGCTGCTGTCACCACCTCAACATTTGGTTCATGAGGTCACTCTCAACAGCCTCCTCTGGCTCTATCGTTAGCGGGAAACCGTTTGTTGTTTCAGGCTGCCGGTAACAGCCCAAAACATCTGGAACAGATATTAAACTCGACTCCACGTGAGATTGAGCTTGGACATTTTTCTGCTCTGCAGCTGCCAGAACATCCTCAAGAGCGTTTGTTATGTAAAGACTTCTACCGTTAAATGGAGAAGTCTCTCTGGCACGTACACCTGCCAGCAGGACGCTGACAGCTTCATAAGATCCCTCATCATGATCAGAGATGAGCTCTGTATGTGGGTTACCTCAAAGACAATTGAACCTGTGACTTTGATCACATCAAGCTGCTGAAACATCTCAGAGGATCTAACGGCCACTAACGACTTTAATGGGCCAATTTGACTCAACTGCCTCCATGAGAGGCCCACGCTGATCTCACACTGACCTGGCTCTCCACGGCCTTCCTGTTCTTCTGCTCCTTGATGACGGACAGCTGCAGCTCGGCCATCTTCTTCATCTTCCCGTCCATGTCGATCTTGTGCAGCAGCGAGCGGCTCTGGCAGCGGAGGAGGCGCAGCGTGTCCTCCTTCCCCTGACGCTTCGCCAGCAGCGAGGCGCTCGCCGAGTGGATCGCCGTCACCCAGTTCTCCAGGTCGGTCTGGTTGGTGGCCTGGATGGGGCGAGGACAGGAGGAAGTCAGTTCGTGTGTGTTCACTGCTTCACAGCGACATCAGGCGAAGGAGACACAGAGAAAATGGCTCAAAACTGTCCAGAAGATTAGATGTAGATTCTGTAAATCTCAGAGTGCTGGTCACTAAAAAACACATGACTTTTAAGCATTTACGTAACATTTTTAAAAGTTTTTAATTGTGTTTTTCCACAGATATATTTCATTATTAGGTAATGAAATATTCAAGCTGTTTGTCATTTCAAGGCTTTATGTCGTCTTATTTACTTATCATTGTTCCTTGTTCTTTTCTGAATGACTTTGCTTTCAGGTCTCAACAAATAGGAATTCTGAGGTCAGCCCATGTTCCTCCAGTACATAGCCACCTCCTAGTGAAAGTGAAAGTCTGAACGCACTTTCAGTCTCTACGTTTCCAGCATAAAAAAGTTTCTACCAGGTGTCAATGATTAATGAGAATTTAATTATGGAAAACCATTAAATGAAGTCTGGGCTTAAAAACATTTCCTTTAAGAGCAAAACATGAGATCCTAAAGAGCAGAAAGCAGCAGGTTTAAGACTTTTCAGTGTCGCCTGATTGAATGTAATTGTTTCAGAAGCTTTAAGAATTCAAGTTTTCTGGACACAGAAGGGGTTAAATGGAGAACACTAGCTCTCATTTCATGACACTAACAGGTGTTTTTGTTTGGGAGCATTAAGCAGCTCGTTGTCGGGGTCATTGTCGTAAAGAGGGGCATTTGTTGCAGTAATTAGCCGGGTGTCGTGACTCCCATTAGAGGGCTTTCACCCTCCTCCACGCTCCATCCTCAGCTCCTTTCAGGACCTGACAAAAGCTCCTCGACACCTCAGTGCGGCTCACCCCCACCTCCTCGTCCACAGTGAGCCCTCAGACCAGTTGATGGACTGCAGCGTGATTTGTGTGTCTGAAAACACACTCTACAGCTGTGAGGAGTGAGAGTTACTCTGGGAATATAGAAGTGCTTTCTGAGCTCGTAAAAAGCTCGAGAAGGAAGATAAATGTTCACGGATAAATGCTCTGGCTCAGGTCAACGGCGCTGACTGACGGCGAGGACAACGACCCTCTCAAGTCCTGCTTTCTGCTGCTGGTTATTTTGGAAAACAACAAATTAAAATGGTTTGGAGTTTTAAGTCAAAGATAAATGTTTTAGATGTAAATACACATGATTGTCTGCTTAACTAGAATTCTCCAGGAATTAGATGAGAAAATAAATAACAGTTTGTGCAGAGATGGGTGCAGGATGTGTTTAGCCTATCTTAGCATAAAGGCATAAGGTGTTAAGACTTAAAAAGCAGGGGGTATCCTACATTTGCTTGACTAACAGGTGTCGGTCTACATAAGCTCCTCTGCATTAGGTTTTTCTTGCTGTACAAACTCAAGGTTCAAAACGCCTCTTCAGACGACTCTGGGTCATGTCAGAGAAACTGCAGCCATGTTTTCTGTGTTGTTTTTAGCTTTAGCTTTGTCTCCTGAGCAGTCTGTTGGGCCCATACTGCAATCCACGTTTGTCTTGGATTTCAGCCATCAGCGTCAGTGGTGTAAAGCTGGCACCAACACAGTCATCACCAAATAAAACAGACGCAGAGAAAATCCTGAAATGTGCTCAGGCTCTGTGCATGTTTGTGGTGACGCTGACGGTTCTGTGCTGGAGAGAAACCACAACCCTCTGCGACACTACGTCCTGTTCGTTCACACTGTTCTGGGACTGAAATGACAGAGTACGATGGGAAGAGATATGAAGCCAGCAATCAAATTTAGACAGTCTAGAGAAAACTGAGGGTTCAAATATAGAAAGAACTTCCTGGACAACTGCTGCGGTTTTACTCAGTAATGTTAAAAATGTCAAAAACAAACAAACAAGAGTCAAGAGATTAACATCTGAATCTGACTGTGTGTGATTTCAAATCACTCTAACAACTCAGATTAACACTTTTTCCACCATGTTTGTTTCCTCATGACAACCGAGCTCAATTCTCAGATATCAAAATTTCCATAAAACTACTTTGGTTCCTGCCCATTTTGCAATGCTACATTACAAATAAAGAAACAATAATAAATGAAATATGTGCCTTTCCTCTGTGTGAGTGTCTCACCTGGAACAGGTAGACGTCTCCGTGCGAGTTGCTCAGACAGAAGACGTGCTCCTTCTTGGGATGTTCGGGGATGGCCTGGACGATGCTGTCGTCAGCCAGCAGAGCGTAACGAGGAGAAAGCTCCTGCTCAGTGCTGAGGTTTTTTCCATAAGTCTCGTAAAACAGCAGAGTGCAACCTGACGGGACAGAATCATCAATTATTTCAGACAAAATAATGGATTACTTCTGCAGCACTCAGGTCAAAAGTCCCAGCATTCATGAAACCATCTATGTGTATTACCCACAATGCAACTCAACCACCACTGTTTGGAGGGATATTCAAGTGTGCTAAGGTAGCCTGTAGCCTGCGGCAGAGACAAGGAGTAGCTCCATATGTCTGGTAAACTGTAGCTTACACAACAGACTCACACTTGCAGCCTTCACGTGACTCAGTGACGTCACTTGAGGACCTTTATCAGACTCCCTCTGGAGACATTAAAGTCTTCCTTTCAAAACATAAGCAGCAGATCTTCACAACACTTGGAGACACACGCTGATGTGGAAAATTCCTGAATATCAGACATGAACAATAAACTAATTTTCATTTTTTTGAGTATGTTCTTCAGATGTATTTGTCCTCCAGGCAGTAGGGGGCGTACCTTTCAGTGTGACCCAGTAGTGTCTCCACTTGCGGCGAGCCACCAGCTCCAGCTTCCTGTCCTTGTTGACAGTGAGGAGAGCTTTGAAGGAGAGCCATCCGGCCCGTCGCACCACACCCTGCTCCTTCTCAAACAGGATGTCCAGCTGCTCGCCTCCTCCCACCTCCCCATCCATCTCCTCCTCCCCCTCTTCTTCCTCTTCCTCTTCATCCCCCTCTGAAGGCTCGGTCCGGTCGGCCGTGCTGCTGCAGCCCGTCTCTAGCTCCTGCATGAAGTTTTTGTAGACGTTCTGCCGCTGAATGTCGCTGCTCTGGTTCAGGTTGAGGCTTCTGGAGGAGCCACAGTGGACTGCTGGGAACTGGTTCGGGTTGTGGTTCAGAGTGTGGAGAGGGTTGGAGGACCACAGCGTGCTGCAGGCAACTGACCCAGAGTCCAGCCCGCTGGTGAAAACATCACCGGTGTCGCCGCCGTACGGCTCCTGAGGAGGAATGAGATCGACATTTTTTATCTCTTTCATTTATTATTAATTAACAAGGCTGACAACCACGCACACATCTGTCAGTAAAACAGTGTTGCTGTAATTCCTCCTATGGCCACTAGAGGCCACATACAACTCACAATTATATTGCCCTTTAACACAAAAAAGTCAGATGATGTTCTATTTGATTTTTATTGTTATCAAATCCCATAAAAACACCCAAACCAACACTGAATGTATCTACTAACAAGCTCTGTGGGTATGAAGCCTGATTCTGCTTCCTCTTAGCCATAGAGCTCCATTGTTGCCCAAAAACTATTAAAAACACATCAATGAGTCACACTGTTGCACTGGCTGACATGTTCCTTCGTTACCATGAACACACACACTGTAGTTTATTTTCACTCAATGCCACACACACCCCCCTGCTGCCACAAATACTCACTAGAGCACTAAATGTGGATTATTCAGCCGCTGAAAATAGTCCCCAACAAATGCACTATTTATTTGTGTTAATTGGATAAAAACTACATTGAACAGCTGTCTTAGGGAAAAGTCAGAAAGTATCAGGCAGTTTCTGGTTTGAGTCTTTTCATTATATTTTTTGACAATAATGTAAATAGAGAAAATTGCCATATTTATACTTAAAATGCAACTTAGCATACTTTTTCTGACCTTGTCTTTCTGTTATTCTTTTTTGTAGTAGTAAATTTGCTTTTAAAGACCCATAGGTGTTTATGAGTTCAGTTTTAACAAGCACAGCTTTCCCCTTCATTACAGATAACTGGGCGTTAATATGTTTTGTTAGTTTAGTGCAGCACTTTGTAAGTGCACAATGTGCTCGTTTATACAGGCTTTTGAAAAGCCAATACAATAGCTGGGATGATGTAGTAAGATCGGATTAAGTGAACATTGCAAGTAACAAAAAAATACAGCAGTGTTTATGGATTGTAACACACTGTCAGGTGGTCGTATTATTTTGTCCAACCAATGCATATGAAAAGTTTCAAATGTTAAAATGCCAAATATTAGACCTTTTAAGTGTATATAAACAATGTTGTCATGGTAACAACTACAATATTAGTAATATAAGGGATTTCCATGCAAACACATATTTACTACTACCACGACCTGTATGGAGGACAAAACCCAAACTAACATTTAAAGGGTAAATGAGAAAAAAAATATTATATTAAGCTATATGGAAAAATATATTGTGAGAAGCCAATTTGGAAAAGGAAAGTAACATTGGAACTGTTGAAAAATAAAATCTTAAATGCAAAAAAATTGAGCAGATTTTTTTTGTAATGGAAAAAAGAAAATGAAAACACATCTAAGAAAACTGGAAAAGGACAATAAACTGTCCATTACTGCAACTAATAGTGCAGATCATACACAGCTACTGGTGCTGCTGTTCCTGTTATAAAGACTTTGATATGGAAGATTTGAAATTCGTACATTAAAACAAATCAAAGACATAAAGTGAAATACAAAACACATTGTTATCTATACTTCCTTTTCATGTGAGCATTTAGAGCATTATAACAAAATGAAAAGTAAACATGTAAAATGACAAATGTTCTACTTTTATTTTTTTCCTACTGGGTTTTAAATCTTCCGTACATGTAAAACTATGACTGACTTCCTCTTACAAGACATTTTAAGTTTTTAAAATGCTGGTTCTGTTGTTGTTTCTTACCTGGATCCTCCTCTTCTTCCTGCTCAGACTTCCTGTCCAGTCGCTGAGTCGTCTGATTCGGCTCTTCAGGAAGTCTTTGCGGTTGTTTCCGCAGGTGGAGACGGTGGTAACGGGTTCAGCCCTGCGACAGGGTAGTGTCAGGGAGGAGTAACGCGGTTCCACGCCTCCCCCTGAGCCCTCCTCCTCCTGGATGACTTCATCCAGCAGTGCCGTGGAAGAGATGGCGGTCCTCTGCTGCTGCCTCAGGGTGGTGTCTGGTGTGATGGGGAAGGCGGGCAGCGTGTTGTTGCTGGAGTGAACGTTGTCCAGTGAGGTGGTGGAAGGTGAAACCAGGCTGAAGTCTCTCAGGTCAGGCTGCAGGATCACTGAGTCTCCGATGCCGCTGTCCTCCGTCCGACCGGAGGAGCAGGTGTTGTATCCTGCGGCGGAGGTGAACTCGCTGGTCTCCGCGGCGGGGAAGAGGAGGCTAGAGTTAAATCCGGGTGAAATGTCCACCTGGGCTGAGAAGTAGGTGTTGTACCCGCTGCTGGTGGTTGCGGTCTCCTCTGTGCGGGTGGAGGAGTAGGTGGTGTAGCCGCTGCTGTTTGCCACGCTCTCCCCACAAACGAACACGTTGTCAGCCAGCTCGCCGCCGGTCCCCCACGGCGAGTCGTACCAGGAGCCATCGGAGCTCAGTGAGCTACCCTTGCTGGTGCGGAGGGAGGGTTCTGCGACTGGGGCGGCAGTGGTGGCGGCGGGGAGGCCGGCCAGCCCCTGTGGCTCCCTGGGGCTGACCCTGGCATTGGTGAACTCCACCCTCATGCTGCCATCTTTGCTGAGCAGCACCTTCGGGCTACCGCCACTCTCCAGGGAAGTGCGCTCCCCACAGATCCCATTACTCCTGCTGCCATTGTCCAAGTAACCAAACTGCTTCCTGCAGCCTCCCTGCACCCGCTCCCCTCTGATGTACCTCTGAGGAGATCCGGCTCCCAGCTTGGAGCTTCCTCTGGCTGCTTTTGGTGCATGTTCATAATGCCAGGAGGTGTACGGCGGGCCAGCAGACCTCCCCCGGCTCCTGCTGCCTCCCTGACTGCTCCTCCACCAGCTGCGAGCTGACGGCACCTCCTCCCTCCTGGAGGAGAACCTGAGCGCACAGGAGGACTTGGCCGGAGAGACGAAGCTGCTGTGACTGTCTGTGTTTCCCATCGTAACCTGGAGCAGGATCAAGGAGGATGACATCATCAACATGAGACAGACGGAGGACATAAATTACTACGAAACTACCGACGCTGCTGTTTATCTGCCAGGAAATGTGAACTCAGACTTCAAAGAGTTATTTATATTCACAGTGACTCTGCTCTAGATTTGTGCTGAACACATTTGGAAATCATAGATTTAATTTGTTTTTTGCTTTTTTCATGCCAACAAAGAAACAAACACTGCCATTTCTGCGACGACAGGCAATCTATTACTTCTGCATCATCTATTACAATTGTGACCATTGCTACTACAATTACCACCACTAACGCCACCAGTACTACTGCAAGGCTGCGTTTATCTGATAGCCGGCTTCAGGGCCAAAATGAGCTGACCCCACATTACTCCTCTGCACTGTGAAAGTATTCAGACACCTGAAAACAGAGTTGGAGGGACAGTTTTAATCGATGCAGGAGTCATTTTCATTCCACAGATTCTTCGACTTCCCCTCCTCTGTACCCATGATGCAACTTCATTTGACTCAGTCCACAGAACAGATTTGGCTGTGTTATGCTAGAAGCGGCATGAATTTGCATTTTGATGAAGGAATCCCTACTCAAGGTCCATTTACTCACTTTTTCTGAAGCTTTCAACAGTTTTTCAACAGCAGCTGAACTGTTCTGAACTAAAAGTTGACCTCTGTTAGCTTAAAGACGCATTTCATAAGTTTAACTTTTGAATGGAAAGCCAATGCAGCCAAATAAATCACAAGATCATGTGGTATTAGTGACGATTCAGGGAAAAGCTCGTGCAGTGCATGGACCATGAGTATGTTGTATTGTCATGCTGCTGTTCGCAAGGTTGAGAATCACCCTTTAATGCTTAAATTTGCACATTTTACGTACAGGTCTGCCTCACTGCAGCACGGTGACAAGTTATTCCACAAGAGAGCAGCAAAAACAAGATTTACAGATCAAATCAAGCTGCTCATTAAAATAAATCAGATGATGTTTGCTTGGTTGGTAATCCAGCCTTGACGAGTGCTCCAGTACTACAACAGAAACATCATTCATTCATGTCATTACAGCTGCTCTTTTATCATTATTACTGCCTCCTTATTGATTTATTTAGTCAAGTTGTTTGTGGTTCTTTTCATTTTTGTTGTTTATTGATTTTAATATTATTTCATTTGTTGATGTGAAGCACTTTGTTTCCCAGGTCTTTGAAAAGTGCTGACGACTAACTGCTATTACCCACTACTGCTGCTGCTATCACTACATCTACCATTAGTGCTACAACCTCTCCATCCATTTCTGCTGCTGCTTCTATAAACTAAAACTGCTCATGCATTTTTTATTTTAATCAAAACTTCCTCTATTCAGTTTGGGTCAATTGGTGTCAGTCCTCTAATATGTATTGTAGTTAATGAATGACACAATATGAAAAGCAACAGTTTTTTAGGTTTTACTTTTACTGCACCTTTTCAAGCTAGAATAAACAGATCAAATGTGAAAATAAAGGTCATCAAAGCTAAAATGGCAAAAAAGAGCAGTTAACGGGTGAAGAAATATGGAGGATGAATTTCTATAAATGAACAAAGTAATTTATGAATGAAGAGTTTTACCGGTTTGTTGTTTTCGTCCTCAGAAACAGAAACGCAGCAGCTCCTTCATGCTCCGTCCTGCTGCCTCCTCTCTCTCTCTTTACTACTGAAGCTCGCTCTGCCGCCTCCAGCTGCTCCCTCTCTAGCTCTCTCTCTCTGTGTCTATGTCGCTCGCCCTCTCTCTTCACACCGGCTCATCTGTTGGGGGAGAACAGAGGGAGGGAGGGGCTTCATGAGCTTCAGCACACAGACTTTGCTTTTGTATAACCCCCCCCACCCCCGCCCCACCCCTCCACAGAAACCTCTTCCATGACGTCTCTGCTTCTTAAACCAGACCTCACTCTGTCTTCTGTTTATTTTGGTTTTCTGGAATGTGAAGCAATTTTCTCCTCATTTTCTCTCTTTCTGTTTCTTTAATGTCGTTTTTTTTTGTCAAGAGTCAGTGTGAGAGCAGGAGGCTGAGGTCATCAGACAGCAGCTATTTTAGGAGCTTCATACAGAGACTACAAGTTTATGTTCACTATCGCTTAATGAGATGTTTAAACCGCCCCTCTACACATGTATTCAGGCATACGTAAAAATGTGTGTCTGACATAGTTTCCACAGAAAAAGGACCAAATTAAACACCTAAAAATGCACCTGATCCTTCTCCCTCATTAAAAATTCTAGAATATATGAATTTGCAAATACTCTTCATTTCACAACCTTAACTGCTGAACAAGACGTCTCCTGCTTCACTGTAAAGTCAGTTTTCAGTGTTTCTACACTGGAGGCTTCAGGTTTCCACATCACACTGGTGTCAGCTGAATACGGGGCCAGGACTGGCTTCCAAGCTATTTCTGATGTCACAAATCATGAATCACATTTTCAATTAGAGAGAAAATTTACACTTTAAGCTGACAAATGTGAAAACAGCCTTCTAGTGTCAAACTTTGCACATGCATCATTCTGCACAGTGAAGCTCAGACATTCAAGAGAGAACCGAAGCAAATGCTCACATTGGAGAAGCAGATGTTTGATTAATGAATCATGTAAAATGACAAATTTTTTCATCCATCCATTTTTTTCTGCTTATACGGGGCCAGGTCGCGGGGGCAGCAGTCTAAGCAGGGAAGCCCAGACTTCCCTCTCCCCAGACACTTCCTCCAGCTCTTCCGGGGGGACACCGAGGCGTTCCCAGTCCAGCCAAGCGACATGGTCCCTCCAGCACGTCCTGGGTCTTCCCTGGGGCCTCTTCCCAGTGGGGCATGCCCGGAACACCGTCCCAGGAAGGCGTCCAGGAGGCATCCGATTAAGATGCCAGAGCCACCTGAGCTGGCTCCTCTCGACGTGGAGGAGCAGCAGCTCTACTCTGAGCTCCTCCCCCTATCTCTAAAGGAGCGCCCCGCCACCCTGCGGAGGGAACCCATTTTAGCCGCTTGTATCCAAGATCCCGTTCTTTCGGTCATGACCCAAAGTTCATGACCATAGGTGAGGGTAGTAACGTAGATTGACTGGTAAATCGAGAGCTTTGCCTTTCCGCTCAGCTTCTTCTCCACCATGACGGACCGGTACAACGACCGCATTACTGCTGCCACCACACCGATCTGCCTGTCAATCTCAAACTCCATCCTTCCCTCACTCGTGAACAAGACCCCAAGATACTTCAATTCCTCCATTTGAGGCAGAAGAGAGAGGCAGCTCTCCTCAAACCGGACTTGGAGGTGCTGATTCTCATTCCAGCAGTTTGCACTCGGCTGCAAACCGCCCCAACACACACACACTGGGGGTCCTGGTTTGAAGAGGCCAACAGGACAACATCATCCGCAAAATGCAGAGATAAGATCCTGTGGTCCCCAAACCAGACTCCCTCCGGCCCTTGGCTGCGCCTAGAAATTCTGTCCATAAAAATAATGAACACAACCGGTGACAACGGGCATCCCTGCTGGAGTCCAACATGCACTGGAAACAGGTCTGACTTAATGCGAACCAAGCTCCTGCTCCGGTCATACAGAGACCAGACAGCCCGCAGTAGAGGGTCCCGGACTCCATACTCCCGAAGCACCTCCCACAGAACGCCACGAGGGACACGGTGAGATGCTTCTCCAAGTCCACAAAACACATATGGACCACCTCCACTGTAAACAGTATTGGCAGGGTACTGCTTCCCCCTTCTGAGGCACTGGACGGTTTGCCAGAATCTGATCCATTACCTAGGAACTGTTTGCCTTGGGAGATCCAACCAGGGGCAATAAGCCCCGGGCAACATAGCTCCTAGGATCATTTGAGTACTCAAATCCCTCCACCACAATAAGGTAGTGGTTCAAGGAGGGGTGACAAATTTTTTGTTGTTGTTAAATTTTCAAGAAAACCCCTTGAAAGAAGCCAGCTGGACTTGATCAAAGCCAAACACTGCAACAGAAGAGATTGGTGGAGTAGACCAAGACCAGTATGAGTCCAAACGTCCGTGAGACACAGACAAGTCTGAGTGAGAATGCTCTCCAAGTCCAAATGAACACTAGACAGAGACTGGACTTGTTTTACCTGCTGAACCACACAGGAACATGAGGACATCGACCACAGCATCTTACCTTGAAACCATCGACAGAAATGTGTCCAGATCAGTACCAAGATGGTACTGAAGATCTAGTCAGGGTCAGATCTTGGTGACTTATAGATCCTGACTGAAGTAAGTTTGTAAATGTTGTATTTCTTTTAGTCTGTTTCGGTTTAGACAATATTTATCATTTGACAATTCCAGGACTTCCATAACCTGTTAGCAGGCCTTCAATGACCTCAAGTCTGTCTTCCAGCCTGGTTTATTCTGATTTTAATTCCAGCTGCAGTATAAAATATAAACTACATCAAACATCATCACAAATAAATCAAAAGTCAGACGTTTTCCGCAGAACGATAACGAGCTCTGAGCGCTTGCTTCCTGAGCGAGCTGGGTTGAGGTCAAAGGTCACGGCCGACTTGAGCTTCAGTGTGTTTTAACAGCGAGCTCAGGCAGGGCGACGCCCATCCTGTCCCACAGGTCAGAGCTGAGGAGGAAGGAGGGGGAGAGCCGACGGCAACACAATGCCCCTGAACGCATCAGTGCCCTTTGACCTCTCTTATTGAAACAAGGATGGGAAGAGCTGAGGAGAACCCTCGACAGCTGGAGGGCCCCGACAGAGAAGAGTAGAAGAAGAGATTCACTCAGAGAGATGACAAAACAGCTTTATGTATTTACACTTTTCAGTTCTGCATGAAGCTTTAAATGTTCAGTTTGACACTGTGAGAGAAAAGTTCATTCAACAAGTCTCACACCTGAACAACATTTATTGTTTTCTAAAGCTACCTGCTTCAGGTCCAAGACAGACGGTCGCCATGGTTGAAAGAAATATTGAAACAGGAAACAAACAGCGGTTTTATTGATCCGTCCATATCAACATCCTCCCTGAGAGGTTTTGCAGCTGTGTCCTTCTTCAGTGGACACAGTTGACTTTTGACAGTTACAACCGATTTAAAGGCAAAACTTGACAGACAGCAAGAGAACAAGTTCATAAACAGACGATCAGGCCAATCAAGAGAGAAAACGAGACGTGTTGTCAGGTCAAAGGTCACAACTGGACTTCAACCTGGACGTCACTGAACAGTGTTTGCTGAAAGCCTTGAATCTGCAAGATGTTTGCTCCTTCAAAAGACAAAAAAACCCCAACAGCCTGTCATCTGTTTAGTTTGTCACATTGATTACACATGATTATGTGTTTATTTACATTTAACCAAAGTTACAATCTTTCCCTAACTTTAGAAAGCATTTGATTCTTAAACCATAGACAGGACTCAGGAAGTGAATCAGGACTTTGGTATCAAAGTCCTCACACCAAAGTTTAAAATGTTTCACCTTCAAGGTCTTCTTCAGGCCTCGATATGATCTGGAATAAAATCCCTTAATCTCATCTACGTCAGTTACATGTCGGTCAAAATGTTGCATTAGTACATTTTTGGGAGCTTCTGAGCTTCAGTTGACCTCACATTTTCCTTTAAAATCACATTGATTCAATTTCTCAGAAGACGACTGCTGATTAATAACATAGTCATTTGTTGAAATATCTATTGGAGGGAAGAATACTTGTACTTGCTATGAATGAAATCAGATTTTTGGTTCTTGAGGTTATGAAAGTAGATTTCACAGCATCAGTGTAAACAGTCCTCTGACTCCCTCCCATACTCCACCCCCCCCCCTTGGTCCTCCCCTCAGAGCTGTTTTGTGTCTTGGAGCTCAGACGCTCGGCTCTGAATGGAGAAAGTCTGCCGTCCACTTTTGTTGGCTCGTCCTATCGGCCATCTGCCGGCTCGCAGGACGCATCGCCACGGGCGACCCCTCCCATTCTTAATGAACAAAGACCCTCCTCGCCCCTCTCGCCCTCTCCCCCAGGCAGGCGTGAGGCCAACATATTGGAGGAATTCATCCGATTTGAATTGAAAAGAATCTGATTAATGTGCAGATTGAGCTGCTCTCAGTTTGCATGGAGGAATGCCACCTGTTCACTAAGTGGACTTTATCATGTGATGGTCTTAAGGACACATTAAATCTGAAGACACATATTCTGAGAGACAGAACTCCTCTCTGTGTTTCAGGGTCTACGGACAGCCTGATGGGGGCGCTGCAATAACAAACACTGCCTAATGTTAACGCAGATGCAGTGTTCCCTGTGTACAACTCAACTTTCAAACAATACGACTGTAAAGAAACCAAAAATAAAGACAACTAATCTAAAAAAATGTTCACGACCCGATTTTTAGATGTCTGAAATCACAAAATTTAAACCATGTTTACGATTTCAGAAATCTGAACAAATACTAACTAAAAAAAGACATTTGGCCCCTTTTTTCAGGTCTTTGAGGCAAAGTTAGCTAACTTAAGAACAATAAAATTAAACTACTCCAATTCTTTGGTGTTCATATTATTAGTGAAAGCTAAGTATTTGTTGAACAATAAAAACAAGACTAAAATGAACGTAAACTAGTGAAGAGTGAAAGATGGATACATGTGTACATTAATTAATCACTCTTTTACTGTAAAAAAAAAGCTGCAGAATCACACTGGATTCTGAGAACAGCTAGCTGTGCTAACGGTAATGCTAATGTTAATACCATATAAATGGTATGTAAATACCGACAGCTGCCTGGAACAAAGGGAAAAATACAAAGTACAAAAAGTCAGCTACAACAAGGCGTTTGAAAAAATCTAAATGATTAGTCAACAGTAAGAAAAAATTCAAAATATTTTTGATTTTAAAGCAGCTTGTCATATGATGGATGAAAGCCACTGAAAGATTCATTTGTTCAGCTGCTATTTTCTCCTTTTCTCAGTGTAATGAAGCCTTTGTCTTGAGGCTGAGACTACTCAGGAAACAGGAAGTCCAGATCAGCAGTAAATAGCAGGAAACTGAAACACCTCTTGCAACGCCAGATACACAAACACACTCGGACTGCTGCCTTCAGACACTGCCTTCATATTCAGATAATTATGTTTATTACTGTTACTATTATTACTGTTTATTACAGAGAATACTTCTTAGGTAGTTTCAGACTACACAATAACGGCCCGACTGCAAGGGATGGTTTTATCCTGTGCAGTGAACCAGCAGGTCAGAATTGTTTTCTTCTTCTCTTGCAATGTATAACAAATTCTACTATGAAAAAGAGGAAAGATCACAGTCTTCTCACTTTTTCTGTTCTTTTCAACACGAGGCGGCCAGTATGATGCGCACTGCTTCGGATGCCTTATTTGTTTACATTCTTGCTAAAGTTGGTTGCTGGCTCCTCCTTCTTGTTGACATCATGCAGGTAGTGAAAGACTTTAGAATAATCTAATCTGATACGGTGACTATCTTAACAGACAAACATTTTCAGTCCTGAACCTGCCATTAAATGATTAATCACTTATCTGAACAGTTATTGATTGACTATGGGATCAACTGACAATCTGTTTCATCTCTAAAAGAGTCGGCTGGTGTGTCTCTGACAGTCTGAGCCACACTCAGTGTTTCTCTGTCTGAGTCTCCACTTCATGTTCCTTCGGATCAAATAACTGCAGACGGTCCAGCAGGATGTGTTTTTGCCGTTACCATGTGCCAGAACGTTCCTCCATTTTCAAACTCTACACTGACAGGTCCAGACTACATAGAGACACAAAAATGTTGTTAATTGTGGTGTGATATAATAGACCTAACACCGCCCTAACAGTTTCCATGGAGCTGGACTGACTAACACGCCCTCAGGTCAGTGAGGACAGACACACACACTCTGACGATCGTGTAACTGAACTGTGGAAGTCAGGTGACGCAGTATAAAGAGCAAGAAAATCCACATATAGAGGGGGGTATAGTGTAGTGGATGGATGGGTGAAAACATACATAGGACCCAGGAGACCACTGTTCATGTTCTGAGTGAAACCAAAAGTCAACGTTAAGCTTCATAACGTACTCAAGTTGACCCATAACCTTTTCCTAAACCTAACAAACTGATTTTGGTGCTTAAAACCAATCAAACTTTGAAAGTTTGACAACGTTAACCATAAGATGACGAAGGTCTGCCTTCAGCTTACCAGCCTGTCATTGGTACTCTCCAACGGTCAGATAGAACAGTCGCTTTGGGAGCCACTGGAAATTGACCTCTTCAATCAATTAGGTATGAAGATGTGTAGATTAGACCACTGCTGGACTACAGGTCAGGTCTGACTTTGCAGCCACAGTAGATGGTTAACTCCCCAAATGTGCAAAGCAAAGCCACAATTTACCACAAACGGTGACAAAGAACAAAATAAGGAAAGAAAAGGTAAAACCTGATGCCACGAAAACTGAAAAAGTAAATGCTCTTTTTAGTCTTTAAAGATACGATTCTTGAGTTCCTAACTTAGCCACAGATGTCCTTCCATCTCATGAGTTTTTTGTGTTGATTATCAGTTTAGGGGCAACTACAACCCTGTATCTTAAAGTTAAAGTATCCAGTGTGTTTAAGTTTTTACCAAATTAATGTTTCTGTACTGCTGCATAAAATATTTAAATTCACAATTAATTTGTTGATTTTTTTCTTTTTGATTAAAGAATTCAACTTTCAGTCTGATGGCCACAATAAATCCAATTTCATGTCTTTGAGCGACGGGTTTTTGTCTGATCAGCAGTCCAAAACGCAAAGAGATTCAGTCATATGAAACAGGGATTTTCAGCATTATTTGAAAGCGCAGCAGTGAAATCTTCAGGATGACCAGAAGAAGCTCGACTAGAGCAGCAGCTCCACAGTCAAATCTGCTAAGAATCATTCATGAACAAAGCGTGTTTGAGAGCAGTTCAACCACACTTGCTTTGCACACCACTGGTTTCAGGCTCAATTATCTTCGCTTGTTGGACGTTTGCTTTGGGATTAATTGTGCAGCACAAGTGGGGGAGGGGTTGTGTTGTGTTTTTGCAAGGAGAAGCCAAGGAGCAAAGTGAGCGCTCCACCTCCCCACGGGAACACACAAAGCAGCAGCTTCGATAAGGAGGAGGGGGTCTGGAGCCGGCAGCCACTTCCCCCCCATTGGAGGAAGTGTGCCTGGGCCGGGGTCGGCAGGGGTAGGTGGGGGCTGTTTCCTGTCCCGGCTGACTGGGGTCCTTGTCCTGGCACGGCGAGCAGACGGGCGGGACCCCCGGACTCAGGTGGGGCCCGAGTGTTGGGTTTGGTGTGGCCACTGCAGCTGCTTCCTCCTCTGGAGAGTCTCAAACATCCAGAAGAAGAACACTGCAGCTCATTTACAAATGTTTCATTTGTGGTTCAGCTGATCTGGGATCAGTCACAGCAGCATTTAGAAACTTTAGACTGAAATCAACCAATTTTTGAGGAATGGACTTGTGCACCTGGGTGAACTCTGACATGTGAATTTGCACCGTTGACCAACAGCAAACCATCGTTTCAGCTCTGTGAAGCCAGAGCTGGAGAGCCAGAAGCTATTGTCCATCCAGTTTTTGTGTAAAGCTGCTCTGCAGAAGTAAAACCTGCTCCGTGAAAGAAATGCAGCATGGCCTGCAGTCTGACAAGAGTTGGTAGTGTGTTCAGTTGAATTGACCGATTTAAAGATAAATACTGATTGTTGAACCACACAAAAAAAAACTTTTTGATAATAACTATTTTGATAATAATTTTTCAAGAAAAAATACCCAACTGTTTGCAGCTTTGCTAAAGTAATGCGTCCAGGAAACTGAGTATCTTTGGGTTTTAAGCTGTTGGTTAGCCAGAGGTCATGATGAAGAAGATGAAGAGATGAAGAATCACTTTGGGTTCATGTTTTGAGTGTTTTGATTGAGAAAATAATCAGCAAATTAATCAATACTGACAGTAATCTGTAGTTGCAGCCTTCTAATGTCTTCACTATCTTCCGGATTCCGGACAGTCTAAGATTAATTTAATTTAATCAACAGGTTAAGCATCAAGTGATTATGAGAATAACAGTTGCAGCCCTACGCACCATGAAATCATGGATGAAAAGCCTTTTTGAAGCTTTTGTGTGAAGGTTACCGTAGACCACATCGTCCCTCGCCATGTCTACCCCCATCATCATCATCCTCATGTCTCCCAGCAGGCCGTTCAGCAGCTGTGATGGATCGAGTCTCTGCTCTAATCGACGGTTAATTGAATGAAGTGTTTGTTGGTGTCGTGGAGGCTGACAGACTCAGGCGGTGCTGCAGAGCCTAATCAGATTTGATGGCAGGTCAAATGTAGTTTTGGTTTAACCAGCAGAAGGTTTATCTGCAGGTCCTAAGTGAACGGTCAATAAATCCCAGTTAGTGTCTCAGGCCTCTTCTTCGTCCTGCTGGTGTTTTTACACTTCACTTCTTAGATGTTGGCTACACTGTTTTCATTTAATGTTTCTGGTCATAAATGACAAACTACATCACCAACAAACACAATTAAAACAGACAAAGAATTCATTTAACTACGAAGCCTACTTATCCAAACATAAACATCAAGGAAAAATGACCAAATAAACACGATCTGAGCAAGTCAACAAAGCTCGGCAGGCAGAACACTCCACTTCTGAAACCGGACGCGTGGAGGATGGAACAAATACAAGTTATACAACGTCACTGATACGCGATGATCTGACCTCGAGCCTGTCACTGAAACTCACCATCTTCAACTTGTCTGGTCAAGACAGGCTGAAAACATAACTTTCTGCTTCCTTTGGTCATTGCAGGAGATTGGAGACTCCATCACTGACTAGTTATAAGAAAAGGCAAACATAAAGAACTATTTTACGTCGAATTTGGTGCATTTTTAGTGAAATAGTTTGAAAATAATGGACAGAAATGTTCTGGATTTTTGCACCGGAACTTCCACTTGGACCAAACATACTGAGTATTTCCAAAAGACCTATAGTGTTCAGACATGTTTCCAGGGCTCAAGAGGCATTAAAACCAAGTCAAGGCTTTCAAATCATATTGTAGGGACTCCCTGGGGTCGTCAGTCGGGGGGACCACTACACTAAACGGTCTCAGTGATCTGCACCATGACATTTTTCACTGCAACAAGCATCACTGGACTCTGAAAGTCAATTCAAACCGGACAGCTGTGAGCTTCTCTATGACTGTGTGGTGAATTGTGTGAGACATGAATGGAGGATGTATGTGAGTTCTGATCACACTCATCTTCCTCTTCCTTTGTCCTTCAACAGAGAGGGGGGGGGCTGGACAAAGCAGTGACGAGTGCTCAGTATCAGGCCTTACATTCAGGCTCCAGATGCTGCTGCAGGGCCCTCTGGCCCCAGAACATCCATCAAAACACAAGACTGAATGTCAGAGAAAAGAGACATGCTAACACTGACACTGCTGGGCCTTCAGCCACAACAGTTTCGGTCGTATTGTTAATTTATTACCGACAGAACTGATGGACACAACCATGAAAAGAAGGTCCAAGTTGTAATAAAGTCGTAGTCGTAGTTAAGGGCGCCTCTGGGGATCGCGGTGAGTTACACCCAGTTGGTGACACTTTAGTGAAAACTCATCCCTGGTGTGCATCACCGCTCATGTTTGCTAACGTTGGTGAGGCAGTAGACATAATTTTCTCATTCAGCGCTTGAAATATAAATCCAGGAAGCATTGATCTTTTTAAATTCAGCTACTTCAAATGAATACAGTCTTACTGAATCTGAGTTGAAACAAAACCAAATCTCAACTAAGCTGGACATGCGTCTGCACTGTTTTTGTATCTGATACGTGTTTAGATGCATACTGAACAGTAGTGATAGGATGAGCGGTAGAATACCCCCCAAACACAGTAGTCTACAGCTTTGGGATGTAGCTAAATGAGTGAGGAACTGCACAACCTCTGCCAGTAGGAGCCTCTGGAGCCTCCCACTGGAAAACCAACAACATTAAACACTCTGATGGGCCTTGATGGCTGACTTGGGCAAAAAGTTTCCATTAAAACAACACACGTTTTCCTCTGAGATAAAACTCTGATTAACTCCGACCGAAAGGAGACGATAAACAGTGAGTAATGACGCTGGTCACAGAAAGCTCGCTGGATAAAAGGAGCCACATGTTGGCAGCAGAGCTCTGAGCCAAGAGGCGGAGACGTGACGGAAACACACCAGCGACGGATCGAGCAGCCTGAGATGTCTCGTGTTTACCTGCTGCTTTAAAGAGCTCAAGGTGTTTCTGTGTTAACTCAAGCAGTTTGTCTTTTTCAGGCACACGTTGGCCTGCAGACCAGTTCATGCTGCGTTTCAATCCAAACTTCACCACGCAGGTAAACATACGGACATGCAGAACGTAGCAGGACTCAGCGGTTAGCCAGAAGCCTGAGTCCAACCACAAAGTAAACAGAGGCTGAAGGAGCTCAACCACACTGAATCTGTTAGTTTCTAGTATGTGTTTTTAGAGTCTAACAGTTTTTACTTTTTACTTACTTAGTTTGTACAGTTTTTATTTAGATTGTACAGTTTTTATTTATCTCTTTTTTAATATATGTCCTGTCATAAAGGGTTGAAGAGTAATGCAATTTCGATACTCTGTTTGTCCTGTACATACTGCAGAATTGACAATAAAGCTGACTTTGACTTTGACTTTGAAAATAGTGAAAATTGTCAAAAATGCAAAATTCCAAAAAGTTCCTGGATTTGAAACAAAACCTAATGGGTTGTTCTCTGGCCAAGGGATAACTTTCCACCAAATTTCACTGAAATCTAAACAAGTTTTGGATTTACTTTTGACAAACAGGACTGCGTACTGAAGCTCATTTAGATTCTTTAAACCAGACACTAGTGAACTACTGTTTCATGTAGTGACATTAAGCACTGATTCGGTGATTTACAGGAGAAAACTTTCGAGATAAATTTGGTTAAGAAGTTTAGTTTTTTTTTAGACATGTAGGCTCTTCATTTATGAGCTAAACCGAAGCCCAGGCTCTTAGTGAACAGTACGAACCTTCATGAAATATGCTACTGGGGGAGAGTTAGATGTTCAGATTGATATCTCTCATATCTGTCCTGTCAATATGAAGCTATAAGCAGCATTGTTAGCTTAGCTTAGCATGAAGACTGGAAACAGCTAGCCTGACTCTGTCCAAAGGAAAGAAAATCCACCTCTAACGCTCACTGAGTAACAGGTGATACCTGGTTTGCTTGATTTGTTACAGGTGGTTATGCATTAGACTGTTTCTTTCCTGGGACCAGCGACTTCCGGGAATCTCCAGTGGTCGCCTGGCAACAGCTCAGAGTCAGGAAATACTGATATACAAAACTCTCAAATCAGTGATTGTTGTAAAAAAAACTGAACTCTACAATCGAGATATAACCGTTCATCAGTGAGCTGTAGAGATGGATTTGCTAGCTTGGGACAGAGCTAAGCTAGCTGTCTACCCCTTTTTCCAGTCTTAATGCTAAGCTAAGATAAGCAGATGCTGGCTGTGGCTTCATATAGTGTACAGGCACTGTTACTATGACTGTACACAACTCATTCTCAAAACTCAACTTAATCCATGTATTTATACATGTTTCACTGCTGTCGTGTCGCTAGCTTTTCTTGTTTTTTACATTTGTCTTTTTTTATCCAATAGTTTTGAGCTCTTTTCTGATTAAATCTTTCGAGGCTATTCTTATAAATGCAGCTGTATAATTATAAGCAGTCTACTGTACGTGGCTGCAAAGTCTCCACAAAAGAATTTAGTTTGGACAAAAGGTCTTTTAGTGCGGCTTACACTCGAGCTTGGCATGATATTGTTTCACTGGTGCTGTTACGTCAAACATCATATCTGATAGGAATGATTGCCAAAACCACAAGAATGAGATGAAAATCCTGTGACCTTTAGTTTAAGTGCAGATGGTGTGTCTCAGGAACAGTCTGCCAACTGAAATGAGCTTTAAATCAGCCACAAATCAGTCACTTAAAAGGCAACTCCAACAACTTGCTCTGTCCTGTTTGGATCATTCAGTTGTTTAAGGAGAACAATCTTTCCCTTGTTGTCCCAAACGTGATTAAAGAGCTTAAGCTGTAAACAAGCTCAGAGTCCTTTAAAGTCCATCTAAGAGGAAAACAAGAGAAAGGAGCATTTGTTTGAGAGCAGGTTAGCACTCCCTGAGGATTAACAGCTCTCAGCCCGGTTTGGTCCTCAAAGCTCACAGCCCGCAGCTGCCGAGCCTCAGAGGAATGTGAAAGCTTTGACAGTCGACTCGCTGAGGTGAACAAAATATTTCAAAGACAAACTGTGCAGCACTTATTGTTGTTTGTGGGCCGAGCGCTCGTGCAGAGTCGCGGAAATGATCCTGATCGGACAGAGCAGCCGGACCGAGGCTGAGAAAACATCTCCGACTCTGATGAAGACCAAAGAGAAGCCGACAGGAATTCTGCTGAGCCGAGTCTTTGCCCGGGAGCTGAGAGGCCCGAACCGACGGGGTCGATGCAGGTGGTGGTTCATTACTGCACACAGCTGAGTGTCAGTGGCAGGTGTTTAAGCAAAGTTACCTGTCGAAAAAGTAGATTTCTGTCCTGTAATTCAGTGATTGGACAGTTTGGGTGATGTCATCAGTGCTACGTGGACATATGTGTGGAAATCAAATTCTGGTGACTATACAGCACATGTACATACAGCAACCAAGCAAAGTGCTTTAGAGAGAAAATTAAAGCACGATTAAATAGTTCAAACAAAAATAACCGTGAAACAAATACTTTGTTGTCTTATTCAAACGGTGGGTCTTTAGCCAGGATTTAAAAGTGGTGACAGATGGGGACGATCTGGCAGTGAAGGCAAACTGGGAGCAGCCATGGAAAAGTTTGGTCACATTTGGATTTGGACTAACTGTAGTAACTGATCAGAGGATCTGGCGGGTCTGGATGCAGAATCTGGACCGAGGAGATCTGAGATTTAGGCTGGTGCCAGTTAGAGCTGTCTTGAAAAAGAACTCTATAATGTAGTACTGCAGTACTTGTACTCTAGCTGCATTTCTATGCTTTACTCAGTTTTTTAATTGGGAATTGCTAAAACAGACTATCAATACAGCCAATGAACATCACTTAAACAGATCAATTAGGCTGTTTATTGCCTCATCATTCTTTGTATATATGTTTAATGTGATATTTTTACACTACTTAACTTCTTGTTCAGTCTTTTGGGTTTTTTTGTCCTTGTTGAGCTGTGTGTCTTCTGTCCTAAGCAAGTACACTGAGTGTAATGATTAAACTGGAGTCAAATTCCTTGTATGTGTACACATACTTGGCCAATAAAGCCAGTTCTGATTCTGATTAGACGGCACTAACAGTTCACAGCCAGAAGTTTAGAAGTTTGAAATCCTCATATCTACTCTCTAACCAGACGACATTTTTGACCAAATATTTAAAAATTCTGAATTTTGAAGACAGTTGCCCGTCCTTTCCAAATATACGACCATAACAACAAAAAAAATGCTTGATTGTCCAGAAACATTCAGAAAACTGCAACAATGGACTTCACTGTGTCCACCTTCAAACCAGGAAATACATTGTTTGAATAAAATGTTCAGAGCTGATATGAATTATGCCGACTTGTTAAAGGATATTTTCACAACCCGGAGCTGCAGCTTTTTATTTTCTTAACCAGCAAATTAGATGTTGAGATCAGATCAGGACTGTCGGCTTCCAGCCAGACCGTCCTGGAGACAAACTGCTGCAACATCTGGCTGCTGGAATTTCCCACCCTGGTTGTAAACAACACGTCAACAACACGCACGCACACACACACACACACACACACTGACTTCCTCTGAGCTGTGTTTGATGCAAACACCTCTGAAGGGTCAAACATCCCGTCACACACTTCCTGTCCTGCTGTCACTGTACAGACGCGACCATCCCCAAGCTTTTTATTCCCCGACAGGAAACACAAAGTCCACAGGAGTTTCCACATGTGAGGCACACAGCTGGAACAAAGTCACGCCTAGATTTTCGGGTTTTAGCTCATCATTTACAAAATCTTACAAAACGTTTATTTTCCAAAGCATCCATCGATTTCCTTCCTTCCACTTAGTTTCTGTGAATACAACCATGTTTAATTTGCAGTAAGCACGTGTTGTTTAGCTGGAACTTCAAGAACTTCAGCTGCCATATATAAACATACCGACCATGTTAAATCCTGATCAGCCCTGCTGTCTTACATAAGAGGGCGAGAGTCACCAGAAACCACAGGAAGCACAGGACAAATTCTGGCTCTCTTCTTATTACACAACACTTGGAGAAACCGAGGCTGGAAAACAATGAGAACAGAGGAGGAGGAGGAGGAGGAGGAGGCATTGCTGTGAAGACAAGATGAAATAAACACAGGAAGTATGACAGAAACACCAGACAACCAACATTCGTTTCATGGGTTCGACACGCAGTTGAGGCTGAAAACTTCCGATGAAGCTGCTCTTCTCTTTACATTCCAACTTTTCATCTAGAGGGGAATTCACTCCCACATTTCTGCCTGCAGGCTACATCACAGGATGAGGTTCGTCACCAACATTCTGCAGGTTTGTGTCTGTCTGCAGTTTTTCCTTCGTAATAATATTAATGAGCACATTGCTGCCACAATATGACAATTCTGCTCTATAACAGATTAGATTGATTTATATCTAAAATCTGACATTTGTTCTCACCTTTAGCTTTTTGTCATCTTAACTTTTACCTGCCAACCCATGGTGCATCAGATCCAAAACTGACCAATGAGGCGGAGCAATTCAAGCTGATGCGACAAATAACTAAAGAACTACAGATGCAGCAGTTTGATCTGCTGAATCAGTTGTGTCTGATCCAGATTCAGTACAGTTTGTTTGTCAAAGTCATTATAAAAGGCCTCTATCACTTATTTATTCCGTCACAGCCCAGGTTTTAGTGCCCTGACTTCCCTCACACAAAGACCACAAGCTACCGTCCTTAAATATTTCTGCTTTTCTGATATTTACTGTGGAAACTCACAGTAACACTGCAGCTCTGGTGCACACATCTCAGCATCAGCATCTTTTACTTTTTCCACTGCAGAGCTGTTTGGTGAACCAGAGCCAGATACATTTGGGAGCTTCACCAGTCAGCTTCAAGTGTACCGTTACCAAAACCCACTGAGCAACAACGGAAAAACTGCCCGAACAGAGCCAGCACGACGACAACACGCCGCACTAATGCAATGGAAATAAAAACCTCAACATATCAGGAGCGATTTTCCCCCGAGGAAACAAAGCTGGAGGGATGGATGGAAGCACAGGCGCAGCGATGGAAAGATGTGCCCAGGATATGGGAAACATGAAAACTGGATATGTTTTCCAATCTGAACAAATCCACTTCAGGATGGGAAGAGTTTGAGGAAGAGCTCACAGGCTCCACATGAGACTTTTTATGAAAAATTAGAAAGCTACAGCAGGAAAATGGAAAATGAACGTTTCATGCTGCTGGATAGATGGTCTGAAAATGTCTTTTACAGAAACAGACAGAACAATGGAGGCAAATGTCTGAAAGGTTGCTACCATTAAAATCCAGAGATGTCAGTGCAACATTAAAAATAAATAAATAAAAGAAACATGAGAATAAAAGAGTTTTATTCAACATCTTCTGGTTCATCTGTCTGTGCAAAATACAACAAAATATATTCTGACTGAAGACTGAATGTCTGTTCTCACAAAGCTCAGTGCTTCTCTCTCACACACACACACACACACACACACACACACGAAGGACTGCACACAAATTTACTTGTATGACTCTGGACAGAGAGGGCGAGCGAGGGGGGTTATTATGATGTGGGAAAAGAGAGAGAGAGAGAGCATTATGTGAGTAATTGGAAGCAGCTGTTGAGGGAAACACCGATCCTGGTTGGTTGCTGGTCAGATTGGAAGCTGCTCTGAGAACAGCAGCATGGTGACGTAACACACATAGCTCAAACTCGCGCGCACACACACAAATACACATACACCAGTACACAAACACACAGCACCAGTACAAAAACACACACAAGTCCACAAACACACACAACACGAGTCCACAAACACACAGCACCAGTATACAAACACACAGCATCAGTTCGTAACCACACAACATGAGTCTAAACACACACACACACACACACACACACACACACACACAGATAATGACTTGTACTATTTGCAGTGATGTTGGCAGCATCACTGATTACTTTGACACTAAAGAAAACTTAAAAAGTAGATTCTACAGGAAGCTGTGCAAGTCAACAGTGAGTTGATTTCAAATCAGAAGGAGACGCATCATTTTACAGCAGAGACACCGACGGAAGAAGACACAAGTCAAACAGCTACAGTGGAACGTCCTGACGCTGTCTTTGAAAGCAGCAGCTCTTAGAGATGCAGCCCAGCACCGCAGCGTCCTTCTGTACTTCCAGTAATCACATGCACCATAATGGCAGCTGAGGTTCCCAGCACAGTTCATGGTCATGTTGAGCTTTTTCCACCACCGTCTGCAGAATGCCCCTCACCCTCCCTCACTATCCCTCACCCCTCCAACATGCTAACCAAAGCCTTTCAGTCCTGTGGACAGACGACTCCTGAAATTACAGCTGCAGGCACCAAATAAGCCTCATTATGATGAGCTGGACGTTTACAGTTTCCTTCATCCTCTGAGTAATCAAAGCAGGATGAATGAGTGTGTGTGTGTGTGTGTGTGTTTCTAATGTCTTTTCTCACTGGGTGATTGCTCTATTATTTAGATGCTTCCTCTGCTTGTTTGGAGAAAATTGCAGAATTACAGAAAACATCAAAAGCGTAAAAACTGCATCTCTTTATCATTACATTTCTGCTGCGACAAACTTGCTTCATGACAGACATTTTAAACCTCAATTTCACTTGAACCGACTAAAATCGGAGGCGTTTGGAGTCTTTAAATTTAGCATTTAGAGCTGCCTGAAACTCAGCTGAGTCCACAACCATGTGTCCAAACCACAAAGTGGGAAAAAAGAAACAGCACTGCCAAGAACAGTGTTGGCCTTGTTAAATTTGGGTTAAGGTATGCTGCTCGACAGCTCCGTCCACTTCCTGTGTTGAGGACCGTGGAGCTCAAAGAGGCTTTAATTCACCTGCACGTGAGTCTGAAGTGAGGCTGACGGTCACCGGGCGCCCCGATAGCTGCAACGCCGCACAGAAACACGAACATATCTCAACTGATTACTCCAAAATACAAAGTATCGAGACCTGAACCAGCACTTTCTCAAGCTGCAAACACTCAGTTATCTTCTGCTGTCCACTAACAAACACATATTCACTGCAAAACCTCGACCTCTGCTGTTCATCACAGCGAAAAATGATGAAGCAACTGGTGACTTCACATCAAAACCCATGTGAATGTAACTCAGCTTTATTCTGTCTTGTTTCAAGATGCTGACACAGAAAAGAAAATGTCTTGAAACAAAGGAAACCATCGTGCTGGTGGACTTTCTTTAAAGAGCCTCAGGCCTGTTTCACCTCTGGCTGTGGGTGTGGGTGTGGTCAGAAGTGTGCTGTGTCGCGCCTGCAACCACTCCGAGCAGTGATGTCACAGGGTCCCAGGGTACGCCTGTACATCACTGCAGCAAGGTGACGAGTTCAACCACTGGAGGTCAGCAAAGGGGGGTTAAATTACTCTTTAAAGAGTAACTCGCAGCACTTTACATTTAGAGTCTAATTAAAGGTTAAATACTGCGTTCATGTTCGTAATCTTTACTTTAGAACTCAACAGTACTAAAATAATAAAATGTCAGGCTTAAACTTTATGTTTCCTTTTTGCATTAACTCTTTCATACTAATCACGTCTCTTTGGCTCCGACCTTTGACCTTCTTATATACTAGTGTTGATCTTTACGATGAGGATTATTGCTATCTTCTGAATGTGACTGTAAAAAGCATCTTAAAGGGCCGGTTTAACCTCTTGCCCGTTACGAAGCATTAATACAACTCTATTGTGGTGAAAATGAGCTCCAATTAGGTTTATTAGACAGAAGCTGCTTCATCTGATGCTGTAACTGAGTTCAGCTCTGCTGAGTCAGATCCTATCAGCTCGACCTAAAACACAAACAAAGCCTCTTCGTCGTTGGATCAGGCGGCTTAAAGTCAGAACGGGCCGGCTGAGCCTATCGCTTTCTTCTATCGTGCAGAAAGCGGCGGCCTCGCACGACAGCATGGAGCTTAATTAGGTAGAAAATCCACATTCCAGCTGAACACAGACGCCATTCTTTTTTTTCTGCTGCTGCAGCGGCCACGCTGGGCTGCCTGGCCGCCAAACAAACCGCTGGTTTCACCTTCACTGTGTGTGTGTGTGTGGTCAGGTGTTTCACTGCATTTAGAGACACAAGCTGCTGTTTTTCTTTTCACTTTGAAAAATCTAGCAGTTCGTGTGTGAGCAGCAGCAGCAGCAGCAGCAGCAGCAGCAGCAGCAGCAGCAGCGGTTCAGACATGGCGACTCGTCTTCTGTAGAAAAGAATGTAACATCAACGTAACCTGTTTCATTCTTTGACCTAAACGAAGGGTGACAGAGGAGGACGCAGTGGAAGTAGGTTCGGCATTTATCTCGGTTTTGCCGCCACAGTTCGAAACGTTTTTGGTACAGCTGGAAAAAAATGTATAAAATACCATTTTTGGGTTTTTTTTGTTTTTTTTTTTAACGTAAACATTCAACAGTGGCTTGTTGTCCATGATTCTTACTGTTCCAGTTTCCTGTGCTCATGTCATTTCAGCATTGTTAAGAACAGCGCAATATAAATAAAGCTTATTATTATTACCGTATTATTATATTGTCAATAAGGAAATATGAACAATAAATAACACATATGCCAGTTAAGACTGTTGGTAATTCCTGATCAGCTGCAGCTCAGTGGTTTGTTAACGAGACAACGAAACCCCCAAAATCCTGTGTCACAGAGCTGATGTGTAAACTGACTCCAGAGCTGCTCTGACGCTCATTAGCTCACAGCAGAGACTAATGAGCTCCACTCAGGACTCATCAACATGCTGTTTAACTGTGAGGTGACATCTGGAGAGCCGGGACCGAACGCTCGGCTGACGGAGCGTCACTCTCAGTGAGAACAACTTTCTATTGTTGATCCGACGGAACAAAGAGGTCGAGGAGGATCTCCGCTCTCCCACATGTCACGCTGATCACTGAGGTGTTTCTCTTATTGATCGCCCAAGACGCCATTGTGTTAAAGACTGACTTCTTGTTTCCAGGCTGACACTGCTTTCATGTCAGTTCTGTGAGAGATAATGAATCACGGCTAATGTTGTATCTGTTGGTGCACTCATGTCAGAGGTTTGACGCCTTAAATGAAGCTAACTTTAATGCATTGATCTGATCTGTTCTGTCAGGTTTTCTCAGGAGAAGTTTCAGTCTGGATTCTCTCTGCAGCAAGTTTTTGTAAAACTGACACACAGCAACAAGGGTAAGTACAGTACATTAGGGATGCTCGTAACAATTTCTTTATTATTTATTATTTTTTCCATTGAAAAGATGTTTGTTTCCAACTAATAGTTAAAAACTCGATGTGAAAAGCAGGAATGAGGAATTTTTCCTTATATAATAATATAAGTTTCAAGTATTAAAATAGTTGCATTTCGACATTATATCCAGCATTAATTAAAACGTTTAAAACCAAGACAACAGTCCTTCAACATTTGCTCACCAGGACACAGTGTGTGTTTAGCGCTCTCGCACATCAGACTCAAACTCTGCAAACCAACATGGCAGAGAGAGTTCAGCGTTTAGCTTCAGGTTACCTCCCGTATTTATTTCTTCTGGAGTAAAATGCTGCTCAAACATTTGAGCGTGTTAATTCTACACAGTGACAACAGTGATTGTGGGCCGCACAGCTTCCAGCTCAAAACAAACACAGCTCCGTGTGGGTTTCTGGACACAGGCGAGCAGTGTTCGACCCGCCGGGGCGTCTCCCCATCGCCACATCACCGCCTGAGCTGCTCGCCTTACAACACAAACAACCAGGTCAAACCGCGGCGGTCAGCAGAGGAGGAAACTCCGCAGCAGACAGGTGACAAATGGTTAGTAGGGCAGAAAAATAATCTCAGCTCCAGGATTTGTTTACAGTGTTACCTGTTATTCATTCCTAAACACACCATAGAAAACACTGCTTTCTGATTGGTCATCTGTTTCACTACCTTTCTAAATCAGAGCTCAAGGTAACTATAGCAACAGGATGGATGATTCAGGCTCTAGATGTGTGAAAGTTACCCAACCATGATGTCAAACTGACCGCAAACACACTTCAAAACAACCTCTGTTCCTTTGGTCAGTGGGCACGTTAGAAGAGGCAGAATGGATTCACACACACAAGCCGAACGTACGTGGACACCCTGAATGAATCCGGTTTCACAGCTCCTAATGCTACAGCATACAATGATATTAGACAATAGAGTATGAGAGGAATGTCCATGTGTCCGTACACTTTTGGCCACTCTATGACACGACAAACAATAAAACCCTTGTGTGCATGTTGGGGCTTCAGGTCTTGAACTGTCCTCCCTGGAGATTTTTGGGGCTCTGCAGGACTCCACATGGCTTTTAATGTCAGACACATTAAAAGCTCTTTACTCACACACACACACCACAGGGCGCTGCTGGGGGTTATTTAACAGGGTTTCCCCTAATAGAGACACAGCTGCTGGATTTTTTTCATGCTCAGTTTCTTGCTGTGAAATTCGGGGAAGCTTTGAGTGAAGCAACACTGTGACTTAAATAAAAGTAAATAAAAGAAGCTTGCTGCATGAAAAATAAGCCTGAATGTCCTGCTTGCACCTCCAACAGACGTCCTGTTGATTTATCGATTCTTAAGAGTCCTACAAGCTAAAAACGTTTGTCCTGATGGTGGCACTAGAGGAATGGAGTCATTTTTTTCTAGAGGGTTCATCCTCTGGAGAGCAGGAAAGAGATCTGGTCGGACGAGACTACAATCGTCTTCTGGCAGATCAGAAAACAGTGAACGTTGCACAGAAGAATCATGTTAAAGGTTGAAGGTTAAAGAATTAAAGACAAACGCTGCTGACACACCTGATCTACGACTGATAATTAAAGCATGACCAATCAGTCTGCTGGGCTGATATTAACTTAGTGCAGGTCCATCAGTCTTTGCATGTATGCCGCCTGATAAGTAAAGAAATTTAATGTCAGTACAGAAATGACAACTATGTGTTTGAGGTCATGTAGAAACTTTTGTAAAACTCAACAAACCCAAATGTAAGAGGAACAGGCAGCTACAGACTTTTGGATGTTGCAAGTTCAACAGTTCAACCACATTGCTAAAAGTCATAGACTAGAAAAGGAGCTGAACATCTGAAGTCGGGCAACACTGTCTTCAGGCTATTTACAGCTAGCGACAGATAGTCCAGCTAAATCTGAGCTCAAAAAAGTAAAGACTGTCCACAAACAGGAAACGTCTCCCTCCAGCAGCGAGGTTTCATTCAGAGGACAGCAGCTCTCAGCCGTCCTGCATCTGGAGGCTGCGGGAGCACATGTCACCTCTCTGTTCATGTTACGTAATCCGCCTCAGTCTGCCAACAGACTGAAACAAAGCAACAAGCCTCCGTTCTCTGGAGAAATATTGTCACAAGAGCCCTGAACTGACTATGATGAAGATACTGCAGGATCTGATGCATAGTACAATCACTGCATCCTCACACTACAGAAGCCCAATGCCTCTTCTACAAGAAATATTACAGAATTATCATAAATACCACAGACATGATTCATCTCTACGGAAAGATTACACTAGAGGAGCAGAATCTCAATAAACTCTACCACAGACACACTGCAGGAACAGTATACAGACAACACAGGAAGATACAGAAGGTACAACCACCACAAAGTCAAATAAAGTCACTAAACACACTGCTGAATACTACACAAACTCTCCATATATGAATATTAGAAGCTATGGTGTGATTTAAAGAAACACTGCTTGCGGGGACAGTGAAGGCTTACATCTGGATACATTCATGAGTCACAACTTAAGTGATTAACTCACAGACGACCACAGGAGACAAACAGCAGAGAGAAGAGAGAAGAGACTCACCTGCAGCTGATTCCCGCATTTAAAAAGCTTTTTCACTTCTTGAAGAAAAGATTCGGTTGTTTTCCTCTGCTGTGTTGTGTTAAATCCGTGAGTTTGACTCTCGTGTTTCCCGTCATGACAGCAGGAGGGCGGGGTCCTTCAGCTGGACCAGGACCAGCAGAAGGAGGACTTTTTTCACCAAACCACACCTCAGTGAGACAGTGAAGCAGTGGTGGATACACATACATGCATATATATGATAATAAGTAATGTATTACTTGTAATGGAGTATTTTTAATGGAATTAAACATCTGAATAACACTTTTTCCACCACTGCCAGGCTCCCTGCTCTCTTCCCATTGACCACCCAACACATCAGTCTGCAGCTGGACCTTCTCACCACTCAAGCTGGCAGACATTCTGTCTCCTGCTCAAGGGCACTTCTGCAGCGCATGATGTTTGAAACCAGGACATTTCACACTTTTCTTTGGCTCTGATGCTCCAGGATTTAAAACCAGCAACCTTAAGGATGCAACCCGACGGCAAAATATCACCCTCTGTCTTATAAAAGTTAACATTTTATTGAGGAAACATTGTTTATATCCAAAAACGCAAAGAAAATGAACAAAACAGGACAATAGTTAAACGTAAATGTCAGTCAGGACATGATAATATAACATGGAATACAAAAGGCACAGCTGTGTGCTGCATAATTGCTCCTCTTCATCACTTCTAATACAAAAATAAAGCTGAAAACTGTCGTCTTCATCGTTTTCACGATTTCTCGTGTCAGCAGACCGACTGGCTCAACGCAGCAGAGGAGTTCAATTAAAAACGGTTAGAGGTGCAAATGAAAATGATCCTGAAATATAACGTTTTTACATTTTAATGCCAAAACTAATTTGCTTTGCCCGTAACTGGTTTGGATTGATGATCTTTGTGTCGCAGCTGATTTCAGCAGATATCCTCTGAGTTATGACTGACACCTTCACAACATTCAGTGATCACATGTTAGCTGATAGTCAGCAGAAATCTCCATAGTGTTGAAGCCACGTGTGCAGGAACTGTTGTGCATCTGACACTGTGCGACCTGTACCTGCAGAAGATCTGAACCGGCTTCTCGTCATACTGTCTGAGCCCTGAAGACAGCTGGCGCCTCCTGGTGGTCAGCTGGTGGTTACACACTCTGTATGGCACTATGGATCTGAACAAGAACAACACGATGAGAAGAAATGTCATCATAAATGTATAGATAAATGTTTGGTATGTAGTCATGTGGTTTCAGGCCAATCATATTCATGACCTTGTGAAAAGGTAAGATGTGCCTAATGATGGATATGTGTGACACCATATTTGGCCGATAAATAGGGGAAGTGGATTTGAAAAAGTAACTTTACGCCCCAAAACTCTGGTCTTTGGTGACCTCTGCTGGTTAAACTTGTCACCTTGCCACAATGATGTACAGGTGCACTCCAGGAGGCTGTGACATCACTGTTGGGTGTGCTTACAGGTGTAACAGAACACGCTTCTGACCACACCTGAGGCGGATTCATTTTCCGCTATAAAGTGTTCCACTCAGTACATATCTAGGCCGTTATTGCGCAATAATCAAATACAACATTCACTAAAGCCAGTGTAGATGAACAGTGATTCCTGCAGGGTTTAACGAGCTCGTCCACACAGCACCTTCACATTCAAACTGTGGAGGACGGAGAGAAGCGCTACTTTCATGCTATTTTGTTCCGAGACCTGTCTCATCATGAATTTCCATCCATATAAATATCACAAGAACTTACTTGTGTGTTGTTTACTTGTGTGCAGCGTGGTCGTCCTGATCCGACTCTCCTCTAACCCCAGCGTCAAAAAGAGGCTGCTTTTCTCTCCAGGGTCAGAGGTCACAGCGTCTCCTGAGTCCACCTCACAGGTCACCACCGTGATGGGACCCACTTCTGCCTTCAGGTGGATCTGGATGCTGTCCTGCATTCACACGCACACGCACACGCGCACACACACGCACACACACACACACACACACACGTTAAAATGCAAAGAGATTCAGTTTACTGGGATATAAAACAGAAAAATAGCAAACTAAGAATTTTGGAGATTCCTGCTTGTACAATAATCATCAAACTAGTTGCCAATTACTTATGAATCACAGTTCCGGGGCTCTAGTGTCATTAAAAAGCATTGATCAACGTTTCACATCTTTTGCTGAGGTGCCTTAGTGTGGTGATTTATCTTAAGCTAACACACAAGAGGAAAGAAACTAAAAATGGATTTTGTGTCAGTCTGTGCAGCTCCATTCTGTTGGTTTACCTCTTTGGGTGCAGGAATCTCCAGTTTAGTTTCCTCTGGAGCTTTGACCACAATCACCGTCTGCTCCTGGAAGGCTTGGAGCCGGATGACGTCCTCGTGGGTCACGTAGGCCAACGTAAAGACAGGTTAAAGAAAACTGACTTTGTTTTTGTACAACTATAATTATATAACTATGCACTAATAATTAGTGATAGCAGTAGTAATAAGTATGAGCCATATGTACATACATATGTACAGTGGGATCCTATGACAGAAAAAAAAGTTATAGAATTGTATTTTATTTTTTTGTTGTATTTTAAGTTTTTTATTTCACTGACTGGAATTTGTCAACACTTTCTTACTGTGAAATGTTGTACTGTCTTAATTTGTTTTTTATGTATATGGGAGTGCGGATGGAAATTAGCGTCAAGCTACAATCCGGCATCTTTACATGTTTTAACATGTTCATCAATATGCACTGTCCCATTCAAATAAACAAACAAATAAATAAATAAACACTTCATGTTGTGTTGTATTTTCATTGCAGTTCTGGCAGCCATTGGTTTCTAGTTAATTCTGCACAAAATGAAAATCAACTGTGAGACTCCTTGCTTGAAACTTGCTTGACATCTGTAAATCCATCACAGTGCCATCAGGTCTGAATTCACGTTTGTCATTGGGCCTGGAAACACTTCAGGATCCCAGAGGAGGCGCTGGAGGACGAGGGAGAGGAACATGTGCTCTCCTCTTCCTCGCCTCTGCTACCAGCTGCACTGCAGCTGGTGACCTCTGACCTCTGGTCGGCCGTGAAAGGATATGCAGAGTTTTCCGTGTCGTCAGTCATGTCGAAGAGCTGCTGGGCACAGCTTTTGATGAGGCTGTCCAGCTCGTGCTCCACCATCTTCAGGTTCTCCACCTCTCTACGGAACGTATGCTGGTTCTTCCACAGTAAGCTGGAGATCGGACACCTTCCTCTGTCCAGAGAACAGTCAGAGTCAGAGAGCAGCAAAAAGGCAACAATCTTGTCATACAGTCGTGTCTTACTGAAAAAGACTATTACTGTTTTTTTTTTTATTATTGCTAGAGCTCATTCTCTACAAAACACAAACACATTCTTCATATTTGATTTGACGGTTTGCAAACAGATATTGTAGCTGCGAGAAGTAAGAACGTAACTGGTTTAAGGTGGTTCTCTTCAGACCTGCTCAAGTTTCTAGAGGACGTAGTTGTTGTTTCCATTGTCTGTCTGATTAAGAGTTTGGTGAATCCGACTTAGAGGACTTGTAAGTACAAAACTTCACAGGAAAAAGTCCAAAGTTTAGGATAATTAATTGAAAAAAAAAACCCACAAAAACCTGATCAGTTCGCAACTCACATCCATTTGATCCGGTTGGCCGGCTCCCTCTGGGTGAGGCTGATCCCATCCAGGATGTTTGTGATGTCATAGACTCGCTGTCTGCAGGTCTTCATGCTCACTGTCGCCTGCTTGAGGTCCACAGAGGAGTCCGGAGACGCCAGCAGCAGCTCCAGGAAATGCCGAGTCAGCAGCCCCAGAGACACGTCTGAACACCACACAAACAGTCAGAGATGTCTGAGAGCTGAAATGATGAGCTGATGAATCGATGAGTCCAGCAACCCAAAGTTAACTGGAATCACTTTAAGCAGAATTGCCCTCACCCTGTCTGTTATATTTCTTAGAGTGGATCGGTTGTTTCCTCTGTTGCAGAGCAGTGCTGGAAAGAAAAAGACGACAAATATCTTAGTGAGTTAGATTAGTTGCATCTGTGAATTCTGCAATCGACAACAACAACTGCAGCAATGCCAACATCAAACTGTGAGCAAGCACTTCAGCTGTCCCACAACAACACCAGGAAAGTATTTCTCCTCTCCATACATAAAATGAATAAAACAATAAAACTAAACTTCATTCTAACTAACATACTGTGAGAGGCTGGTTGGTTGGCTGAGACGTTTGTTACCTGGTCTTCTCTGAAGGATTCTCCAAACCTCCACCTTGATTCTGGAAATCAGAAAAAGGTGGTTTACGTTTTTTGTTAAATAAACAGCAATAACAAGTTTGCGTTATTCCAAAACGAGCTGCCTCTGTCCATGTTTTGGAAAAGCCAAGCTGGAATTTTATGGTTTTGTTGGTTTTGGAAAAGCTCAATTTTTGAGCAAGAAAAACGTGATTTCAGTCTGGACGGAGGCTGAAGCAGAGCGAGAAAGATGTGTTTACAAATGTAACCAGCTTCGTGTGGATGCACTCTGAGGGGAACTGAGGTGAAAAGTGCAGTTTTCCCTGCTGAATGTTGAAAATATTACATTATTTACATCTTTTTCAACACTTTTCTTTTCTTCCATTACATACAAGGACCTTCCTTGTATGTGATAAATGATAAACCGAGACATGTATCATATGTCACATAAACAAATATAATGTCTCCAGACCTGCTGCGGTGGATCCGGTGCAGGAGGAGGAGCATCTCCACCTTCATCTCCAACATCATCATCATCCTCGCAGCATCCAGTGGGCCACTGCTCCTCTTCCTCAGAGGACTCAGCTGCACAGGGGCTGCTCAGGCCCAGCGGCCCATCCAGGTAAGGGGGCATGATGGGAATGGCATCGCTGGTGATCCCACTGGTGGAGACGTCCTCTGGCAGGAAGTGGTCCTCACAGATTAAATGCTGCTCTGCAAACTCGTGCTTGTCCGTCTCCCTCAGCGCTGCCAGCCATATCTGAACAAAGTCATCAGTGTTACCAATCGATTTATCGTCAAAATAACTGTCAGATTAAGCAATGATGAAGCTAATCATTAGCGGCAGCTCTCATTTGCTGTTTCTTAGGTTTCTTTTTCAGAAAATACACATCAGTGAAAATATGCAGCTCTCAATCCTATTTTTTGTTTTGTGTAGCTATACACTCTACATTTTACTTGTACGTCCCATTAGTGCTGCAACTAACCACTGTTTTCATTATTGATTAATTGACAGATTATTTTCTTAGTTTATCTACTAATCATTTTGTCTATATGTCAGAAAGCAGTGAAACACGGTGTTACTGATTCGGGAAGTGTTTTCAAACGATAGTGTTACTTTAACAACAGATGAGCACTAAGTGGATGGTTTGGCGTGGATGGTTTGGCGAATATACGTCTAATTAATTCACGGCCCAATTCCTTTAAAGTGCGGCGCCGCTTCGCTCAGCTTTTCCATGGGAAGCATCCGGTGTTGTGTCGAAGTTTGTTTCCCGTCGATCTGATGGACCCCTCACCTTAACCTGCACCCAAACACATCACTAACCCCAACCAGTCGGCAGGTGGCACTCTAGGAAACACAATTCTAACCGGAAGGGAACACTAGTCGACACAACACCGGAACCGTCTCCTGAACGAAGCTAGGCTAAAACAAGTGTAGCCATAGCACTTACAGACAGTTGATATATTAGCATCGTTAGATAGAGGCTTGCAAACACCCAGATAACATTATCTTAGCTCCAGCTAATTTCCAAACCTTGACTCGAGCTGGGTCTTCGGGGAAGTTAAAGAACCTCTTGGAGTTTCGGTTGAAGATCCCCCGGTTAACGTTAACCATGCGATTCGGACACCCAGACACAACACACTTCACCATGCTAGCCGTTTCTCCGTCCAGACCCAAGTGACCGGGCTAACGGCACCCCCGAGCCATGTTTGTACCAGTTAAAATACAGAAGCAGGGTATTTATGTCGCGTTTCACGGTAGTTCTTTACACAGGAAATAGATAGTTGTGACCCGGATGCAAAACAATGGAGGGAAAGTAAAGTGGACTCGTTGGCGCCAATTTGCACCATCTACATTATGTTTTGCTAAGAAGTTTAAGAAATATTAAGATCATTTAATATAAAAAACGCGTTCAAAATCTTAATTTTTACTGTTATTTGAAAGTCCAGAATTGTCATCAAAATATACTTAAAGTATCAAAAGTAACATGAGAAAACTTATGAGCAGCACTTAAATGTAGTAGCTACTTGAGATGGAGTTATCTACATTGTTGGGTAGTTTAAGCTGTAATGATGAATATGTTTTATAAGTTTTATAATTTGAAAAAATAAAGTGTATGTTACACTTGCTTTAAAATTAAAACACTTAAGTACAAGTACTGCAAAACTACACTTAAATACAAGACTTGAGTGCATGTAATCGGCTACATTCCACTTCTACATGATACAAATCTGAGCACTGATATATATATATATATATATATATATATATATATATATATATATATGGTATAATATACATAACAGCTCAAAATACGGTCTATCAAACAGTTTTGACAAGTATATAGTTAGTATCATTCAGTGTGTGCACGCTATAATATATATTATTATTACAGATGCATAAATGTGTGCATGGGATTTTCCTGTTATAGTTGTTAGAGGTGTTGCTAACTTTTGGGCACTAACGAGCTAAAGTCAAATATTCAAAGTGTTGTAAAAGTACATAACCATTATCAGCAAAATACACTTAAAGTATCAAAAGTAAAATTACTCAGAATGCAGGATGGCCCCTTTCAGAATGTTATTATACACTATAAGTTTATTAATACTGACTGATACATACATGACTGTTGAGCCAATTTTAACCATTTTAACCCAACTAACGCACCATCTCCTCTTGTGTGAATAGCATTGAGTAAAACTAGTTATCAAATTATCGAGCCTTTAAAAATGAAAACCAAACTACATATTTGTGAGGTGTTTTTAAAGATTAAAGATTAGGAAGCAATGGGCTTGCAGCTGAGGGCCACAGACGAGAATTTATTGAGATTAATCACATGTACATGAGTTAAAACTTTGACTGGTGCCCTTTGATTGATATCATCTCGTTGTGTCCTCTTCTGCAGTGATACAATGGCACCGACTGGAGAATTAACTCTGCCAAGCGATTAGCTCCATCGACCAATGAACTCTTAACAGGAGTGGATGGAAACCAGCATTCATTCCTGTTATATTTTGACAATTTAATTCTTTTAATTTGGTTAAAATCTACGCCACATTTGGATGGATGCTATTGTCAGCATGTTGATGTTAGCATTTAGCTCAAGCTGCTAGCATGGCTGTAGACTCTTAGTCTTGATATCTGTCTAACAACAGTATTCTGAGTAACTGCTGGTTCTGTTTCAACTTATTTGACCACAGGAGGAAAATGTGAAGGGTTCTGTTATTTCTTTGCAGTCTGGGGCCTCTGGCATGAACCGAAGAGCTCAGATCAGAAACCCTTCATGTGCGCCAAGCAGATCATCATCACCCTCTAATGTTCATGCTTTCATTCAGCGTTGACATAAAGACCTGATGAACTATATTGCAGTTGGGCCAGTGTGTGGTTTATAAATGATCTGCAATAAAAATTGTTCTGCTTCAGCAATCGTGTTTGGCTCTCGTCTCACTTCTGTTTGCATTCTGCAGATGTTCACACTGTACATGCGTCTGTATTTCTGCTGCAGCAGCTCACTTTTCATCCAGAGCAGTGAAACACAACAGAAACAGAGACACAGTAGATGATGACAGGTTGTTCAAAGAGAAATGAGCATGTATTTGTTAGAAGTATGTTGGATTACATGGAATGAATCTCCATTCCAATTAAAGAAAACTAAAATCCATCGCAGGCAAGGTTGGACTATCAAAGCAGACAACTGCCCCAGAATCTGGTTTATGATTAATGGGAGAATTATTCCGGAAAAAGCAGCAAAATACAAGTCAAAACATACACATAATTAATCTATATTTTCACTGGCGACACTTTACTTAAAGTCCTCCATTTAGCATTTATTAGAAGTATATAGAGATTAATAAATGCTTTAACACATTATAATGCAGTTGTAAGATGTAAGGGCATTATTAATGTCGACAAGTATAACTTCTCCTGTGAAATCATATTTTATAGCATTACAGCTGTGTTAAAGCAATTGTATATATTGTAAAGCTCCATTTATGGGTGTCCACAGGGCGATTTAAAATGTTTCGCAGTTTATAAGCAGCAGCATGTAATGAGGGGGCTAGTGGGACTAATAACTCAGGGCGTCAACAGGGGAAAGACCCACAAAAGGCTGGAATTAGTTAATTAATTTTTACGTCTCTTTTTCCAGAAAAGTTGGATTGCTGTGTAAAAAACATATACACACATACACAGAAGTAATGATTTGCAAATCTTTTCTATCTATTTGTCCTGTGTAGCAACCTCAGTTCACAGTTCTGGACTCTCCTCATAGCAGCTGTCAGTTCATGCTGTTATGCAGCTTCTCCTTTAGGTGGCGCTGTTGTAAAGGAATTCGATCATTCTGCTCTGGAAACCAGCAGAAATGACATACCTCTATCATCATTTATAGCTTTTCTGTTCAGCTGAAATGTGTCACATTCACTAATGTCTGTGGCTTGTGGATGGAAGTAATGTCAAATTATTCTGGTGCTGACGGACATTTCCTCTCAGAGTTGATTCCCTATCCCACTGAACAATCTGGTGAGCCTCAGACTGCGGCCAAAGGTGCAATATATTTCCATTAATCATACTAAAAGTTGAGCATCATCGTTCATCTTCCTTATTCACATGAAGCGAACGCTGACATGAAAGCAATCATGTATTTCTACAGATATGCAGGCAAACCCTCAAAGTCATAATTCTGTTTTCACAGTTTTAAGTGCAAGTATGGAAATATCATCAGCAGAATGTACTTAAAGGATCAAAAATAAAGGTACTCATGCTGACAGAATGGCTCCTGTTATATTATCATATTATTAGGCTATTATTATCATTTATGCAGCAACCTGTACACAGAATTTTAACAATGTTGAATCGTTTAATGTATGACACTGCATCAGAATTTATAATTTAATATGTTTTGTATGCAAAATATACTTCCTCAGGCAGTCAGTTAATCAGACTGGTGGCTTTATTTAACAAACCAGCTTTTTCTGCTGTTTTATCTCATTTTGATGCAGCAGGTGCTGCTGTCAACAACATGGGGCCACATTGTTCCAGAAGATGCTTTACCCTTGAACTAACACCAAGCAGCTTCTAGTCGGATGGCATTTTATGACCCTGCAGGAAATTTAGAACAAGTGGTCACATTTGAAGTTGAAATTTAAAATTTCAACCCAAACAGATGTGGGTTTTTTTTTTTTTGAGGTTTATAGCATCGGGCTACTCTTGCGCTCTCAGCTTTGTAACATGTGGACAACAAATATGAGTTTGGCTCACTCAGACACTGTTTGCTTGTTGCTGTCTGAATGAAAACAGTTTGGCCTCCAGGTAGATATTTGAAGAGTGAGGTGAAACTGATATTTGAAAAACAACGAGCCAATAAAATGAGATCATCCACCTGCTGAAGGGCCCCTCAGGTTTGACATCCCTGTATAGGTAATGGGACTACGACAGCAACAATGAACATTAGTGAAACATCAGCTGCAGAGTTACTGATGCTGAACCCTTAAACAAGACACTGAACATTCCTGACATACCGTATGTAATTATGTTAGACCTTTGACACACATGAATGGATGAGTGTATCAGAGCTGCTGTTAGATCATAAAAACCGACAGAGAACAACAGGAAGCTGGAACTACAGTAATGAATGTTATGCTGTAAAATAATGACATAAAATATTTATCAATTATCAAATTAGATGGCAATTAATTATCTGTCGATTGACTAACTGAGCTTTAAACTGGTGAGTCCACACAGGTAAGTCCAGCTTTACTGAAGACATCAACCTGCACAGATATGAGTGTAATTTAACTTTATGCTTCTGTCTTTGCCTTTAACAGCTATATGACGAGTCCATGCCAGGAACCCGTCCACCGGCTGCACCGAACCAAAGTCCTGACTGAAAAATACCCTAAATTCACCTGAGAATGTTGGATCGCTTCAGACACATCGCAGACGATTCAGTGTGCTTCACTGTTATTTTTTCAGAGTGTATTTATGGAAAACTTGAGATGAATTATTTATTCAGGCAGACTAGATGCTGCTGCTGCCATCAAACACTCAAACAACAGCTCTAAATCTTAAAGACCTGCGTGGAGAATGTCCTAAAGCCACATTGTTGCTGTCTGAAACCATTGACAGCATTCAGGCCTGCCTGTCCTGCTCAGAGTCGGCCTCTGGTACTTGCATTATAAGTAAATACTGGTGGGGGGGCCACAATGGCCAGGAGAGACTTACAGAGAGAAAGATACAGCAGTGCTTTGAGCTAATTGCTAGCATCTGCATGCTAACATGCTTACAAAAATCATGCTCACATGCTAATGTTTAGCAAGTATAATGTTGATCATGTTCACGATCCTAGTTTAGTGTTAGCATGCTAACATTTGCTAATTAGCTGTAAGCAGAAAGTTCAGCTACTACAAACTGGTATCGGACACATTAAAATATCGACCTGGTGGCGGTGCTGTTGCTGAGAAGTTACTACAATCCAGTCTAGGAGGAACTGGAATGTCTGAACCACATTTCAACACAATCCATCCAAAAGTTGTTGAGAAATTTGAATAAAAATCAACAATGTCAACCTCATGGTGGCGCTAGAGAACAAATCTGTGGGATTCATCTTGAGGGGAACATGAACGTCTATTAAAAAGTTCATTGTAATCCATCCAGTGGTTGTTGAGATATTTCAGTCTGGATGCTAGCATGACTAAAAACGATATCATGACACATATGCACTGCAGAGGCAAACACACCCTCCATGCTGTCACTTTGTTTTGTTGCCTAGCATTTCTTTCTGTTCAGGCTATTTTATAGATTCACCCTGAGACGCCTCCAGATTTGCAGAGGAAAACAGAACCAGGACAGGCCCGTGATGGCAGGCTGCCGTAATTTACAGTTTGTTCAATGTGTGGTGATCTTTTCCAGGAGAACACCTGGAGTCAGCAGCGGGATCACGGCGCATGACAGCCACACCTGCACGCTGACTCGACCTGCCCATGAACCCATCCTGTCGAGATGGTGACGTCCGGAAGTTCTGGACTCAAAAAATGTATGTGAGTGTGATTTAGGCTTTTCCTCTGGAGCAGGAGGTCCAGCTTCCCCTCAGCTCTCTCTGCTGCTCCGGTTCGTTAATGGATTCTGAGGAAAACAAACGTTGGTCCAAACTCAGCCAGAGGCTACAGCAGTGAATCACGTCAGCCAACAATTTCATTCATATTAGAGATATGCAGCAGTTTCAAGGGTTTCCCACTGGATCACCTTGAAACTGTCTGTACTTTTCAACAGTCATTAAGAAAAATTCACTTAGTCTGTATCGTCTGTCGGAGCCAAACTATTCGTTCTGTTTGTTTAAACATGTCGGACACGTGGAATTAGATTAATGAAACTCACCACAGTTAGACAGCAATCAAGGGTTGTTTTTAATGTGTTTAAGTGATTTAGAAATATTTAATAAAATAAATATCCTGCAATAAAACAATCAACATACGTACATATTTGGTGCTATACATTTTTAAAGGGTTGCGTTCAGAACATCTTACAAAAGCTATTATACAGATGGGGTTTTGAAGACGTGAACATCAGGACGATATCAGGCAAAATGAAACCAAGAGTTCTGCTCCACAACTTACACGAAACACTGGATTTCACTGGCTACTGTAGATATCAATAACATGCTTAAATTTAAGTACGTTAAATGTACGTAACGTAGGTTAAAAGAATGAGCTACCTGCTGCTCTTTGCTTGGAATAAACAGCATGTGGTTTTAGTTCAGTGATATCAATCGTCACTGAGATGTCTTCTCGCAGACAAACTCCTGTGCATGTAATCGAAGATGTTTTACTGCTTCAATCTGGAACAAAACTCTTTGAATGTTTCACTTGGCGCTGATAATAAAATGATAAACCACTAATCTGCTTCAGTGTGAGGAGGTTTGAATAACAGCCTTTGTTACAGTCCATCGTTTTCCATTGCTGTGTGAGTGCAGTGGAACAAAAAAAAACAAAAAACAAAGACATGAATGAAACTGAAATATGTGAAATTGATGATGGTGTTGATTTCTCACTGAGTGACTCTAAACTCATGACTTTAAAATATGACAGGCCCGTGAAATGAGGCTCAAAGCCTTTCGAGCATCCCATCTCTATCCTGCAGAGGAGAGAGCGAGCTCACGTGACCTCTGACCTCCCTGAGGACATCAATCCACATCACGTGACCGCGTGATGACTGATGACGTTCTGCTGACAGCCGCTGGTGCTGGTGGAGAACACAAGGATCATTGTGCGAAAATGGAGTGATCTACTGACGGCACAGATTTTTGTCATTTTTGTTCAAATTTACACGACCAGTATTAAATTCTTATGTTCTGTGCACATTTAGGTGCAACTTTAAAGGGAGAAATACAAACAGGTTGCTGAACTGCGAGCGGCAGGAACGTTCAATCAAGTGAGAAACGTCATCTGTAGGCCAGATGGACACTTCCAAATGGCCTTTAAACCATGTGACCAGTTTAGCATTGTGTTTGCAGCCGTTACTAAACTGATTCACAAAATCAAGGGGCGAGCTTCCATCAGTAAGGGCACATGTAGTCTTACTGATACGCCACATGATAGGGTTGGGTACATGTGACTTTGAGGTGAATCTGAAGGCATGGCATTAGAAATGCATCATACATGAATTTCCCAGCAGCAGGCTTCGACACCACTTCTCTGACTAAGCCTCCGGGGAGGTTGTAGTTGCTGAATTGTTGTCTTGTCTTTGGTAAAAATCACATGGTGTTATTAAGGAGAAGGAAGGAAAGACTTAATATGAACATGGGTCAAATTCTTATCTTCTCTGTTTTTTCTTTTTGTTTTGTTTTGTTCTTTTTACCACAAAAGGGTTTTATGATGGGTGTTAACCGGCTGAATAACCTGCAGATTGGTTATATGGTCACAGCTCCTCGGGCGATCGGTGTCAGCACTTCTGACCAATGGTGGAGTCATCAACAGACCACTCCCGGCCTCTAATGACAGATCGAGTTATATCACAGAGGAGATGGCGCTTAATGCGGTACCGTCCAGAGCTCAGTGTATTTAAATGTTAGTATGGTTATATTCCATATGCACAAAGGAAGATTACACACTGTGAGTATACTTCAGTGTACAGGAAATAAATATTTCTGTTATGCTCATTTTCAGGGACACTTTGACATGTTGGAGGAATAAGTAGAATAAGGCATAAATAAAACACTGACAACAACTTTGCTGCAGACTCAGCACACCAGCTACAGCATCGTTGTTGTTGCACTCTAGTGAAAATAAAAAGATTCACACACAAACTGTAAAACTGAGACAACTATTTTGTAAATCACATTCAGACAAAGATCCGCGAGGATAGAACGACTGACCGACAGCTGCAGGACACTCTTGTTATGTGAAAACCTCATAACTCCGGTTCAAATGTGACCCACTCATCACACTTCATGACCTCTTGACTGACAACCTTTTAAATATATATTCCTGTTTGTCAGTGTAAGCTCACCTTTCAATGCAAGAAGCCACTCACATCACATTACCCTTTTCACAATGTTAGAATAGCTTATTCTTTAATCTAGAGGACGACGACAGGGTATGCAGGACACCGCTTGACAAAAACACATGAGGTTTTACAGAGTAAAGTGGAAACATTTTGTGTTGCTTTGAGTAAAAAGTTACAATATTACAAGTTAAAGTTGAAATTATATGAAAAAGCCATATATTTCAAGATAAAGCTTTAATTTGGCAAAATAATTGTAATATTTCATGAATAAAAGGTGTCATTCTTACATGAAATAAGTCAGATAAGATAGATTAATTTACAAGAAAGTTTTAATATTTTAGAATGAAGTAATTGTACAGTTTAGCAGTTTCTTATTGTACTGTAATACAGTACAGTTAGTAACTGTAAACGTGCTTTCTTTACTCTTATAATATCAGAGAATGACCTTGATTTGAAAATTAGCCGTTTTTCTAGTGAAATTACATCATTATCTTATATTACAGTATTATGACCTCTTCTTCTATAACATTTAAAGCTTGGTCCTCTTATCACGACTTTTTGTTCAAAATAATAATCCTACTTTTTGTTTTCTTAACCTCCACCGAGTGAGTCTCTGTGATGTCGCGGCTGAAGACTCATTTTCCTTGATAGTTGTACGTCTGTCGTCGGTAAGTTGACCAACCAACTCACTGAAGCAGCTAATTGCTTTCTCTTCTTGTCTGTTATGATCTGATTTTATTGCTGATGCACCGTCTGCACAGGTAGTTTTATTTTGAAACTTTACTGGATTCTCTACACCATTCCTCTGTCTGACTTCCTGCCATTGTCTGACATGGCAGCGATACGCGGTGCGGACGGAACGTGGACCGAACGCGCCCGGTGGAATTTAGGGGTAAATCTCTGACATGGTATTAGCAATGCTTTTTGACAGCCGTCTCTCAAGTATCATACATTAGAAGACTACATGTGAATGCAGACATTTAAAAGTGTCCATGCAAATATTTGAAAAAGTTTTTGAGTCTGTATGTAAATGGTCGTCTGTGCGACCTTAATTTCACCGGACTTTCACGGAAAACAAATGTAAAGGCGTGGCTGCTTTAAACAGGCTGTTTACACCTGAAAAAGGAGATGGGAGGTTTTCAGCCTACAACAGCAAAGCTGTGTAACACGTCAAGGGTAGAATTTACCATCAAAATTCCCAAACGTTGTAAATTTCAGGGTCTTTGTCCCCGAGGCTGTGGATCATCTGGTTGCAGCCGTAAGTGAAATGTTTTTTCGTCCCTCATTGCTACAAATCATCTGAGATCATCCGGAAACAGAAAGGCCACAGGTCAAACTCCCTCCCTGTGTGCCATCAGCACTCCTATCCTATTGCGTCACCATCATTACAATAACATTAAACACACACACACACATGCACAGTACATGTACAAACTGTCATCAAGGTAGAAAGACAAACAAAAGGGTCCATTTGTGTTATTTCTGATGCATGAAGGACTTCTGTCACTGTTGTTGCTCCTCTCTCTCAGGTCTGGTTTTTGAGTGCGTGTCGGCTCCTTTTTTCCCAGAATGCACCTCTGTAGATCTTCAACCGTTTGTCAGCGACATTTCCCCCCCTGAGGAAACAAAGGGATGAGAGACAGTAAGAGTGTGTTTTATCAGTCTCTGTGTTTTAATGTGTGTGTGTGTGTGTGTGTGCACGTCCTCACTTCGTTTGCGTCTGGACGGAACAGAAGCTCAAACACTCGCGGTCCTGAGTGTCTGTGCAGAGGCAGCGGCTGAGGTCCCTCCTGAGTCGGAGTGAACCAAATCCATAAGGAACCACGTGGCTGGAAGACAGAAGGGGTCATTGTTAGATACTCTCGCTGAGGTGGTCCTGCTGACCGCGGTGTGTTCAAAGACCTCCTGGAATTATTTTGTGATGTGCCCTTTGGGTGAATCCGTGTCCCCTCGGCGCATCTGCTTGTTTATTAACAAAACAGCTGCCTCCTCGTCTACAGGCCTTCTGGCCGTTTTGCAAAACGTCAGATCTAGAAAGAGAGCAATCCTCAAGACCTCATGTTTTTGAGGTTAAGTGGTTACTGCTGATGTCGGGCACGCCGCCATTTGTCACACTCGCCGCCTTTGATGGCGTGTTGAAGCGTTAAAGGAATATTTTGACATGCTGTGAAATATGCCCACTGCACTCAGCGTAGACCCAGCTTTTCTTTTACTGCTGTGCGGCCGCAGTGAACCACCCTGCTGCGGATCCCTCTAGTGCCAGCGTGACCGCTGACCCGGCTCCCAGCCAGCTCTCAGCCGGCTGCAGGTTTTGAGGAGGATCCCCTGCAGGATTAGTGGTTGGGGTTAACTACACCACATGGACAACTGTCAGCCCCTTAACAGCACTGCACTTATGTCAAAACAAGAACATACTGTACATACCTCAAAATAAAATTAAGGTTTTGTCTTATTGTTCTTTGTAAAATGGATAATTTGGTCACATATTTGAATGATGAATGGGCTCGACCACTCAAAGCGCTTTACGACAGATGCGACATTCTCACACTCACTCACATACCACTAGTACAGCCAATTTAGGGTTTAGTATGTTGCCCTGTGGACACCTTGACATGCAGACTGGAGGAGCCAGTTGGTTAGTGCTCCACCTCTGAGCTGCAGCCGCCCCCTGAAAATGAACTCAGGCTTCTGGGAACAGTAGCTGAACTGAGTTTACGCTTGAGTTGTGACAAATCATTCTATAGTCATCACATTTTTGGAAGGTTTTGTGTCTTTATCAATCAATCCAGCCTTCCTCTAGTCTCATGAACGCTCTCCAGCCTGCGTCTGCTCGTTTCTGCAAAACTTTTATGTTGCTTTTTGAACTCTGTTGGCTTCACCTCCACTTTCAGGTCTCTATTTATCTGCCAAAGGGTCACCTAGCTGCCCCTTTTAGGTGCTTGTTTCCCTGTCCTTCAGTACAGGGATGAATAAATCTAAGTGACCTGAACTGGTGAACTTTGCCTCGATTAATTATAGCTCCAGTGCACCACAATCCTGTTGGGCTCTTCTGCTCTACTCGTCTGTGGCTTTGTTTTACACTCGGTCATGTGCGGTAGACAAGAACAAAAATGCTGGACCATTGTGGAAAAAATGTTCAATGTCATTTAATGATTTAAATGTTCGGGAAAGGTGCTCATTACAGTTCGGTCTATGATGGGAAGTGGACTCTTGTCTCTTGCATTAAAGCCTGACTGCGAATGCACCCAATCACTCCCCAGATCTCCACGCCTTTAAGCGCCTTTTCAGTCTGCTCCGAAGTATTTCTCAGATCATCAAACAGCATCTGGACCCCCTCCCCTCACAGCTTTCCGACGTCATAATTGGGCCGCATGCAGCGATTTCTGTGACCGGCACTCACCGACGCCCTCTTCATACACTGATTGGAAGTCACAACCGAGTGCAACACCGTGAACGTCTTCCAGAAGGTGAGAGCAGCGCTGTTATTTGTGCGATTCGTCACGTCTCGCCCCTCTTTACGACGGCAGGCTTGTTTTTTTCCTGCCTTCAGAACAGCAATAAAAACATAAACACTTCTGCCTTTGGACAAAGTCGTACGACACTTCGTACGGAGGACATTCTTCACTTCATGAGGAGAATGCTGTTTAATGTTTGAGGTGGAAAACACGAATCACTTGTTGCAGTTCAAAGATTCACAGCTCAGAGAGGCACTTCAGTACGCACAACGGCAAGCGAACGCATCACAGCTGATTCAGATTGTAGTACTTTCGGTCTGCTGCTGGTTCAAAGTGTTGCATTCAGCTCAGCGCAAAACTCGTCACAACAAGCACTGATTTTGAGGTTAACAGCTCAGCAGCCAAATAAATCTGACAGTTATCAGCATGACTGTTTCTGTGGTTTTCACAGCTATTCGGCGGCTGACTCTCAAGTCTCATGCAATATGTGGGAGCTCCCCCCTAATATATGACCAGTGCTCGTGCAACGTCACATGATACATTTGGACTGAGCTCAAAAATACCATTGTGATCATGCAAACACACACCCGGGTCGTACTGTTCAGACAACAGTCACATCTGGGAAAATAAAACTGTCACACACTCAGACTGGAGCTCAAGCTGAGAGCAATGATATGTTAGAGAAAGGCTGTTCAACCCAGTTGAATTGAAAAAATGAAATGATGCTTCTTTTTTTTTTTTGGGGTCTGATTGGAAATGTAAACTGTGTTTGTTTGAGTTCACCAAAGGTGACTTTTATCCCGGAGAGGCTCGCTGTTGTCCATTAGCCTGTCTTTAGTTTGGATCCCAGCCTTTTTGGATGGTTGGAGAATTCTAACTGATTTCAGTGTTTGTTTTTACACTTGTGCGAAAATCTGCAAAAACAAATCCATAAAACACAAATGTGTGTGAAAACCCGATTTCAAAGATAACATTTACAGTGTAAGTATGTCGTAGTTTAGCCGTTTGGGATCTTTCGGGAGGCGGACATCCCGAAAAGAAAAGGTTTGGTGTTTCTCTGGACTTTTGTTATTGTGAAACAAATCCCACTGAGTTGTTGTTGGTGTGGGTCTGCGGATGGGATTTATTTGACAAAAATATAGAACATCAGGAGATTCTCACCTTATCAAGCGCGTTAGGTTTACATATTTAAAACAAAATGGAGTTCCAGTCGGGTGTGCTGCAGAGGAAAAGTGCACGCCGGAGCTCCCTGTCGCCCACAGGGTTTAGTGGTGTAGTTAGCGATGGTGGGAACTGCCAGTGCTGTTTAAAGAGGTCTTTATGATGAAGGCAGGAAGATTGCATTTTACCACACTGCTATGTTTAGACTAAACTAACAATCTGAGACTTAGTGAGAGGGTCTCGCCGCTGCAGGAGCTGTTTTTGGCTCATCCCTGGAAGCTATTTTGGTGACACCTCTCCTTTTCTCCCTCTCAAGTTAATTAATTTCGAATGCGACTTATTGGCATGGCTTGAAAAAGAGCAGCAGAGTTCGTCGTCAAGCAGCATAGTGGGGGTTTTGTGAGACGTGATCACACAGGTTGGTGTGAAATTTGTTCAAAAGGCTCAGACACAAATTTAAAAAAGGATTAAATAAAGATAAACAGCAAAATCCAATTTACAGCTGAAATAAAGTCAGTTTCAGCGACCTTGTTGTCATCAAGGGTTGTATGTGTTCACCGCTACATACAGTAAATCTCACCACATCTTCTTCTTACAAACCTCACACATTCGGTAACATCTCTGATGGCAGAAATGATCACACACCCTTCTTATCTGAATCGAACAGCTGGATGTGAAGTGGGCTTTTGAAGCACACACCAGGCAGCAGACTGTAAGGAGTTAGGAGCGGTTGTGGGCCGATCAGGGTCCGACCACAGCGATTTCAGACGCTTTGTGGTCTCCTCGGCGGGTTTGTGTTAAAGGGTTAAAACAGGCTATTTAAAAGCAACGAGAGGAAACATGGCAGAAATTACCCTTCATTAGGAAAGGTGCTCTTTGTTATTAGCACCACCACATCTAACTGCTTTCTCATTGCTTGTGCATACTGAACTAAAATGAAGTTAATTGTTGCCAATTGTGAAGACAATTTAGAAATATGAACATCTGGACCAGGAAATGAGAAAAAGAAGGTTGGATAAAATCATTCTGGGGTGAATTGAGGTTATTTCTGTGACTGTCGCTCGAACAAAGCAGCGATTTAACATTGAGCCAGTTCATGAAATCTGTTAGCATGTTGGCCAAAAGGACTGTGCATTAGGTATTCATCTTATGGCTCCTACACAGAGTGCTGCATTATGGGTGGTTAAACAGATAAAAATACAGAATATTTGCTGCCCCTAAAACAGAGTCATGTCTCATTAAAGCTGTGGAATGCACAATTCTTATGGTGCCATTAGGCCCAATAAGTCTAATGCCATGGAGCTTGTATCAATAAGCAGCAAAGAGGCCTGAATGACTCTGATTGTGTGATTGTGTGCGTGTATTACTCACGTTGTGAAGTCCCCATAATTTAAATCATTACATTTTAGGGTGTAGACTTTGGTTAGGTTAAGTTTATGATTAAAGGTAGGCAAGTAGTGGTTATGGTTAGGGTTAGGGTAAATCTCCAGGAAATTAATCTATGTAAAGTTCCCAAAAATTAGGGAAACACCACTTTGTCTATATGTGTGTGTGGTGCACTAGTTTTTGCTATTAGAGGCTGACTCTGAAACCTGGGGTGCTCTGCCGTGGGGTCACGACGTGCTGGAGGGGTCCGTTTGAACTCCACGGTTTGGGGGGGGGGTGCAGCAGAGCTGGAGAACTGAAGGCAGGTGCCTGAACCTAAGCGCCCTGAGACGATTCATCATGGTTTCCTCCTGGGTTCTTGGCAATAGTCTCGATGTTTAAAATATGAGCATTATTTGTATTAAGATGCTGAGTCTGTTTCACAAGAATGTTGTTCAATAAGACAACCGCCCTCTTTCAGGTGCTCTGCAAATAGGTGAAGCTGAAAACCCGATAAAATGAGACCAACTTCGTGCTCTGACAGAATTCATTTTGAAATATAGACCCTCAAATCAGGCATGACTAGATTCTGCATTTTCCAGCAACACGTTGAAGTGTTCAGTTCAATCCCTCTTCAACATCGTTTCGCAGCCCCCTGTTGTGATGAATGTGAAACGCAGCTAAAGTTGAGAAGCATATAATTCAAGGTGATGGACGTGTTGCTGCGCGTGCTAAATGTCTGTAAAATGATCTTCATACTGTAATTTTGTGTTAGCATGGCTCACGTGAAGCCAAAAGTGTCGCGCCATGTGGTTTAGTTTTCTCGGAGACCAAATATAAACGAACCAAATCTTTTCCGTCAGCTCTTGTTATTGACCGTGCATGGACGGGGCGTCACCTCAGGAAAATTAGATTTTCCACACATACACACGGAATGTTGAACGGATATACTGCCACTAGCGGGGCAGCAGGCTCTATAAGAAACACTGTGCTCAAAATTGATTGACACGCCTGTCAATGTACAGATGAACAAAGAAAACAGCTCAAAGAAAACTTGCATTCCCATCTGGAAGTCAAACACTCCATCCAATTTTTATGAAATCTGGGCAATATGAATTGTGTTTCTAAATGCTGGCTGCTGATTATACATGTCATTCTGTAACGTGTGATTTTCCACTTTGAAAACCACACTGACCTGGCACAACTTTAAAGCTTTCTTAATTTTGGTCTGGAACTTCTCCATCCATCCTCAGAAGCCTCGCAGTTGCAGGGGAACCCTTGTGCGTCCCTCCGAGGCTTCGATTGCTGATTGCTGCTTCTTATCTCCGGCTTGTTTATTTTAAACCTATAATGCTGATCATGACGCGGCAGAGCTCCATCACTGTGAAAGCAAACTCTTCTCTCGCTGACTGCAGACTCACCTCGGTGTGTTGACCCAGACGATGCCAATGTGGCAGAAGAAAATACACTCTTTGTCCTTCTGGTTCTCACACGAGCAGCGTTTCTCTCGCCGGTGGGCCGTGTGGGTGAGCTGCGCCAGGGGGCCCTCCTCCGCTGTGGGGTTCGTAAGTGAGAAGGTAGAGGCTGGAAAGTAAAAGTGGAAGATGGTTAATGATTTTTATACATGGATTATTTCTGTTGTGTCGCAATGTTTACATTCTCAGCACTTTTGAGAGATGTCAGGTCTTTTTACGTTACAATTATGTTAAGAAGCTTGGTTCACGTACCTACAAAGAACCTGATCATCCTTACAGTTTATTTAGTTTTCATCATAACTGTCTGCTGTTTGCTTGTAGACACCAAAACTGGTCTTTAAGCCACATTTCCTTTGAAAAACCACAATTTTTATTAAGGATTCTGTTTATTCACACAGCAATCGGGCCATTTGGGGGAGCTGCATCAGAGGGGCCTTCTCCAATGTGGTTCGTGTATGAAGAAGGAAGACCATGTTATCCTTGCTAACGGTGAGCTTTCCTGTGGACCTCCTTGATGTTTCCAGCATCGACTGCAGCAACTGTAGGTCAAACATGACAACTCGTAGCCCACTAACGTTGGCATTTTAGCATACATACTGTACGCATTAGCAGAAAGATAGCATGCTATCTTGCTGCAACTTATGTCATTAATTTTTATGCATGCTAGTGACATGGCTCTTGAGATGGTAATCATTCACCACTTTGTTCCTGAGTGAACTATCTCAACAACTATTGGATGAATTGGACAATAATTCTGTTCCCCCACCTGGAGGCTGACACTTCTGCCTCAGAGTGAAACGTCTCTGAAAATGTTAGCACGCTGATGTTGGCATTTCATAGATCCTGATAGAGCTCTTAGCATGACTGCAGGCTCTTCGTGTTCTTAAAGTATCTCATCATGAACTAAGATATAGTAAAAGTGGGAAACTGGACCTGCTGCTGGTGCAAGATAAAAAGCTTCTAGGATTCATCATCTTCGTGTTTTTATACCTTGATCAGGCTACATGACACAGCTGGAGTGTGTTGCCCTTAAGAGTGTGTGATCCGTCTTTTCTTTTGTTGTTGAGATTTGACCATGTGGCCAGAACCTCACACGCTTTGCATCAAGTTTCTGCCTCATCCCACTTTACTGCAAGCAGCAACCACTGCATGAGCACATATGTTATACTGCGACTCTACACCTGAGCACACACTCACACTAAGGCCTATATGCACACATGTACACATTAAAAAGTCACACAAACACAGAGAGAGCTCATAAAGCCCAAAGGGCCCAGAGCAGCCTTTGATCCTGCTGTCAGTGCACACAAGGGAATGCTTGGGCGGATTTACACGATTTCGCACATAAGCACAAAATAACACCTCTTCTCACCATAAATGGTCTGTTCTTTATATCGCTAGGTCCCAGAGAATCAAATATTTGTGGTTGTTATTCATGTAAAGTTTCCAAAGTAGCTGCTATGTATCCAAGAACGTCAAGTCAAAACTTTCCCTGTCTGACATCAGTGGAACAGGAATCCCAAGACCCTAAAGTCAATGGGGACACTTTGGGTCCTTGTTTCTCGTTTCCAACATTATTCACAGTATAAGAGCCTCCATTGCTCAATCAGCAACAGCAGACGCAACCAAAGGTAAAGACGCCAAGAGTCAGTGAGGTCACAGCACACTGTAACACATGGAACTAATACACGTCAACGTATCCTAAAAGTCCCTGAAAAACAAAACGTCTCACAAATGATCTTAACTCAAGATCAACCTGCAAGCTTCTTCTCATCTTTCAGCTGGATTTTACAGGCTTCATCGGTGAGTGGAGTTTCATCAGTTGTGAGTACAGCATCTCACATGAGAACCGGAATGTGACAGTGTTCACAGACAGCTCCTGAGCTTCCAGTCTCTTGTTCAGTGTCCATTTGATGACGAAGACAAAGAAGAGATGTGCCGAAAGCTCCAGAAAACGTTGTAAATGGGTCTTGAGTTGATGTTAATTTGACAGGGAGACGATTTAAGGAGAAAGAGAAAGGAAAACGAGGCAAAGTTCACCTGATTTGTTCCAGATAAAAGACTTTTTGTTCTCATCTTGTTGAGCAGTCTGTTCCCTCTCAGTACCTACAAAGATTTATGGATGCCGCCTTTTGATGACTGCACGATGAAGAGAAACTACAGACTTTAATGAAATGAAAAGTGGTCCCTCATGTCAAAGTGAGACACGCTGTTGACTCATCCATCCACCTTGGCTTCCTCGGGCATCTATAACAACTTCATGCTTCTTCTTCCTTTTCTTCTGTCATCATTCACGCGGCGGGCGGTTGGTCAGTCCACCAAACTAAAAACCTCTCAGCAGCCATTAGATGGATTGCCCTGAAATATGGTTCAGATGTTTCTTGCTCCTCTCAGGATAAACTGTAGTAACTGTGTTGATCTTATGAACTTTCATCTGACGTCGTCACGGAGGCCATGAGCGGCTGCGGCCACTCGAGCACTACTGCAGGTGGTCCGACACGCACCTGTGATCAGTCAGCACCTGTGATCGCTGTGATCAGTCAGCACAGAAGCTCCCTGCCAGACTCACATCGCTACTGTACCTTAACAAACAGAGAATAATGGAGCTGCTGTTCTGCTCGGCCTTGTGTTCACTGTGACTACAGACCACACTCTTTGAAGTCCATCTGGCCCTCTTTAACATCATCTTTTTCATCTCTTTCACAGGGGTCAAAGAGCCAAAGAGATGGAAAAATGTCAGAGTTTACTGAAAGTAAGGCTCCAGGTGAGATTTACCTGAGAATGCTGCTATTCTTTGTATTTGTGTTTCGTATTTCACATTAAAGGTCTGAGCAGGAGGAAGAGTACTGATGAGAATTCTTTCATTTTTCAAGAGCAGAGATCAGAAAGATTAGAAAATGCATCGACCAGAGTAAAACAAAATCCAAATGTAACAACCAAAAAAATAACAGAGAAGCCGGAGTAATGAAAACAGAGAAAGACACGTGAAATGAAGCTGAGATTCTCAAAGGAGCCGCTCCTGCAGGGTGACCGTCACATGACCGACAGGTAGCCAAACTTCCTCTGTCGTTCCCCAAAGTCTAAAGAAAAAGGAAAGTCTTAGATGTCGTCATGGTGGTTCAAGAACGTAACGCTCTGGAACGAAAGCTTTGGTAACGCTGATGATTGTCAGCTTTGGGCTCGACCCCGACTTCCTGTGGGGTCAACTGTCAACTAAATCCTCACTTTAATCACTTTACAGTTTGGAGGCTCAGCGAGTCCGGCCTGACAAATGGGAAGTTTGTTGAAGCGGGAACGCTAATAGTTGTTAATTTGGAAGACAAAAAAATATTAATAGAACATCTGGGCCTTTTTATACAACAGAGATATAAGATCAATTCACGTTTGAAAAGTGAACTCCGTCTCTTTATCTGGCGTTTGTCTTGCAGTACAACCCTCAGACCGGTTTGAGCGGTCACATTCTGCCTTGCCAAGCCAAACCCGGCTGAACCGAGGTGCTCTGTTCTGACGCCGAGGAGAATGTGACGGGTTTAAATTCATTTTGCACGGAGATATCATGCTATTCATCCAAGGTCATCACATATCCACCAACAAACATACACAGAAAACGCACCCTAATGCAATATCCTGTTAGGAGCCACCTGGTCGAGCGGAGAACTGGCTGTGGTTCAGACATGTAAGGTTAGACAAACAGGTGGGAGCCACAGGCTGAAGGTTAGAAGCCTCAGGTGGAGGGAAAATGATGAAGTGATGCTCTCACTACGGCATCAGTAGGTGTTTCCTGGGGCAATTAACCAACCAGAATGTGAGATTTTTATCTAAAGCAACACGAATATTCCCACATTCACTCATCACATCTTTAACCTCTTATGGCCGTGCAAAGAATTACTGCCCTTTCAACAGTCAGCGTCGGTGCCTTTAAACTAGGCATGTCCAAACTATTCCATACAGGGCCGAGTGGCTGCAGGCTTCCAACCAGGAGCACACCAGGCTGGACTCATTTAACCAGCAGATCTCTGTCTGATTTGTTGACCACGCAGCCCTGTATGGAGTAGTTTGGACACGCCTGCTTTGAACCACAAAGACGATCTTTTCTCAACTTGAATCAGATTTAGCTGTAACCATGGAGGTGTGAATCACGTTCACCCTCGCGCCCCTGACAAACACGTATTGTCGTCACAATTCTATCCAAAAACAAATCTAAGACTAAATCTAAGACTGGAAACAGGGGAAAACACACCTTATTGTGTCCAAAGGTAGCAAAACACGCCTACCAGCACCTCATTAACATGCTACATCCTTGTTTTGTTTTGTTTCAGATGAGTCTGAGATACAGCCAAGAAACAGTCTGAAACTCACCACATGGAACATGGAATCAATCTTCTCATCCAACTGTCCACAAGAAAGTCAATAAGCGCATTTTTCCTGATTATAATCGAGAGTACAAACAGAGCACAAAAGTATTCCAAACTCAAACTGACATAAATCCCAGCATGCAGTCCCTTTAAAGATTTGAAACGCTGCACCCAGATGTGTGACAGCTGAAGTTTTTTCACTTTGAGTCATCTAAAACTTGTGACGTTTACATGAATCAAAGCCTCGAGCGTGCACATGGGCCACTCAACGCCTCATCAGTCATCAGGTTTCCCAGCAGACAAAAGGCGAACCTTTCAGTCATCAGCTATCAACACCCGTCGTTCTGTGTTCAGCAGCATAATTTAAATTTGTGGATGGTTCAATATCTTGTCTGTCTAGTTTTTGGCCTTCCAGTTCTGCGCAGCTGTTATTTTCTTCTATTTTTCAATAGTACCTCAACATCTTGTTATAAAAAGGACAGCAAGGAGGGAGTCGATGCTCCACAGGCACACTGAGTAACCTGTGAGGCAGCTTTAACCACTCACCTCATCACACATACGCAGCAATTAACTGAACGAATGATGGCATGAATGGAAACCAAAGGCTGCAGTTTGACTATAGAGACTTCCATTCACTGGAACACCACTTCATTATAACTTCCTTCATGCACAGGTGCTCGTGATCAGCATGTGCATATGTGGTATGCATAACTGAGGAACACCCATGGAGCAGATTCATTTCTGTCTGATTCAAGATAAGGCAACTGGGGAGGGAGTTTTACAGCACGGCTCACTGTCAGGGTCCCAAAAAGAAACTGATCACCACAGTTTAAAGTGAATGAGGTCAGCTGGTGATGGACACAGCTCAGCAAGTGCATCTAATGACAGGAGGGGAAGAGAAAATATATAAGCTCATGAAAACAATGCACCTGTGTCCTTTCAAGCAAGTCCAAATGCTCCCACTGCTGTCCATGTGTTAATGGGTAACGTCAATATTGTTTCTCGCTGGAGGCTTTTCCCCACATTTTTGTGTCTAAGTGATTAATTGGGAGAATGGTGTTTGGAACTGGTCCAGTATTTAGTGAGAGGCTGCCGTGAAACAGACTGGAATGTGATTACTCCACCAAGATCCGCTAAACGTGTTTGTTTTTGCCACTGATGGGCTCAGATTGTTATTCTAAGTGTCTGACAGGATTATGGAAAGGATCCCTTATGAGAAAGACTTTTTTTTAAAGAGTAAGATCTTTTATGTTTAACCAGTAACAGCCCTCCCCTCTCTGAAATAAGGGTTTATTTCAAACAAACCAGACTTGGAGATTCTGGAAAGTTGAGCAAAGACGGTTTTGGTGAATTTTATTGTTTCTGTTGAGTTTGAATGAATTGTATTTTATGATGATGAAATGTCTGATAAATGACTGATCTGTAAATGGAGTCTGGTGGCTTTGGCGAGAGCGATATTTTTGGCTGTTTCTGTTTAAATAAAAAAGGATCTTACTTGATAACAGAAAGATCTATCTCTGTTTCTCTGTAGCGATCCCTTCCATAATGTTGTTGACAATTTAACAATCCGTCAGTGGCAAAAACAAACTCTTTCAATAGACGTACATTGACAGTATGCAGCTGTTTGACGGCCCTCTCGCTCAATACTGGACCAACTTCAACAAGTGTTACCCGCATTAGTCACTTGGACACAAAAACCTGGGAAAATAGGATCCAGGTTGAAAGCTACCAACATTTTGCCCAAAGCAGAGAGACACCTCTTGCTACTGATTTAGTCTGCGGGCTCCGGAAGAGTCACATCCTGTTAGCGAAAAGGTCACAGAAGGCCTCTTCCCAGGCAACAAGTTACAAACTCCGAACAAACTAACACATTAAGGCACAGCTGGAGGTTCAGTTCCATGCAGCTAAACGAGTCCCCATTAAAGTCCCATTGAGGTCAGATCATAATGCTCCTGGAAAACAGCACCAACCAAATGAGTAACACCACATGACCATTGCCTGCCACTAAAAGACCACAATATGTGCTGTAACAACGTGAACAACAATCCTGGTAAACATTCGAATCCTTCAATCAGATCCATCAGTGCTTTCCATGTCACTATGGCCAATACTGCAGCAGCATTAACAACGTTAAAACGGACACAACAGACCTCAACCCGACTTCATTTTTATGGTCTGTTAATGTACATTGAATAAAGAGAAACCACATATAATAGCATTGTTCCCCTGATTTAAAAAAAACACCTTGTGCGCAACAAAAGCATGAAGGTACTTAATGTTCAGTAAGAGCCAACTACAAAAAAATAATTCTTTGGAGGAATATGGGGAAAGTCAAGCAGGAGTATGGATTTGCAGCTGCTTATAAATCAACCACAGCCCTATTATTCATTTTTATAGACATTTTTAATACAGTTTTGGCCCATTGCTGCAATGGTTGCCACAATATTTCATTTTAGGTTTAGGTCTGGACCCTGGATATGTTCCAGTCTCCCTTTATATGTAAGATTGGCATATACTTTGTATGCTGAAAGTCAGTAGTTTATCGTTTCCTTGCTAAAGGCAATGAATCATCCTCAAAATTATATGTCTTTTCCTAGTTGTTATGTTCTTGTCTCCTCTTTTGACACCCATTCAATCCTCCAAGCAACCCTCATAGCAATGCATGCTTCCTGCTCCCATGATTTCATTTGGAGTCTTGTGATGTTTGAGTGATGCTATTTGAGTACCAGTGCCCATGCCTTCTCTACATATGCAGGAATTCCTGCAAATGTCTGTGCTAGCTTGCATAAGTGGCTCCAGAAAAAAAAAAAAAAGTGGAAAACCTCAAGAGGCAAAACCCCTGTTCAGGCTCCTACACTGTTTGTTGACCGCCAAGCCAAAGTTTAATTTCTTGCCCTGTTATGAGAGAGTCTGCCTGGCTCCACAGGGTTTGACAATATTTGACAATATACAAGCGGATGAGCTGCCTAATCCGTGAGCTGGCTGCTTGGATTGGCAGGAGCCACTGCAGGTAGAGGCCTCCCAAAAACAGGGATTCAGCGTGATCGTGTTAGCAGTTACAGAACAGTCTGGAGTCTAAACACGCTATTGAGCATTTCACATCCATTGTGTTGTTCTAGCCTTGGTGGACTCGAATTTCTTGGGAGGTAGTGTAGGTGCCGAGGCGAACGTGATAGCCAATATAAACTCTAAGTTTAATTTGGAGTTTTTTAAACTCAAATGTCTCCAGCGTGAATCCAGAGACAGGCTGAAAAAGAATGAAAAAAAAAAACTTCTTGGCCTGAGGGGAGTGAGACGCATTCTCCTCTCCATCAACAATCCCCAATGAGCCACTGAGGTCAGTTAACCACCAGTGGACCTTCTGCAGCATGAGAAACAACTCTGACCTCCAGACTTGGCAAAGTTTTGAAAAGTGAGGACATCAAGAATTTGTTTTAGGGCAAAGGGGTCAGGGGTTGCGGCATCCACTGACTGATAGGGGTTAGGTCGCTGAACGGTAAATCTGAGGGCTCATGAGTTGATTAACAGGATAGGAGAGCAAACAAAACAGTTTTCAGCTACACAAATGTTTATTTTTCAGGTCAAGTCAAATTGTTATTTTCATAGCTTAATGTCACAAATGCACTTAATGCACTTTACACCTACACCTCTACCTCCACCTGCACCTTCTGTGTACTTGACTTTTATGTACACACATATACTATAACTATATACATTTTAGTATATCAGCACATTTCAGTTTCATTGGCATATTTTATTCTGTCGGTACATTTCACTGTGTATATTTTATATTTTATTCTGCTTGTATATTTTATTCTGTTTGCACATTTCACTTCCATATTTTATTGTTTATTGTTTAGTATATTTTATTGCCTAAGTATATTTTCATTCTGTTATATTTTTAATTGCTTCACGAATATTTATTTTTTTATTGCATGTTGGTTTATTTTATTTTATTGTAGTTATCTTAATTTTATTCACTCTTTCTAGTCTTATCTTTCTTACCATCTAACATGGGGGTTGCAATGAAAATTTCATTGACATGTGCAATGACAATAAAGACTCTTGAATCTTGAATCTTGAATGTCTTAATGGGCTCTGTGGGCCCACAGCAGCAACCACTTCCAACCCAGCCTAGGGCAAATTCACGTCTGCACACAAATGACTGATTTATCTTAACAAAACTGCATTAAATGGCTGTTTATTCTACATTAGGCACACGATGGTACATGAGCAGCTGTCAAAGCTGTCACCTTATATTGTATAGATTTTTTTCAAGAGACAAGTAAATGTCAAGTCTTGGCTGTGAGATTCATACTGGCTTCATAAAAATCTACCAAGGGGAGTTCAATGGGTCGAAGGAAGTCTGACTTTTCTTTGAATTATTTTCTTTTTCCCTGAAATGAAAGTGTGAGGAGAGAGAATCAGTCTTTGAGAAACGTGTTTACAGGTCACAGAAATATGCAACCTGTGCAAGTAGCTGCAAGCAAACACTGATTCATTTGCGGAGTCGTGCCAAAATGTTCAGAAACGACTGGGTAAGAGGACACGTAACGAACAGTCTTACTGCGATGTGTATGGCAGACTTGAGAAGGAAACAATGGCGCAAACATGTTTGTGATTAAAAAATCATTTTAAAGGCGCATTTTCCATCAGTGCTACTGCTGCTAATGTTATTTTCTAATGGGTGTTAATTCTGGTGAAAATCTTTTGGGTGGACTGTCATGACATGTCACAAGAGGATTAATCTTAATGACTTTGGTGATCCCCCAAATTGAATCTGATGCCACCAACAGGTCATAGTTAGACTTGTCCAACACTTCAGTTCAGGACATGTTGCACCAGAATGACACAATTCCCAGCTGCCTCATTTTAACTTCATGCTAACAAGTCCAGATTAAAATTGCATGTGTATGTGATGACCTGGGACCCCGAAAAATGCTTTTCATAGTGTCATTTTGTCCAGATGTGACTGTGTGAATGTGTTTTGTTTTGGATAGATGATAAAAAAAGACATCACCCCTCACACTCTTCACATTCCCAGAGTCTCTTTCTCCAAATCTTCACAGACTTTGCCATGCCTGGTAACGGTTGCTAAGCTATAAATAGACAACCAAGGACTTAGCTATCAGTATTGTCACTTTTGGAACTGTACTTAAGTCAGCATGAATCTTGTGGACATCTTAAGTTCATATATATGTATATGGACAGTTGACCATGTTCAGTTGCTGTTTACGAGTCATGGGCAACCACGGTACGAAGCTTTCTGAGCAGCTTTCAATGGAATGAATAGGCTGCCATGTTTGGACTCTCTTTTAATGGCATCCATGGGGTGAAGCATTTTGATTTGAGGTGTCTGATTAAAAAAAGATTTTAAAAAAAGAAGGCATCAAGATGTGCAGTTTGTATTTTGGGACATATTTCCCCGGCGCAGTCAGCCGTTCCTGTAGTTATATGGGCTATTAGGTTTTATTTGGTGTCCAAGGTGTTTAAAGAAAGAGACTCTGGTGTTGTCCTGTCATTTAAAAGCTCTGTTCGCTGCAGCAAACGCTAATAGGCCTCAGATGTTTGGCTATGACACATAACAGGCACAAAAGAGGCAGCTGAGATCAAGACCAAACAGAGTGGTGGAGATTGTGGAGAGATCAAAAGCAAGGAACGGGAATGAAAATGTATGGACAAAGAAACAGCCACAGCCAGGAAAATAGGGAGGGAGGAGAGCCGGGATGTTGACAGAGGAGTGCTTGGAGATTCCTCTGAGGACTATACTCCTAAAATATTTCTTTAACTTGATGGAGGTGACATCTTCCCAGGATGCAGCATGCTCAATGCTGCACAAAAATGCCAGTATTTCACCTTTGTGCCAAAGCAGTTCCCTCTGAAAGTAATGAGCATGCACAGAATTGAGAAAGAGGAGGTAAGTGGGTTCAGGGCAGGTCAGGATTCTAAACCTCAAGCCCTATTTTGTAATGACATGGTCAACTTAAGTAGCGAAACACCTCTCCTCAGGCAACACGCCTTTAAGATTTTATGTCCATATCTTTTGAACTCCGGAAAACTTTTTTTTGATTTTTTATGACAAACATCTCCTTAAGGCATGTTTTCTCTGACAGGAAGAGTTGTTTTGTGGAGTAAAGTGAAGATTATAAACCGCTTTCACTAATCACTTTGATATTTTTCATTAAAGGTGTGCAACTGAAAACTGAACTGGCTGTTTCTCACATGGGTCCTAATATGCCCAAAACTGTTCCTTCAATGAGACTAAGACAAAATATTAGGTAATTTTAAGCAATTTTTTTTTAGTTTGGCAGAGGACTTTGGAGGTGAATGAGCTTGGCCACAGTTGAGCCAATTTGCATTAAGTGCAGCTAAATATGACCTGAAGGCTGTCTTGATGCGTGTTGCCCTGGAAAGTATTGGAGAGAAAGATAAAATGTTCTCTGCTGCTGAAATTGGAATACTGGTTGAAGAGACATTTTTGGGACCGCAAGAGTGTTTTCATCTCGCAAGAAGAAGGCTGCATGAGGAAATACTAAAGGAGCAAAACGTAAGATGCCCTTTCTGGCACTGCTTAATGCCAGCATTCCCTGCTGGGTCAGATTCTAGCTGCAGTGGTCTGACTGTGATGATAAACCAGGTGCAGCATCTATTTGTAGAAATGGTTGTTCCCTCCTCCTATATTTTGCGCCTCTGAGCAGGAAGCCTTAAAAACATGTTGAGTGAACCAAGCATGCAATTTTCAGGGGTGCCCCCTTTTCTTCCATTTTTATTCACATATGGCCCCAATGTGGTGTGTTAACTTGCAAATGTTTGCGAAATAACAGGAAACATAAAAGGCAGCCGAGGCTGATGGGAATGTCATTTTTGCCAGTATTATGTCATGAACCAAGACAACTTAAAATGTTATTCTGATAGCGCTAGATGAAAAGACAGGGGATCACCAAACTTATTACAATTCTTCCTGAGTGGATCATAAATGTCTGAGCCTAATTTCATGGTAATAAATCAAATATTTGTCAAAGAATTTCACTACAAACCTTCTGGAGGTGCTACAAGTAAAGTGAGTGCTACTCGGATGCATCACCTGGGAACCAGGAATGTCTGTACCAAATTTTTTTACCAATCCATTCTGCAGATGTAGATTTTTTTTTACCGGCTGAGTGATAAACATGATGGTGAGGCTGATTAAAGAATCCACCCTTTTGGGATTATGCATATCTTTCTAATATTTAAATTTTAGGCAATCCACTGAATGCATTCCCTGTGGAAAAAACAACGTGCACTACTACGACTAAGATCCAAAGCAATGACAAGGAGGAATTAAAAATATATATATAAAAAAGGCCACAATGAAAGTTCATCCTTTACAAACTTAAACAATTTAAACATGTGAAAACAAGATGTTACCCGTTTGTCTTTTAGCCTCAGTAACCAATACTGAGTGAGCACCTCACCTATCCGGGACCAAACTCTTCATATTTCTATTCCTTATTTGAATGCTAACTGGAGCTACACAGACAGGCATTGAAAAGGGGCTTACCTTGATGCTGATGGATCAGCATCAGAGTCGTGGCGAGGAGCCAAATGTAACTGAAGTCCATCCTGCTCACCTACTGAGCGTCCAGGTTGGAAATCTGCCGAAAGTCTGCACGGAAATTTCCTCACAGCAGCTCCTGTCTTCCAGTAATAAAAAACACAGCAGCGAAGAGCCCAAGGATGCAACTCCTTTAAATACACGAGGCACAGGGAGGCTGAATCAAACACCTGGGCTTATGATGGTTCCCAGACAACCCTAGATAAAAAAAAAAGTTCCTAAAGTTTACACCAAAAAATGTCCACTTGATCCAGTCAGGTAAATGTTGAAATCTGTAACAGTCATTGCCACCCACGTACAGCGCTAAAGTAACCCTATCTCAGGGCGTTGAGCTGCATCATATGGAGCTCTGAGGCTGCTGTGGTCTCCAGATGAAGGGAGGATAATGTGACTGGTTAGGAGTATTGAGCTGTATCATAACAGATGGAGAGAAGTGAACCGCAGGAGAGAAAGGAGGAGGAGGAGGAGGAGGATACAAGTGGGAGGCTGGATCTGCAGTGGGACACCTCCACAATGTGAACGTCATTAATCACAGCTTCCTCCTCCCGCCCTGACCTGTGTCACTCTCTCATCTGTGCTCAGCCTCTCTCAGTCATCTCACTCCTTGTGGCTTTGTCTCAGCGAGCGTCTCTCTGCTTGTTCTGTTGTCCTTGTAGTCTGCCTCTTCCCTCTGGAGATCTCCATGCAGAGTCCACCGCATATGGGAACAGCCATGTGTGTTTTGTATCTACACGTTCATCCGTGCGTGTTTGAGGCAATAATATTATCCTTCCACTGTAGAAAATATTGCTGCAGCACATATGAACCATTGATCCCAGCAGCAAATGTAATATTTAAAGTGATGAACTCAGTTAGACAAATGTTATTCAAACATAGTTTTAAGTGATTTACACTGGGAAAGTTTCTGTATTTGAAATGTTATCATTGTGTTTTGTTTCCAAATTCATGTTGGTGTAAAGTATTAAAGTCTTTAGACTTCGCTTGATAAGAAACATTTAAGGTAAACACTGTTTAACTAGTGTTGGATTTGGATGATTTTGCCACTGCTGAAGTTTGGTATGGATATTGTGGACACTGAATGGATGATTCCAAAAGCAGTGATCCTCTGGTCCCTGATAAATTTAAATATTAAGCACAGCTAGCTGTGGCATAACTTAGCCTTAATGGCTGTTTTGTTGCCACACTCAATGTTCTGTTGCCACGTTGCCAGTTTTGTGTCTGTGGGAGGAGGATTTGATTTCGCCCTATAATGACTGACATATCCAGCTGTTCTAACATCAGTTCTGAGTCAACACTGAGGTTGTGTAATACAATGTGCAGCTAGCATGTGGTGAGCTTCTAGCTAAGTTTACAGTGAATTCACACAGTCAATATTGTGAATGCATGCAAAGGCAAACTGTTGGTTGTTTCCTTCATCAAGACACACTGGAAGAAATGACAGGATGTGTTTAATTAACTCAAGACAAACGACGCAAAGAAGCCTGCTCAATAGCTGGTTTTTAGGCTAAAAGGTTGCAAGCTAGCTACTAAGGTTAGCTAAATTACAAGCTATTGCTACACCTGATCAAGTTTGGCTTGTGTTGGTGTTTCTTGTGTTTTTCTTGGGTTGGGATAGTAGCAGGCTTGTTCACGGTGGCTAACGGGTAACAGTGCTAGCTAACTAATGTTAGCCAGTCAGAATAAAGAACTGAAGCACAACCTCCAGTTTCTGTTCCAGGAGTAAGAAAAAACAGAAAAAAAGGCTGATTCAAAAGGATTCAGGAATCGAAAGTGGATTTGAAATTGATGAAGCCCCCTCCATAGATGGTTCATTCCATGATGCTAATGCATGTGTTTTCAATGTTTCAGTACAATTAATACAATTTCCCTTCCTGAGAAGTTAAAACACAATTATGAATTGAATTAAGTGCATAGGTCTAATATTCTTGTCAACAATCCATCATTTTGGTGTGTGGTTTTCAGCTTCCCTACTACTTTGGCAGATTATGCTCTCTGGGTATTTGTTTTGGAGTGAACTGCTGAGGACTGATTGTCTGCAGTGTTTAAGAAACTATTCTGAGGTCATCTGGAACAAAATAGTGAACACTGAGCAGGAGAACCACAAAAGGTGGACCCCTGTTTGTGTCTTTGTATCTTTTTTTGGTCAAGTTTAGGGGAAGCTGCATTGCTGTCTTTCTGTCAGCCTAACCAAGGAGAGGCTGTTGCGGTAAACCAGATTCATAAAGAGTTTAACGAGGACAATCCAAACATCTGGAAGGCAGATACTATGGTGAGCTCCAGAAAGAGCCTTTTGGATGGGTTTCCCCAAAATTGCTCCACCAGATCTCGTGAAATTTTCTGAAATGAGCACGGTGTCCTGAAATGTAAATAGCAAGCTCTGTGCAGAGGAAGTGAGTTTCACCATAAAAGAAAGGAGGCACAGCAGAAACAGGCAGTAGCCTATACAGGAACGGCATTTTGCCTTTTTTATTTTAAACTTTAAATTCTTATCACTCAATGATAAGATAAATCAATTCAGTTTTTATGAGGTGGAATTTTTCTAATTAATTTTTTAAACGTTTCACTTATCCAAACCATATTTTTCAAGGAAAAGTTCAACATGTGGGGAAATTTGATTTCTTTCAGAGATGTGAAGATCAGTATCATGTCTGCGAGTCAAGTACAAAGACACAATTATCATGTTCTACAGTATCTGCACATGGCAGCAACGGCATGGTTACGTGTATGGAAAGATTGTGGTTTGACAGATAAACTTTTAATGCTGATGTTGACAGGTATGGGTTAAGTTTAGGGAAAGATTGTGGTTGATAAAAAGGGCTGATTGTTGGTAGTCAAGAAACAGTTCTAATATGCAAATCCCTCTTTTTTGTTGTTTTCAGGTTAAAACAAGATCTGTGTTAATTATTGAGCTTTAGAGATGTTGGCAGGTCGATTTTTTTAATGTGGCAGAGCCAGGCTAGATGCACCTATCTATAGATATGTATGTTGCGGAGTCGGCCATATTGGAACTGTTAAGATTGTGGATAGTAAACAACAGTTTGTGAGTTTGCTGGTGAAGGAAGTGGAAATGTAGCCTCTGTTGTATCTCCCACATACTCCAAGCTGACACAGACGTGTGCATAACACACATTTTCATTTCATTCAGTGGGTGTAAATAAACAATTTGAAAAGTGTGTTCGTTTGTGAGTTTGCGCAAGTGTCTGCATGTTATTTAGCTGGCTGTTTGATTTTCATCAGGCCGTCAGGAGAGATAATTAGAGAGCAGAAAGAAACTGGAAACAACAGCCTGTCGTGCACCCATTGCCCCAAGATACAGCACAATTATAGAGGAGGAGGTGGATAATGGGAGAGAGGAGAAGAAAAGGAGGGGATGGGAGGAGAAAGAGAGGGCAATGGGGAAAGGTAGTAGAGTCATACTATCAGTGTGAAGACTTGAGAAAACAGTAAAATAGCAGAAATGAATAAGGGAAAGTTTAAGCCTGACATATCTGAACTATTGACAGAAAGAAAGAAATTAATATTTTTATTGGAACACAGCACAACCCATATCAAAAACAGTCAAAAGTGAGTACGGATTGCATTGCAACGTACCGCAGGGTTCAAGTATAAAATATGGTTGACAAAGAGCAGCAGCCAGTGGTTTCCATCTCCCCCCACAGTCACTGTTCTAACTCAAAACAGCAGTGATTTAGTCTGCAGAGCCAACATATTGTATGGGCAAGTTTCACTCTCCAAATCGAAATCGAAGAACGTACAATTGTATGAACACATGATTGACCGACGCTTTGTTATAGACATGCTGAGCTGAGAGGAGTTGGAATAGAAGAAGTGTCACAAAGGGAAGATTCATCACACAGGACACGAAGGTCCTGTGGTTGCCGATGCTTTGTTATAGACATGCTGTGCTGAGAGAAGATGGACTAGAAGAAGTGTCACAAAGGGAAGATTCATCACACAAGACATGATAAAGTTGATAAAGTTGTTTTGATAAAGTAAAAGGCAAGCCAGTATGTCTAAGTTAGTTTGTGGGGAAGAGCTTGCAGTGATGAAAAAGGTTAATCTCAAGAGTCATTACAACTACAAAACATGCTAACCTGGATGAGCTAAAAGGACAAATGCGCTTGGATGAAGTTGACGTTCTTGGAGTTTGGATGCCCAGCAAGCAGCTTTCACAAGACCACGTTCTGACAGAGACGGTGTTATGCAGGCAAATATTGTGGTGAGCTGCAAAGAAACTACCTCCTACTGTGAGCAGCTCCCTTCAAAAGTGACTCTTCCAAAAACTCAAGACTTAGAGACCCAAACCTGGAAAATCAGCTGCAAGTAGCATCATCATCATCACCACCATCTGTCATCAGATATCTCAACAAAAAGAAGCAGGTCCAGTCAACACAAAGGTTAGTGTGATACATATCCTCAATAATTTACGATGGCCCACTAAGGATGTAAAAATTTAAATGACCCCTGGCAGTGAAAGGTTTCCCATCCCTGCTCTGCAACCTGAGCTTACATACGTATGGACACAGCAACCCCAGTGGGAACACAAGCAGTATTTCTACTTCACGTTCCAGCGCTGATGTATGGTCAAAGATTCCTTCAAGGGGGTCAAGAGTTCAAACACATCTGATTTCCACACTCTTCGTGTATCCCCAAAGGAGCAAAATAGATTCAACCTTGGACCTCCACATGGAGAGAGGAAAGGTTTTCTGAGAATTAATTAAAAAAGCTGAATATTAATTAAATGTCATTTTTTAGAGTTGTTTCGTCATTACAACTGAGAAGTGTTTTAAAACTGAATTAACTCGAGAGGTCGCCATGTGTGGTTGTGCTGCCTGAGACAGATGTAAAGTGTGGCAGTTAGATTTGAAGTGGATGCCAGTCTCCATGGCTATCTTAGCTTTAAATTCCAGCCATGACTACAGGCAATGTTGGTCAGTCCATCCACCTCTTGAGTCCAGAAATATTTCAGCAACTATGAGACTGACTATTGACAGTCATTTATGGTCCCCAGTCTGTGACGCGCCCCAGACGTCTCCACCACCATGAGGTTCACATTTGTGGTTTGAAGGGAAATCTCTTGCTGATGCTTGGATGGATTGCCATGAAATTGGGTTCAGACATTCATGGTCCTCTCAGGATGAATTGTAGTAACTTTTGTGGCCCCATAGCTAGTACTTTGTTTTATGACTAAATACCTGCAAAAATTTCCCTGCTACATGTTAGCATTCTGACATTAACATTTTGTTAATTGCATTGGTGCAGCCTCAGAGGCCCTGGCCTGACTTGGGTCTTGAGTCTTGAGGCTTTCTGTGAGACTTTCATGTGCTTGGCACAAACTTTTCCACTATCTTTTGATCAGCTGATGCACAGAAAAAGTAATCAGCAACTATTTTGATAAGAATGAATTTAAAAAAAATTATTGGTCAAGAAAATAATATTCTGTTCTTCCAGCTGCTGCGATATGGACATTTGCTGTTTTTATATTTCAAACTGAATCTAAAGAAAAGAGATTAGTTTTAGTGTAATAGAAGAACAATATTTGCAGTAGCTGTTCTGTTCTTCTTCATCTTCAGTTCAAGGAAAACCTTCCCTGCTGTTTCTAATTCTGCATTCCCATCTGTCCCTGGTATGACAGCAGGATGGCATGAACTGTAAAGGAATGCCTGATTGATCAGCTGTTTTATTGTTCTCTGAAAGGGGTGAGAAAAAGATGAGGCGGGAGGGTCGCGGGAGCGGGGTGGGGTTGTGGTGATAAACTTTCAGACGATAATTACCCTCCTCATCACTGTCGTCTTGTAGGCTAAACATTTCAGCTAAACCCAGCAATTAAAAGTGTCATTCACTGAGAGAGAAAGAGTAACAGAATGTGTCTGTCTGCAGAAGCACAGCCAGCTGTAAATTCACTAAGAGCATCAAAAGAAAACTACCTGAGAACCTACGCTCCAGGGGATGGCCCTCATTAGCATGACCAGCTCCACCCTTGACAGGGCCCCTGAGGCAAAGATTTGCTGTTTGGCCCCAAGTGACGTCCCAGTTCTCTCCCATTGTACCCCGTTGCTTCCAAGTTGCCACTGGACACACTAATCATAGCATCTTTGTTACAAATCCAACCAACCAGACCAACCATCATACTAGTGCTCAGACCTATTTGGCCCCACAACAACAACAACATTTAAGGTCTTAAAACTAGATTTCGCCAGCTTAGAGACCAGGACCAGCTGTGATTCAGATTTCCTCAGCAGCAGGTCTACGGTACAATTTGTGCCCATTCATGAAAATAAGGGATGGACTAAACCGATGCACTTTATCTGTATCTGAGCCAATACGACCTTTATTAACCTACAGTTTATTTGCTAAAATTAAGCTTCTCTGCCATCAGTTACAGTCACTGACTCAGTTTTTAGTGCCACAGCAATCCATGACCCATGTTATCAAACCTAATGAGTTCCACACAATGCGGTATACAGCAAAATGTCATATATGTCATATAGGTTTATATCACGGTCACCAGGTTACAAATGAGGCTCTGGGACCGTTGGAGATGAAGCCAGTCACAGGCGCTGCAGCAGAAACAAAATGGTGCTATAGTTGCTGAATTTATCCAGAATTGACCTAGATTTACACTTTGCAACCCTATTAGCAAAATAATAATTAGGTACAGCTTGACAGAGCTACAAGTGTGGTGGTAGACTGAGGCTTGATTCACTGCTCAGACAAAACATGCTAGTGGAAGAGGACTTTGGATTATGGGAACTTGCAGTGTACAGCTTGAGCTGCTTGTACAGCTTGAGCTGCTTGTCCAGAATGAAGGAAAAAGACTAAAAACCTACCAATGTACTACGTAAGTGGTGATTATCAAATTTTAGGACTTGGGTAAATTTTTAATGTGAATTTGTTTCTATCAGTGGACCAGTGAGTTGGATTTAGTGCTGAGGTTGAAGATTGCAACCAACTGAACAATCCCTAACCTCATCCTCCCTTTCCAAGCATAGGACACATGCTTGTGTCAAACTGATTCCACAAAGGGCCCAGTGGCTGCAGGTTTTCGTTCCAACCAAAGAGAAGCACACCAGGCCAACCAATCAACATCAAGGGATCATTAGTTATCAGCTGAAGACTGAGATCAGCTGATAAACTGATTGGTTGGAACGAAAACCTGCAGCCACACGGCCCTTTGTGGAATCAGTTTGACATGCCTGATGTAGGACAACCCACGCTGGCCACAAAACTCATGAATAATGTGAAAGTCCCTCTCTAGAGCCAGTGTTTGTCTGTTCTGGGCCACTGTAGAAACATGGCGGTGCAACATGACGGATTCCGTTTATGAGGGTCCACGCCCTCTGTAGATATAAAGAGCTCATTCCAAGGTAACAAAAACACAATCTTGTTTTCAGGTGATTATACACTAATGAAAGCATACTTATAAATATTATATTCCATTTCTGCCAATATATCCACCTAAATCCCACACACTGATCCTGTAACTGCAGGGGTTTTATTGAGCACGTCAGCTCAGTTTGCTTGTAATGAAAAGACATTGGGAGGCGGGTGTAAATCAAATTCCCACAGGGAACCCACACGGCCCATCCTGCTGCCAGCTCTGGCACGAAGAAATGCACATCATCTTCGCCCCGAAGAAACTGACAGACAGACAGGTGCATCAACTGCAAGCTGATTTGTTCCAAGAAGATGAAAGACAGATGTTTTGAGCTCCCATGAACAGAATGTCCTGATTGGTCTGAGTATGAAAACCACCTAATTCTGCCTGCAAATCCACCTCATGCTTACTGTCCACCAGTTAAAGGCTGGATCAACATTCCTGAGAGTGTGTGTGAGAGTGTGTGTGAGGCAGGGGGGTTATTCTGTTTGTAGTGACTCATTTTCTCACATCTCTTTCATGCCTAAAAACTTAACATATGTTCCAGGTCAGGGAGAAATATTAAGATGAAATAATGCAAATTCTTCCCCACAGATGAATGTTCTATCTGCATGGTGGACTATAGCGAGGTCTCCTCAGAGGCTCACACATATGGCCCTAATTGTAAAAGATAATTTCATCAGCCACTGAACAGTATGTACATCTCGTCTCTTCATTTAATCTACCGGAAACCCACATTCACACAGGCATGCACAAAACGCAGTGTTCAAAACAGGTCTGTGGTCGTCTGGCCAGGTTGACTGCTCCATCTGGGCTCGTATAATTGCCCCTCAGCGTTTAAGTGAGGTCGCTACGATCCAGGAAGTGTTCCTGCCTGTTTTCGAGCTTTGTTGTGACTGAATTTCAATGGCGAGCCGGTGGGATTCTGCTGGAGAACACACCACATCTTACAGTCTGAGGCTGGGAGCAGACGCTGCTGGTCTGAAGCCACCCCTCCTACACACCTCCTGCCCTCTGAATGCCAAACACCCACCTAAACCCTCAACCCACAACCCCTGCCCCGAACTTCCCCAAACACCTCCAGCTCCCCTCACTGTATGAGCCACTAACACTATCAGAGCTTAGCATTAGCTTTAACCCTTCTACACTCGCTATGTAGCAAAGCAGCAGTACTCAGCACTAATGTAGCTACATGCACAATTACATTAAACTCTTCAGAAAACAGACTTGAATCCCTGGTTCGAGGCCTTGGGGCCTCAGCTACATGCATAAAGTGCCAGTAAAGCACGAGCTTTGTCAGGAAGGTAGGGTAGCAGGGGAACAAGGGTTGAACCCAAATGCAGACACAAGGGAGAGCTGGTGTAATTTAAACTTAACTAAGGAAATGAGAAAGCAGGTAGGCGGGTGAGTACCTAAGCAAAATCAAAAGTTCAAAGAAGTAACAAAAATCCACGAAGGAGCCTGAGTCCATAATGAGAAATAAAGCAACCAAAAACTTAAAGCACAAAAAGGGTCTAGGAAAAATTAAACAAATATCCGAAAACACATGAAACACACTAGGTACTATGGAAAAACACTGACATGGGACATGGCAAGGCAAGGGAACAAAGACAACACTAGAAGACGATGGACAAACACTTACTTGAAATGTGGCATGGACATGAACAAAGACAACATAAAGAAAAACGCACACACAGTACAGGAAGGAATCACAGACAACAACCTGACAAAGACTGAGGGGAAGACACAGGCTTAAATACACATATACAAGGGAGGCCAACTAATGACACACAGGTGAAACAAATCAGACAATTACAAAGGTGGGAAAACACAGGAAGTAAAGCAAAAGAAGAAACATAAGATGAACCTTCAAAATAAAACAGGACATGACAAAAACAGACTGACAACACAAAGGAGAAACGTAAAACAGGCGTGGAAAGGCACGGATCATGACAGGCTTTTGTTATGCAGCCTGTGTAAAGAGTCCCCATCTAACTTTTTCTGTCCCAATACCAGTTCAGGTAGCTAAACTCAAGGTATCTGTCAAAGCTAAGAACCGATCCGATGCTCGTCCTCACTTTTTCCCTTGAGTGAATATAACTGAAGAGACAGCTGGACCTTCCTCAGTCTCCTCAGGAGGAGCAGAGACCCTGGTGAGCTCTTTATGAGCAGGGTTGAGAGTCCAAGAGAGGTCCCCTGAAGGACACGTGGACACCCAGAACCTTGAAGCTGGCGACACATTCAACCTCAGCATGCTGATAGAGGTGAGTGCGTCGCTTTCGGTCTTCTTGGAGTTGAAGGCTGGGTTGTTGTCAAGGCACCACGCCACCATGTGCAAAGCCAGGACCAGCCCCCTCAAACCACATCATGATGGTGGGGGTGAGTGCAACAGGGCATGAAATCATTAAGGCTCGCTGCAGTGGAGTCTCATATTTTATCATCTTGCCGTATGTTTTCTGTGTAAAAACCTTAAAAGTAACTAAAGCGGTCGGATAAATGTAGTGTGCAGTCTGAGATGTAGAAAGTGGCACGAAAAGACTCACGTTTGTGCAGTACGTGAGGAAATGTACTCACATTCCACCACTGATAGTGAGATGGTTTGACTCAATCACCCGCATGAACCCTTCCAACCGTCTCCGTGTTTTTCATCATAAACTTGGTGATTCAGTGGCACAAAACACCAAAGCCAGCCACCAACCAAGCAGCCAACACCCCTTCAGCTAAAGTGCAAGATTCAGGGAATGCTTGAATTTCCGTTGCCAAATATGCTGATTTATCTGCTTTTCTACACCTCAGTGTAATAGACTTGCGAGTGTACTGCCCCAAGCAACCTCCCCTGCCGACAAGCCTGATGTAATAGCAACAGATCTGCTCGGGATGAGTATTTGCCAAAACCTGACGAAGCATCCAATGAAGGATATCTGAAGTCTTATTAGTGCTGGAGTGGAGAAATTACAGAGAGCTGTTTCTCATTTAGTTTGTGCCTATTTGTTTGGTTTTGTTTAATGCTGCGTTTAACATCCATTAAGGAGGGAAGTTGCTCAAAGCATTGAGGGATGAACCACACACACAAACACACGCAGACACACACAGCGAGCAAACAGCCGAACATAAACTTTACAAACACACACATTTGATTTATCATGCTTGAGTTTCCCACACTCTCAGATTTTAACATTCGGTAAAGGCTGTGAATGTGGAGCCGATCAGGTGCACACCAGGGACCGATTGAAATAATAAGCAGCGAAGACCAGAAAATATATGATGTAATTTGCTGCCAATTTGTTTGTTTTGTGGAAAGGGAAGAGTAAGTGGTTACAGGCCTTGTTTAATAAAACATCAAATTAGATTTCGTCATATAAAAAGACATGAAATGATGAAACTCGCCTGTTGAGTGATTCATAATTTCCTAAAAAGCAGCACAAACCCAGTAAGAAGTCTCTCGCTCCTTCAGGTTTTCATTTGAATGCTTGGATGAATGAAATGATCTGCTTGTTCAGAGAATGAAAATGAGTTTGACCTCACGGAGATGCACGTGCTGCGTTTTCAGGTTGAACAGCTTCGTTACTCTGAGTCATGTGACGCCACCTGAGGAGATCTCCCGCTGCTCTGTTCGCTGGTGAAGCCATCTGTGTGTAAGAGCAAACACCAGATACATAAAACTGTGCAGACTAATGACTGACGCTATCCTCAAACGTGCATGCACGCTGCTCTCATCAGATTTTAGGACCATGCATATGGGGTCTGATTTGTAGGCCCTTGCCTGAAGCCTGATTTCCACCACAGTCTGTCTCCAGACACTCAGACGTAAAAGGATTCGACACACCTTTGCTCAGTATTTCTGCCTGTTCCACCAATCTCTCATGATAACGATCAGTATAAATGCCATTCTCCGAAATGCCAGAGCAGCCATTATTATGTCAACCTGGCTATTTTATTGTTTAATTCATCACACACAGATGCACGAGCCTGAGTTACCATCAATAAACGTCAGAAAGATGTAATTCATTACTTTTATCTAAACAGAACAAAAGAACAAAAATTATAACCCTGATCACACAAAATAATCTAAATTAAGCTCTTAATGCTGCTCTGATTGCGGTTTAGACTGACTGAAATGAATAAAATCAAACAAATCATGAAACTGGCTGACGATCTAAGCAATGCTTCATTATTAGATTCCATCTCTGCGGCTTTAGAGTCTCCACCTTCTCACGTCAGTGCTGAGGAAGCTCTTTGAAACCGCTCTCATTTTCTATGAATTTTCTATCCATCATCATTCCAGGAGAAAAAAAAAAAGCTTTACGTGGAAGAAAGACGTCTCGGTCGCCACAAGTCGAAAGGAAAGCACATGTTAGAAACGCACAGCTGAGCCGTCGCCTCAGTGACTCACACCGACTCACCGCAGGTTCGGATCGAAGAGAGAAGAAGTGGCAAAGTGAACTTCCTCCGTCCTCCATTTCCTCGAAAGGTCTCTTCTGTTTCAACACTTTCTATTCGGGATTTCAGGATGTGGCTTTTTTCAACACCCACTGAGCTGATGATCTGTCATGTGTGACAGGAAGAGCTGCTCCGGTGAGGTCAAACCATTCTATAATTAACCTGAACGGTGATGCACAAAGAGGCTGTCAGGTTGGGCCAGTCGTCGGGTGAGTCGGGCGGCTACGCTAACCCTAATGACAGCAGAGTGAGTAAAGTAAAACGCCAAAAATGCTCTAATGTGGGGATTTCCTATTATTCAGTGAATCTTTGGGTTGTGAACTGCTGATTTGATGAAACATTTACTTAGATGTGATTAAATATATGAAACAAGAGCCGAGGCTTCAATATCTGACACATTTTTCAAGAGCTACTTTATTAAAAAAAAAAGTATAAATAAAAATCCTCGTTCGAAAGTGATCTAATATGAATGCTACCATGTTTGATTTATTCTATAGTGGAAACAAAGTACAAGTACAAAGTCAGTGTATTTTATGATTCATGTCTTACTCATGTGAGAAAAATTTCCTCTGTGAAAATTGAGCTATTCTTCTAAAGCAAATGTTATTTTTTTTAAATACTCTTTTGCAAATAACATCTAAATGCCTGTGTTTTCTTTTTCAGTTCAGGTTTCACTGCCGGTGTCAAAGGTCACGGTCCAGGCTTCATCAGAGCGGCGCTGCAACACCAGCAGGCGGAGGTCAGCTTCAGTAAAAAAAAAAAGGAAAAGGGTAGGATCCATAAAAATATGCGCAAAAGCCATGATGCTCATCACTAGATCAGGATAGTCTGACTCACCGGATGTAGCCTGTGTCTGCCACTGGCTCCTCGGTGGTCTCCGTGATACTGCTCTCAAAATTCCCGTGGCCACAGGAAACCACGGCAACCTCTGACGTGCTGATCCACGCTGAAAATGGCGAGCCCAAACCTGGTTGCCTTTTCTTTTTGCGAGGATTTGTACATTTTAACGCCACGGCTCGCCTCCCCAAATGTTGCAATGCAAATGTTTCACCCACACAAGCCCTGCGACATTATGAAGTGCATGCGACTGAAAGACGGCTGTGATTGATTTAAAGTAATACAGTCAAGCCAGAGTCAAGCCATTTGAGACCAGGATCAGGACCTCTCGGGTGAAAGTATCACCCCAAACTGGTCTGAGCAGCTGCCCAATATTTCACCACCGATTAACTTGTCTTCTTTGATAAGGAACACTCCAACACTTCTAAAACCACCAATCAAAATTCCATATATTCAGCTTCATTCAAGTTCAGGAGTTGGCTCTTTACCCAGATGGCCTCTGTGTGTAATCCTGTCCTCCTCCTCCCTCCGTCTCCCCTTACTTCCGACCACACTTTATATCGACCGTATATACGGGTTTATGAGCTCTGCTGTTCGGTCAACCTCCTCCCTCCTCCCCTCATCGCTCTTTTATAAGAAATGAGAAGGCAGCTCAGTTTGCTGTTTTAAACTCTGAACTCCAAGCAGAAGATTTACTGCATCGCACTGAAGCACCGATGGCTGACTGGGCCTGTTTTCCATCAGAGGCTTTTTTCCCCCAGCAAACAAGAGGAGAAACCGTGGTGAGGTAAAGGATACGTGATGAGAGGAGGGGAGAGAAGAAGATTTCAGGTGAAACGTTCATGTTTCAGATTCTGTGGAGTCCTGCAGTTTATTATATACTGTCCTGGCCCGAGTTCTGCGTATGCACACATACAGAGGTATGGTTTACCTGCAGGAGAACCGGCAGAACAAAGCTGTCTTTATTTGCCCTCCTCTCATCTGATACCGGAGCGGAAATTGTTTGAGGGTGGATAAATCAGATAAGAGAAAGAGGAGCTCGCACTCGAGGGAGGAAGAAAAATGAGTTTTAATGAAATAAAATGTAAGCAACATGCTGACGGGTCTCTGAGGCTGCACTTGGGCACAGCATGTGTTCAGCTAAATGCTCATATCAGCATGCTACCATGCTCACAGTGACCCTGCTAAGTTATTAACCAGCAGGTCTGCAGTGGTAAAACTTGAAGTGAACCCTTCTTTATCTTAGTTTCTTCATAAGAGACCTGCTAATGATAACATTTCATGCGTTTTTCAGTGGATCAGAACTGAACTGCTGCCGTTACAACAATTAGCATGGCTAACAACACGCTAGCTCTGCTAGCTTCCAGCATTTGTTTATCGTTGTCAGACTTTATGCAGCAGCTGAGCACGACTTGAGCAAATGAATTTTAATAATCTGACAAGTGGAGAGATAAACAAGAATCAATGAGGAACTGTTAGCATCAGGGTTTAGTGAATCTACGTATTTTATCAACCTGATTGAACTGTGTTGGATGAATAAAGTTCAGTCTAATTGATTTTGCTCACCAATGTGTAGTAAGAGGTTGGGACAACTGGCGAGAGAAATAATGAGTCAAACCAGCATGTGAAAGTGGTTGAACGAACTTCGTATTACAACGAGGAAAAAAACAAGTTCAGTCAAAAACTGATATGAGTCAGTCGGGCCAAATTTGGTTTAGTTGTGGCACATTTTACAGTGGACTGTATTTTTTCCCCTCTCACATCTATTTACAGATTGTGCCTTCAAACCTGAACATTCACTGATGAAGATTTCAGTTTTTCTACCTTTGTTCACATCTTTCCGTTTGCAGACTCCAGGGCTGGTCCTGAATCAGTTTCTTTTTTGCTTCCTGATCATCCTTTTCTTTAAATATGTGTGGATTTAGACTGGCCCCGATCATCATGCTTACATTTTTCATGTTCTTCTCTTCTTAGCCCACAGAAATACCACACCGCTTATTTAAACACATCAGTATCTGACGTTAGAAACGCTGAATACTTAAAGTATGACATAAACAGACAGCTCACGCCCTGCAGGGCTCCACTGTCTCGTTTGATGCTCACAGTGACGGTAGAGCCCTGCAGTGTTTGAGCTGTTTATTTCATGATCTGCTCGCTTTCGGCTCAGCACCTGCCCTCTGTGCTTTAGATGTGTGTGCACATGCACATATATCAGGGTTTATCATTCCATGAAACAGCCAAACATGGTAATTTAGAAACCTATTAAATAATGACTCATAATACAGTCTGGCTTAAACAGACAAGGAAATGAGGACAAACAACACACAGACCTCCTGCATGGCTGCAGGTGACTGAACAACCAGCAAATTAAAGAATACAGAGATGGCAAATTAATTCAAAAGGTCTGCAGGCTCTGGTCCTGCTGCAGAAACAACATAGAGCTACAGTTAGCGCGCTGATAGCATTAGCGAATTAAAGCTATTGTTAGCTCACTCTCCTGCTTGTTCTATCTAATGATGTTGAGTACAACCGGCCTCATGATTGACTCCACGGCTGCTTTACCGGCTTTCACAGGATCATGACAGTAACCCAGTGGCGCAAAGTAACTAAGTACTTTTACTCCAGTGTCTATTTGAGGCTCCTTCTCTTGTTTCAAGATGGCGGAAAAGTCCAGAAAATTAAGATAAATTCAGCTTGCAGAACTTCCAAGTTAGGAACGATGGATTAAAGTGTCCAATACAGTACATCATGTGTTTAAACCTCGAGCAGTTAAATTCTGCTGCTGCTGCATCAGCATTTATTTAATAATGTCAGAATACTCCTTCCATCGCTGCAGCAGCCACATCCGATGATTTCAACTCTTTTAATCAAACCATGGCAACTTCACCAGGCCATTATCACCACTGTCAGTATGATCCTGAGAGAACAATACAGGGTGATCTGTCTCTGTCTGGAAAAGGTTGCACTAATCTGCCAAACCACCAAATCAACAAAAACACATGAAATTGAATCCGAAAAGCGACCAGTATTCTACTTCCTGAACAAAATCTCTTTGTCTTTGTGTCACCACCACATCGGCTCTGTGGTGGAGGAAGTATTCAGATGTTTTGCTTAGGAAAAACAGCACTACAGGGAAGTACTTTGTTTCAAGTAAAAGTCCTGCAAACCCCCCGAGAGTACCAATACCAAAATATACCCGAAGTCCAGTACTTTGCTAAATTCCGCCACGGTGTCAGCTCACTTTGCTGCGGCTGCAGAAAAACAACATTAAAGGTCCAAAGAGATTCCAGTGTGTTTGTGCTTGAATGAGCTGAAGATGCATACACTTACAGGCAAGCGGGTACAGGTTCCAGGTCTTAGGTCTCAGGGCATTGGTCCTGGTCCAGGTTCCAGAGGCTAGAAAGCAAAGGCTTAGAGCAGCAGTGACTCTGGCAGGGCTGATGAGGGAAAATGGAAACAGGTGAGCAGGTGACTGAAACAGGTGAAAAGTCAGAGAGCATGGCAATGACAGGACCTGCAGGTGGAAGGGTGGCTGCAGGCAGACTGAGACAAGAAGGGGGTCCTGGCTTGTCCATCGTGAAGCATTAATTTCTGCACTGATGTACATTTAAACTACACTCTCCCAGGAGGTGATTTCAGTCAGCTTGCTGTTTCTCTTCTTGAGGCAAAGGGGGAATTTCCTGTGTTTCCTGAGTTTCATCAATATTCATTATGCTACAGTTTGACAGGATGTATAATCATATCCAAACATTTATCTTGAGCGCTGATTGTTTCCTGAGCAGGAAAAGGAAAGGAAGAGAGGAAACGGGAGAGAGCGGGGTATGGAGGGAGCAATGCTAAGATATTTCCTCAAATTCACCTCCATGTCAGGAGTTCTGTCTCAGAATGTGATCATGAAGCAGTTCAGTCACCGCTGACTGAGAGTCAGATCATGTATGTACATATGTTATAGAGTTATGCGTTTAATAGAGGTTTCCTGCATTCCTGTCAGTAACTTTTCAAAACCACTGATTGTGCCCATAAGACCTCGATCCAAGCGGCCTTCAGTCTGAGTTAACGCTTTCACTTCACATTCATTTATTGGTGTTTTCTAAAAGTCTGTTGAACCAAACACCGACGGACTGAGGTGCAGGTGCCCAGGTGAGTGTGGTGATCAGGTGACTGGAGGTGCTGCTTTTATCCCCTTATCTATCCCGTCATAGTCCCTCTCGTGTGAGAGACGTGAGTGAGAGGTGTGAGGAAGAGATGAGCTGTCATTATCAAGCGTCTGAAAACGTGTAGGAACAGTTCAGCAGCTAAAGCGACGATGTACTCATTACTGTCAGACGGGCTGATTTGCAGCGTCGCATGACCTGAGTGGAAATTAGCCTGACAGATGATTCAAATGTGTTTTACTGCTGAAAGGCAGCAGCGAACACTTTGCTTCTCTTCCTCTCTACGAACCAGCAGGGTAAAGAGACTCTGGGAGGTCCTGAAAAGCCACGGAAAGCTCGGCTGGTTTTACGGCTCCATTCATTTCAAACACTGTGAATCAGAAAAAGAAGTAAAATCTAAAAAGTGCAGGTCCAGGTGGGTTGCTGTCCCTGCGCCCCTCAGTGGAGTTCAACAACAGCGGTATGAATACAGTGGTATGAAATGGCTTTACAAATCGCCTGTCAGTCTGGATAGTTCCTTATATTTATGTTGTTCCATGGGATGTTGGGAATTTCTGTCTTATAGTTGCCAAACCACAGTAATCTGGTGTAATGGCTGAAACAGCTCGTCTGTCACGTCTCAGGAGTCTGAATTAAACGGATAAATCACAATGGATGGGTTGGTTTGGCAAACAGCAAGTTCTTCTTTCACACCTAAACAACCGAATGCCACCAGAATGGCATGAATGACCAGCGGAGAGTACAGGCGGACTGGACCATCGTCGTCATGTGGTTTGCTCAGGTGTAGGCACCAAATCTACCTGGCTACGTTTAGGAGAGGCTGATGGTTTGTGTTAAAAACATGTTAGGTACTTTAATTTCAGTAAATTTGAGGTGTTATTTATAACAGAGTGGAGATCAGCCGACTGGTGGAAGATAAGTTTAATGAAAAGGAGGCAAAGTAAGCACTGGATTTATGTATGTTTATGTTCAGCTGACAAATGACATGATGAAACTGTCATGCAGTCCAGTTATAATGGTGTATGGAATACGTGTATATGCGCGTATTGTCAGAAAGAAAATGCAAGTTGTTAAAATCTATATTATTTTCTTGATAAAACCTGACATGTTTTGACTTTATGTGGTGTCTGTCTTTACTATTACTGTCAAAACTTCCAAATCAAATCCGAACCAGATGAGATGGGAGACTCGGTTTCAGAGCGAGGAAAGGTAAATAAAATGTGGCCGAATGTACGAATGTGCAGTTTCACCTCTCCTCTTTAATGGGCGCCGGCTGCCTCCTCCTGATTATCCTCCCGCCTCCCCCGGCAGCCTCTCTGAGCTCAGAAACACGTCTGAGCAGATCAGCTCCTGCTTCCAAACCACAGACTTCACCCGGATACGGCAGGAATCACATCAATTTCAGGAGTCAAGAGAGTGAAACCAATGGAACCAGAGACATTTCTGGTTTGTTCGACAACACTGTGTGTGTGTGTGTGTGCAGTCTGAATCTATGTTCTGTAAAAACCACCTTATCTCCATAAAATTTGTGATAAATGATGTGGGAGTTCTTGTGTTTTCTCTCCTTTGACTCTTGGCAGAGGTAGTGACAGACGTTTTGCATATTTCACTCTGTGCTTCGTGGATTAGCTACTTTACCGCATACTTAAGGAAAAATCCCAGTGTTGTGATTGGCTAATGAGGCAAAGATGAGATGTCGATGAAGCAGAAAGAAAGGTTGGGAGGCTACATCTGGCTCCGTGCTCACGGTGTAACAACAACGTTATGATAAAGATGAACTGTGGTATGAATGTATATCTTTAACCTGAGCTTTGTACTCACGCAGTCCGTCCTTAAGGAGTGTCAATCATAAAGATTTCAGACCTGTACTTAATGGTGGTAGCAGCACGTGTAGTTTAATACTACAGAATTCTGGGGGTAACAGAACAAATGTCACATTAAGAAAGATATCAGGTAACAGTTAGGCTTTTTGCATAATTCTGTGAGCAGCTGTGATCTGATTTTTCTGCTGGTTACCTCTCTGAGAAGGGATGTGCGGCCTGTCGCCTGCAGAGCATCGTCTAACAGCTCACCGCGGCTGCTCCTTCTGGTTCCTTCACTCCCCGCAATACGTCAAACTGATCCACCGTCAAAAAAATGCAGAAAATGATGCTTCCTTGTTGACGCAGACGATGAATCATCACGTTCGGTGCAAAGATCACAGAAAAGCACATTTCCTGTGTCTGCTTAATAAATCATGTTCCGTCAGCTTTTAATGTGAAGCTACAGCAGCAGGAAATGTTCGGTTTGCATCAGCGGTAACTTAGTGCAGCATTTTTTCTGTGAGCGTCATGACCGACACCCAGTTTGTAATACTGCAAATATACAAATACTCCAGTGCTTTCATCGGTGGATCATAGGCTGAATCACCGTTCTGTTACCTCAGCGACAGACAAGAATCTTTCATACACTCTGATTCATGGCCACAGTGAAGAAAACCTGAATGTTTCAGAGGGATCACAAGTTTGTTACACTGGTTGATTTCATTGGCTGAGAGCTGTAACACTACTGAAACATTAAGGGCAATACACACTGAGGGCATATGGTGTCAGAACGCCTATTTACCAATGGTAGAAGCACAAAAATCCAATCCAAATAAGCACAGTCTGAGCAAGTGAACAGAGCTCGGCAGGCAAAACGCTCTTCGTCGGATACACGTCATGGATACGCGCCTGGTGGAACTCTTGGATAAGAGTCTACTGGTCATGGCAGCAGCTCTGTGAAGCTGTACTTAGACTGAAACATACTCGTTGGGTTGAAAGACGATTCATCCACCGTGATGAAAAACAGACAGTTCAGTCAGAATGAAAGAAAGTGTCCCATGAAAGCATTCCAGTGATTTCTGACAGGCTGTGAAACCGTCAATGCAGCGCTGTCGCTGTGAGGCGACACAGGTTCACTGTGGTTTGACCTCAGCACCGCATGCATTCAACTCTATAACCAAAAGCAAACAAATAGCGCTTATTTAAGGTCACTTCTGAGAGAGTGGAGACTATAATGTTACCCTCTGCTGAGCTGCCGAAGATCTCATTAAGAACATAAAAGTGGAGGCAGACACGAGAACAGAGAAAGCTACTTTGTAGATCCTGAAAGATTCATATCATAAATGTATTCAGAACTGTCTAAGTGCACATTGTCCTGTATATTGTAAACGTGAGTGTCATTATTTTGGAGTTTCATTTCAAATGTCTGGCAATGTATCCATGTTTATTTTGAAAAAAGCTGGTTAACCTGTTATTAAAAATGTCTAAACTTCAGCAACCAGTGGCTCTCAAATTGAGATTATGTCACACAACCAACGAACAGTTTAATCATTACGTCTTTGAAAAAATATTTAGAGGAACTCTGGTGCTTTAATAGCAGCTCATGTATTGTCGAATTCGGCAGATAACACATCATTGTGGTGTGTGGGGACAAGATCAATTTTAAGATAAGGGAGGCAATAGTCTATATTTTTCTTATTGTCATCAAATCCCATGAAATTACCAAAACCATCACTGAATGTATCTACTAACAAGTACTTTGTGTGTATCAGAGCCTGATACATCTGCAGGTGTCCAAACACGACTAAAAACACACCAGTGAGCCTCACCGTTGCTCCGGCTGACATGAACACACACACTGGAGTTGATTTTGACTCAATCCCACACACACACCGTCCTGCTGCCAAAAATACCCACTAGACCACCAAATGTGGATTCATCCGCCGCTGAAAATAGTCCCCAATTTACGCTCCATATCCTCATGTTTGAGTTACGTTTGCTAAAAACTACAGTGAGCAGCTGTTTTAGGAAATTATTGAGCCCTTCAAAAAAAAAAAGGAAATTCATCTTTGTGATTTACGTTTTCCTAAGGAACCAATCAGCTGACAGCCCCAGCTCGCAACACAGTGCTGGTTTCGGTGTTGACATGATTTGACAACAAGAAGAAAAAGCAAAGAGTAATATCAGCCTGATCATTAGCTTGGTATTTGTCAGTGGAAACAGTGAAATATAGAAGCTTGTTTCTTCATTTTGTGTTGCAATGAAAGAACAGTTTTCTTTCCGACTGTTCAGGCGGTGTTTTTTATGTATTCTCTCTGCGGCTCAATAAAATCTCTAAAAATCCAAACAGATAATTTAATCAGTGCCAACAATAAAAATGGAAGCCACAGGGTCAACATGTGTGGGATTAGACACAAAATGATCCTAATGACAACCTTTTACTTTAGGGGATGTAATCTCATGCTCTTCTGGGCTTTTGGTTGTGATTTGGGGCCAAGAGAAAAAGACTTGTTCTACCCTCAGGTTGAACCCCAGCCAGTGACTGACAGATTAAGCGAGCTAAACCACTGGAGCTGCCAAAGGGTCTTCATCTCTTCTTTCACAGTCTTTGGGGGTTTATTTCTGTGCTGAATAATACATTCTTCCGCCACTCTGGGCAAAAGAAAAGAGAAACATGAGCCATGGTGCCCGACAGTCAGTACAATGCGTGCTTCACTACTCAGTCATGCTTTAGAGTTGAACACCGTTGGCTCCCTGAGGACGGTGAAAGTCTCTTTAGCCAATGAATCGAGGTCCAAAGATCCAGAGTCTAAATCTCATGTTTGATCGCCTGAAAGATTTCTCTCTGTTCTTCCTCCAAGTTTTACCTCTCAGTACACGACTGTCAGGCTGAACAAAGATTAAACTGTGCAGAAGCTGAGATGAGCCACAGGTGCTCGTAAACTGTACATCCAGAAAATAAACAAAAGTTTACCACACAGTAAACGTGTTAGGTTTCAAAAGCTTAGGAAAAACTGAAACGTGTTCAGATGTGGGTATTTGACAGCAATAAATGACACATCAAAGAGGAAACGAACTTCCCAATAAATCTGTGTGTTTGTCCTCTCTTCACTTCACTTTTAGAACAATTCCCTAAACATTTAGGGAAAAAAAGAAAAGCATAAAAACAATTAATAGCCACCATAAAATTAGCATATTGACAAAAATAATTTATGGCCACAACAAGATAAAACTGAATAATGGATTTGCAAAGCTCCATCTATAATCATGCAGATGTGAGTTAAAGTGCTGTGCGGTCCTAGAGCCAAAGATGTTTTTTTTTTTCTAATTTATCAAAAACATTTTTTTTTTTTGCAGAGAAGTGTACATTTTCTGAACCTATAAAGAAATGTGTCTGACACCACATTACATGTGTCACATTCAATTATAACCACAGCCTAATACACAGAGTGCAAGAAGGACAGAGCCGGGGGCAGGGCTGGAGGCCTGGACGAATAAACACCTGGAGTAACACCGACTCTGACCTGGAGTCGTTCACCAGCGGGAGGAGAGAGAGAGTTTATTTTGTAAACTTTTGAGATTAAGAAGTGCCGCGGAAGTACCAACCTCCCCTGCCAGGTGTTTGTGATTAGCGTATCCGTCCATGTTGACTGCTGATTGGAGGGAAAAAGTACTTTCCCTTCTCAGTTCCACAAGAATAAATCCCATCCAGTTTGCATCCTGTGTTGTTTTTTCCTCAGCTGTCCTGCGCTGGCCAGGTGGCTGCAGCCAACCAGCAACCAGAGCAGGCAGGAGAGAATAAAAAAGAATAAAGAAGAAACCCAAATGGCTAGCATTATGTTGAAAATGACAAAAATAGCTTTATTTATATTAGAACTGCATATTTCTATATAAAAACTGAGTGATCTATTGTTACCCTCTTTTCCTGTCCTGTCCCAGTCACGTAATAGTGAAATTGACTCCAGTCCCCGGAGGAGTCCCACAGGAATCATGTCTGAAAACATATCAGCCACTATTCGGAAGTACTGGACCAATAAAATAAAGTGTGATTAACAACTGTTCTCTTTAATACTGGAAAAATATACCATATACCAAAGCAAAGCTAAATTAAAAGTTTTTAATGAGGCAGTGCAACAAATGGTCAAGCGATTTTTACAAACTATTCCTTTTTCACCCAAATGAAATCTGAACAAAACCCCAAAATGACCACAGCAGTACATCAAGTCAGTTTCAGTGATATAGCAACTCAACATCTTGAAGGTGCCTACGATACAAATGCAGCTTAACAGAACATCCTGCTGCTGTTAATACAAGATAACTGGCAAACTGCAGCCTTAATGGGACAGAAACATTTTCCAAACCTCTTTGCTGATGACTAAATGCTCTGCATGGGCCCAGCAGTCACTGCTGATGAGCGGAGGAAACTCTTGTTTGCACATCAATTCAACTTTAGACCTGATAGTTGCCGTTGGAGAACTTACGTGAGGAAACAGCTGCATGCAGAAGTCCACAGAGGAACCTCATTATTCTCTCAGAGGCATGCCAACCTTTCTGGCTTCAAATTTACGGAAAATGATTCATTTACAAACAGGATTTTGAGCCCAATTATGCTTCAAGACTTGTTGACGGGCTGGTCTGAAATGTGGAGAAGGGTAGGAAGTGTTGACTTTCAAAGCATTCCACAAATCAAATGCAAATGCTGTAGCTTTAATATTATAAAGTGATGGAATAAAGGGGACACACCTGATACTGATATTTTGACTTTGAGTGAATTGTGTGTAATATTTGATAAACAAATGATGGATTATTTTTGATAAATGACGAAATAAAAGAGCTTGGGCTCATTCCTTGAGACTCACATTGCACATATGTTTCATTAAAGGGTCATTCCACCAAAATTACAAAAACAGATTTTCTCACTGCTTTTGGTAGCAAACCGATTTTGAACAGATTCCACTGGACTACTTTCTTGGTAAAATATCTGAAACGTCCATTGACGCATCTGTAAAGTATCTGGACATTGTTTCAGGAAAGACATGTTGCTCTTGAGTTTTTCATCACAACTGCATTTCTGTTCACCTCCTGCATTTGGGTGGTGGACGGCACCGTCCCAGCTGACTTAAACCCAAACTATGTGCAAGGCTGGCTCAAGTAGCTGTTAAGGTGATAATAATGTAATCCTGGCAGCTGCACAGTAGGGTCTTTCTTCATGCCAGAACTTCTTTTTGCTATCTCAAAAACAAAACTATTACCAATTGTTGAATAAAAAAATATATAATTTGAACACAAACAAGATTCCTCACTTGAACAGTAATGCGGCTGCCATAAATGACACCCTGCGTGATTGCTAAACTTTGGCTGACGTGCACAGGGAGCAGAGCTTCAGTGGCCACTGGCATTAGACTTGGCTTTTAGAATTGATCCTCAAACCACCAACAATTATCTCACAGTTTGATGGTGAGTGTAGAGAGCTTCAGTCTTAACAGAAAAGTGTCTGAAGAGAGAAAATACCATTACAACCGTTAAAAATGGCATACGATTGTAATGTCATTTTTTATTTATTTAACAACCCCAGTTGGACGGGAACTGTGGGATAAGTCAGATCCGTGGCAAAGCTTCAAGAGATGTTCAGAGTCGAGTTCAAAAGGTGTGTCAGGAATATCAGCTTTTTCATAATAATGTACATTATAATAGAACGTAAATATGTTTTACATATTTAAAATCTTTTAGAGTTACATCTGGAGCCACTGGTCTGTCGCTTTCAGGTGGAAGACAAACTATTATGTTGCATTCTGTTCTATTCGTCCATGATTCATCTATGATTTTTCCCATGAACTGTTTCTCACTGAGATGAAACAGGTAGTAGACTTTGCTGACACAGTTTGAGCAGTTGAAGTGTGCATTGGTTTGTATGTACAGTCCAGGTGACCCTTCCAGGACCCCAAGGAAGCATGAACAAAAGCAACCATCTGGACACATTATACACTATAGAATAAGGCACATAGATAGATAGATCATCAATATTTACATAGGATATGGCTCCACACATACATGCACACAGCCAGTATAAACAAGCATCACAGTATTAAAAAACACCAAGACATAACTGCCTACTTTTTGTCTACCAGAACTTTTTTTCCTCTTCTCTGCCCTCCCAGCTTGTGTTAATCCTTTCCTCCCCTCTCTGTTCCCTTTCATTTCCTCTTCGTTCCACAGTCTGGCAGCCAGGTCAGCAGATTGTATAATTTGATATCATACAGTAGAATCGCATCACTGTTCTCTGACCACTCCGTAGCTGCCAGACACCCCATGACTATTTAAAACCACAATTTGCACCTTTTTGTCCGTGATTATCATAACATGGTCTCTGGGTTTTTAGCAGCTTGCTGCAAGCTGCCTTTGGAGCATTATGAATGAAAAGGCAGATTTTTCTTGATTAGTCAACATTTTCATACAAAGCAAACAGTGCATTAAGATGGTGGCTCTGGTTTAAATCACGTAGCTGTTCATGCATTTTTTACTGCACACTGTATATGCTGCTTTGGCACTGAGGAAAACTTCAAATTAGTGTTCTGTCACTCAAAGCAACCAGCTCCTAATAAATTGTGAAGACTTGCTACAGACAGAAATCTTGAATATTTGCTGATCAGTCCAATGAAAATGACATTTAAAACTGGGGCTCCCACAATAGCTATGTCTGCCAACAATGTGCATGATGAAACACAAACACAACAAAATTGATAAAGGGATTACGACTCAAAGTTCGAGGGGCAAGCGAGGATGGTGGGAAGGATCCAAGCATTCTAGGTGACAGGAGAGAGACAGTGGTGAGAAAAACAATCGCTCTAGAACACGTTCCACATCTGTGACAGGCCAGGAGAGTTTTAGAGTGTTGGTCAGGGAGGGTTCTAAAGTGTTGGAGGGGCTTCTATAACAGCCCTTGGAACCCCTTCTAGAACCCTCCTTTGTGGCAGAAGCTGAGAAAGACTTGTAGAATGCTGGAGCAGTTCTAGAACACAAAGGATTCTAAACTGTTGAGGCTGTCAGAGAGGTCGAGAAGGTCGGGAGCAGTTCCAAAACAAAGAATGTCAGACAAGTTTTGGTAATGGCCCTTGGAATTCTAGAACTCTCATGTATGGCTGAGGCTGTCAGAGACTTCTAGAACGTTAGGGTAATTCCAATAAACGAAAGGTTCTAGAATGTTGGGCGGCAGTTCCAGAACAAAAGAGAAGTCATAAATAATATTGTGGGCAGTTCCACAACCCTTCATATTGGAACCTTCAAGGGAAACCTCCTCTGTCAGTAAAGCTGCCGGGGAGATGGCGTCTCAAAATTTTCTAGAATGTTTTGGGCAGTTCTGAAATTGGAGTTGGGGCTCCAGAAGGTCTGTCCCAGCACTCTGGAAAGCTCTAGAACCTGGTGCTGTGGGCGAAGCTGTCAGACATGATGATGTTCTTGTAGAAGTTGTCGGAGCGTGTGGAGCAGTAATCTTTCATCTTGTCGATCATCTGGCTGACAGGGAGGATGGAGGAGGAAGAGGAGTTGGGCTGCAAATCTGAGGAGGAAGGGGATGAGGAGACGCACTTGGGGCTGGTCTGGTTGGAGTAACATTTATCTGCATCCACGGGAAAAAAGGCAGAGACACACATGGATTATGACTTGATTATTTTAAGAATTGAATTGTTAGAAGGAAGGCTGCCAATCATTTCCTTTCATTTAGGTTATCCCTCAGTGTGCAAGTTGTGTACAATACACAGGAAATCCACACACAGAGACCTGTTTCTTCAGAGCAGAGAAAATCTACACACATTTCCTCCCATATACAGCCTATGTTATCATGTGACCAGAATTCCATACTTGGGTGTCATGATGATGAGTGAGCCAGCTCTAATATGAAATACATGCGGATGAAGGCCATGAGCATTGGGGTTTTGATGTGATCCATTCTTGAGGACTGATCAGAGCTGTTAGTACTTTGGCTCAAATAAACATTAAGTAATTGTACTACATGTTTAAATGAATGAAAATATACTACTTGATGAGATATGATTGCTACCTCATGTTACTCTTCTGTTGGAGGCTGCCACATGTTCTCCATGGGAAAAACAGGTTTAGTGGGCACAAAGGGGTTTTGCTGATCATCTTTGAGTCTCCATTTCTGTATTCAGATGCAGTTACACGCAGTGTTAACTTCTGTCTTCAAGCTTGCCGGGCAAGCTGCTTATTGTCTGGTTGAGTTCTGCGTTTTTTTCTTTTTTTCTCTTCTAAATGGGACTGTTGGTTTGGTGGTCTTTGGTTTCAGAGCCAACAGATAATACAACCGGGACCTGTAAAGCTAAGCTAGCTTTATGTTGAAGAATTTCGACAGCAGCTCCATTTACAAGGACATATTTCAACTTAATCTCCACTTGATCCTGAGATCAATCAAATGTGAGCATACCTGATGTAGAAAGAAACTGCAAATGGAGGTATGTTTGGAAATCATTTGGACCTTGAAAGTTCTCACTGACATGCAGCGTCTGCGGTACAGAGCTTCACGGTCCGCTACACTGCTCTGTTGTCAATGAAAATATCAAGAAGCCAAACTGATCTGTTATGAAACAGATTTGTTTACCCTAAACTATAATTAAGTTGCTTTCTCTGAAGAGTATTTTCTATTCATGACTTACGTAATGATGCATTCAGTATTTGGGGTAGAAAAATATCGTGTTAACACTCACTACTTCCTCAATACAAGCAGCTAGCTCATGGTACAATTAAACACATCATACATTGAGTTTCAACAGGTTGGATCTGACATAAATATGCTCAGTACAAAGTCAGTCCAATTTTAGTTTAATTTAAATTGTCAAGTGTTCACTTTATTTCTTCTACACCTTGAAGGGTCCCTATTGAGTTTTACTGGGAACAGAAAAAAATATAGTAGTGTCACTAATTTTTTTAAGGTAGAAGCTGAACATGTCAGGCTGCTTTCTGACTGACAATTAATAAAAAAAGTCAATCAAATATATGCAAAGACACATTCTGGGTAGAATGACTAATAGCATGAGCAGCAAATCATTTTGTCTACTTGTTGAGAACATCATCCTTAATTTACGGTAATGTCAATTTAATCAAGTTTCTTTGTTGTGATGTGGAGCAAAAGTTTCAGTAGCAGCCTTCAGAGGTTTACATCTAGTAACTTCAGCATTCACGCAAAACATAAAAATTTGGGCAAAATCAGGACACGCTGGCTGTGTGCTGGTCCCCGTTAGCATCTGAATCATGCTGTTCAGTATGAGTCTTCCTTGGCACGAGAAAAAGGAACTCAGTCACTGCTCTTTGTCATTGCCTCTGTATGCGACTCACTAAACAACAAAGGAATTAAGTTGTCATATTGTCCATGATTCCCTCTCTTCCAAATGGCGTTCCTATGAAACATGGAGCTACGGGGTCAAGAGTTAGCCCCATGCTGGCGTGGGCCAGTGTCCTGGCTCCACACAGTCACGTACCGCTGGTCCTGTCCAGGATTTCTGACCTTTGAAATGCCCTATGATGTCACACCAGCATGTTTCTGTTTGTTCCTGTGTTCTATCTGAAACACATAAAAATTGTTATCACCATGTTCCCCTCAAAACACTCCAGATTGCACTTTAGGACAGAGATGGAAACTATGGTTGGTGGGAGGTGCTAGGATTGAACCAGTGTCAAAGCAAAGACCTCTGAAAACATCAGGTCAACCTCTGGTCACGACCTCCGTGTTTTGGGATGGAGGGATTCTCTGACCTCAAACATCTGGAAACTATTGAATGAGAGACTGATGTTGGCGCAGAAGCGCTGAGATGTTGTTGACAGACCTCAGACACAGGAAAGACAGGGGAGGAAGAATCCTGCGTTCAGTCCATGCTGTCTGCTTTCATTGGACATTATGGTCTGGTTAACTTTGTGACACGCTGGAACTGACAGCAGGATATCACACATTTTCTTCTGGGAAGTTACTGCACAGTTCAGAGTTACCAAAACGCCTCCATAAGCGCTTACAAACTCTCCAGAACCCCCATATTACCAGAACCTGGGTCTCCTCAGTTACTCTTTGGAACAAACTGCCTGATGAAGATGTACCACATGCTACCTGTTCTCTCAGGCCTGTGGCTAGCCAGAGCCTTCATCTCTTTGACTCTCTCTCTGGGTATGTGTGGGGGATAATTTAATGCTGGTGGGTGGGCAGGAGATGAATACTTTTGAAGTTTTTCCTTTATTTTACTCTTAATGCTTAATGTTTACACTTTGTAAGAAATGTGCTATATAGTAATGAAATTTGATTAGATCTTGAAGTGTCATTGTACATGCATTATTGTTTATTACTTAACATACTTGACATTCTGTATCATGCTATTAGAAATCCATTCTACTACAGACGCTGCAACATCATCAGAAAAACAAACATGTTTGTACAGCGAATCCGAGCATCACTGTTTTGAAATCTGATGCCTTAAAGCTGCACTAATTAAGATTTCTGCGTTAACAAAGAATCCGATGAACGTGTGTCACATGAAAGGGGTCACTCATATCGACAAACCCACCAAGCACTATCCCCGGTCTCTGCAGTTTCCTTTTCCCTTTATTGCCACTTTCAGCTCATCACTTTGATTTTCTGGACCACAGCGTTGATGTTTGGTTCAGTCTTTTTCAAGAATAATACAGACACAGAGAGAGAGATCACAATGCTATCAATGAGAAAAAACTGATTGGCTGCTGGTTAGCAGCAAAGCTAATGAGGATCATTAACAGTGATTTTACACTGGGCATAGCAAGAAGTGTCCAGATCAACACGGCTACCTTCTTATATATATGGGAAGGTCTGTACAGATAATGCAACCCAGTATCACGGCAGTCACACAATACTAGACCTGGTGGTTCACTGTGTCGAGGTCGCTTTTTGCCTTGTCGAGTTGTAAAAGAACACGTTCTCATTTGGCGGTCAAGTTAGAAATAATAAATATGCAACGTCTGACTAGACTTCAAAAGATGGCTTGTTGACAAACATTTCAGGTGCTGGTCACAGTTTGGCGAGGTTACGGCACCAAAACTACAAACTAAGAGCATGATGTGGGTTAAAATAACTCAAACCAATAGACACTGACTGTTGGTTTCACAGGAATCAAACCCAGGCCTCCTGTGTGGAGGTCCTGTGTGCGTCTGCTCCAGCCGCCACTACTTAGTGGACTATCGCGCTCCCCTCATTAGCGCCCTCTGCTGGTCCTGCACCTTCACACACGAGTACTTTTCACACCAAGGCCAAGAAAGATGTGACGGTGACGTGCTGCCCTGCTGCAGGTCTGTTTCAAGCTTTCACAGGATCAAGCCCTGTACAGCAAATCAGGCCGAACACACTGTGGACGGTACAGCACTCAATAGAATCCCCTTGTACAAAAGCTTTAAAGACACTGCACAAAAAAAACTTTCTCGTATCACATCTGTATTATCCTTAAAAAGTATAGTTTTCTAAGTATTCATAGTTTCAAGGTCTTTAAATTTGCCTGCGCTATATACAAAAGTCTTCACAGTCTTGCCCCCAGAGGAAATGTAGAATTCCCACATTTGGCAGAAATGTGTTGTCTGTCTTGGGGGAGGGGGGGGGGGGCATCTGGAACAGTCTTCCCTCCACAGTAAGGGAATGTCTTACATATTCCTCTTTTAAAGGAAAGCTCAAAGACTGGTTAAAGGATGCCCAGAAGTGTGTCCATTAAGTAGACTGAGACCACTGGATCTCGTTAAGTTGGACTGTACTCAATTGTGTGCTTGTGAATGTAATTTTGAAATGTGTATTTTGTAATTGTATTTTTATGTAATGTGCACTTCCATGTTTTTAATGTGTACTTCCTTGTTGTTGTTATTTATTAGGCAATTAACATTCTGCCCAAGGACTACAGTTGAAAATAAACTAGTCAGCTATAAACTGGCACATTTACAGCAAGGTTCATCAATGTGCACTGTCCTAAATAAATAATAATAATAATAATAACAAAATAAATGTAAATGTTTGCAGGAATAAGCGATTATTAGACTGAAGCACGGACCTGAAAGGCAAACGTTGATGAAGTGTTGATGAGTCGTGCCCTCATCACTTCTATTCCAATTTCCGCAGGACTCATTTAAACTGCGTAAAAAACATTTAAGCTGTATGAGGCATTTAATCACGTTTGAATGTTTGTGCAAACAGCTTTTAAAGTATCTCCTGCTGCGCCTCTTGACCGACTACTGACTCAACCTCTTAACGCAGCCCATTAAACATGACAAACTGTTCAAAGTAAGAAAAGTTGGATCCAGTTGCAAACGCTGGGTCATGATTTGTTGTTTTTGTTACGATGTTACATTCAGCCAAATGCTGACATGAAGTAAGACTGCTTTATATCAATGTGCTTCAGCTTGTCTGGCAGAAAAGAGAATTTATTTTAAGTTTTACACAGTAACTAGCCTCGAAAGCCTCTTTTTATGTTTATTCAGTCCATCCTGAGTTGAAGGAATGCATCAAAAGAGGGTGCAGCAGAGACCAACAGAGAATATGAAGATGATGTAGTTTGTGGCTGTTAAAATATTTGTGCACTTTTGTTTTGCAGTTATCTTTGTTTCCATTGTATTTGCATATTATTTTCATGATTTATTCCTGTTCAGTGTCACACTGAAATAAGCATTTTGTTCTGCTGAATGGCTGCAGAATCAGCTTTAGGAGCACTGAAGTTATTGAGGAGCAATACCGATTACCTATAACTCATTTTATTAATTTATTTATTAATTAATAGAGCTCGACAAGTTGATTTTAACACAGTCAAATGTCCTTCTGTGTGTGGATCTTGGTCACAGTCCAGTGTTGGTTGGGCTTCACTAATTATCAAACAATTAAAGAAGCGACCAACATGATTACTTTGCTTTCCGTTAGTCAGCTGATCTGAGCCACTAAATGCTGCGAAATTAGATCGTACTCCCACAGTGCTACTACGTCATGTCACGACCACCTTTCCCGAGCTCGTCGGGTGTTTCCTGAAGCCTCACCATGCAGTTTAGGAAAGCAGCAGATGTGTACGGATGGAAATAACCTGGAAAAGTAACATCTGCATTCTGCTTCGTGTCAGTGGAAGCATCTCCGGTTACTCAGCGCTAACAGAGCGCCACGACGATTGAGGCCAAACAGAGCGATGAGGAAACACCAGGTACGAGGCAAACACCCCAAACGTGCACAAAAACCACGTACATTCAGTCTTTTTGCTTTAATTCTAAACGTGCAAGTGAGTAATTCTTGAAGCTGAAGCCTGTTTTTAGCTGGTTCTGGAGTTTTATTTTTCAAGTAAACGTGAAGCACATGTTACTGGCATAGACAGGAACCAGAAAAAAGCCGGAGCAAAGCACGTGCAGAATACACAATGTGTTGTGAATGGAGTGAATGTGGACGGGCGTCAGGTTCCCGGCATGAATCATTATCCCAGTCCAACTCCGGCTCCACAAATCTCCACTTCACAGCGGAGCAGCGGGACTCACACACCCTCCAACTTTGGACAACACCAGCTGATCCTTAGATGTACGATTACAGACGTGTGAGTACAGGGAGTCATATTTTATTCCTCCCCTTTTGGTTTTGCCTCCTCACACCTCCAGCTCCTCCGAACGCAAAGAACGAACTGATGAAGCCATCATCTGACATCCTCTCTGAACTTCAGACTGGGCTCTGCCGGCTTTCCTGTCATCTCTCCACCATCGCTCCCACTATTCCCTAGGGTACTGAAAAAAGTGATGCATTGCTGCCCAACGCTGTTGAGGAAAGGGGCTGAACCAGAGTCACACACCATCAGTCTCAGCGGTCATGAAAACCTCAGCTGAAAAAGTCTTCGAGAAGGAAAAAAAAAAGCTGAGCGCTGGGAAGATGAGAGATTCATAGAGTCCACGGAGTTTGAGAATTATAGAACGCTTTTAACCAAAAATCTGCAAATCTTCAACGTCCTGGACGAGGCAAAGACTTTCTGTCAAGGCTGCCGCATAAATTAGCGGGCGAATCACCGACGAGACGAAAAAAAGACAAATGTTGCCGTGTTATGCTTGGAAGCGAATCAAGTGTTACATCCAGAACTGTCCAGCAGTTTCCCAAGGCGCTCATGTCTCTGCTCACAACTGCCACAAGCTGACTGAATAATGTCAGGGCTTCACACAGCGGAGGCTTCCAATCGGCCAAATCTGTCTGGAAATGATAACCCGCACTTCACAAGCACCTCTCAGCTGCCTCAGTTAATGCAGGATACATGCATCACTCAGCGGGAGGGGTCTGCAAGACCGTCAGGCCCCGACGGCGACACGCTGAGTGGAATCTGGGTAGGAAGCGCTGTTACATTAGATATATTAAAGATATTATAAGTGGGCATTTTATTCACGTGCATTATTCGCAACGGTTCGGTCGAGCACGCGGGGCACCAGGGAGAAGCTGAGGAGTTCCTGATGCTTCCAGAGCTGCAGTTTGGAAGAGTTTCAATCTGATTACAACTACGAACAACAAGCCAGGCGGTCACGAGGGAGGAGAGGAGGACACCTCTGAAGCCTTCAACACTGCCGCGATTCATTTTCGACAAAGCACTCGCCAATAATCCACTGAGCAGCGAACGATGGCCGCCGTGCACAACTCAACGGATTTGATTGTTTTGCCTTTTCTGATTGAACATTGGCCAGTTGGCGAGGAGTTGTTCGAAGCCCTGTTTTTCATTGTCTGTAAAGTTACTCAGCATCAAAGAAAGGTGGGCTGTAAATCTTCGCTCGTTTGCCGTAGCTTTGGCTATTTTCTCCCCTGCGTTGTGTTCCTCTGTGAGAGACAGAAGAATTACTGCTTGTAGGCGTGATTGTTGGTGTTATTAGGTATGTTTGAGGCCGGTCATACATTTAGGGAGTGCGTGTGTTTGTTTTTGTGTGTATCAAAAAGAGCGAATGCCTGAGGGAGCTCAAAGCAGTGTTGGTGTCGAGCTCGGATTGAAAAATCGCAGACTTTGTCAGGTTTTTAGCCTGTGCAGGACTCATGTTCAGTCTTTGGCTGACTTACTTGAGTGAATGCGTGACAAGTGAGTAACAATGCAAGGAATGATAAGAGAGGATCAGTCAATTTTTTGATGCGCTGGCTAAGTCTAAGATAAGCAGATGCCTCCCAGGCCGAAAGAGATAGAGAGAAGAGTTCAAAAGTTCCTGAACGAGGCGCGGCATCCTTCAAGCTGAGTAGCTTAAAGCTCGCTGGGTGATGGCGTTGTTTTCACCATGCAAATGATGAGGTGGCCAAGCCCTGATCCTTTATCCACAGTGAAAACAGATTTCAGATGCAGGAATAAAGTGCTGCCTTTAAAAAAAATAAAGGGCTGCGCTGGTGTGTTTCTTCAGGACGGCCAGAGACACGTCCGTGAGTTTGAAGCCTCATCGACGCTGCTCACTAATCAGTGCCGCATCACGTCTGTTGATGGTCCGTCTCATTTTGGATCCGTTCAGGTCCAGCATGTTTTGGATCTGTCTTCTTTTTCTCTTTTAGATCAGGTCTCTTTTTCTTTACAATGAATGCATCTACGTCGGGTTTGCGTCTGGCATCCATGACTTGGTTTTGGATCGGTTTCAACATTTTTCACCTGTGGAGATCTCGACCGTGCACTGAAACAGTTTCCCAGCCAGTTTCAAAGATGGAACATGATCAAAGTGTGCTGTGAGACAATCAGAGATGGATTAGCTTAGACTGATTGCAAAAGAACCAAAAATTCCCACAAAGTCTCACCTTCACCTGAGGACCGAGACGTCGTGAATAAAGTGAGAAGTGATCGACAGTGTGCAGGACTCTCTTGTTTCTTTCACATCAGACATATCTGTCCTCACTATAAAACTTTCTGTAGAGCAACAACTTTGTTGCTAATGCAAAGTTTGACACACAGGTCCTCTATTTGTTCCAACGTTCAACTTTCACATCTCCAGCAGTGAAAGGAAAATAAGATTAGAGCACACCGGGTGCACCAAAAGACTCAAGGCCCCATTGTTTATCTTATATAATTCAGCCATTATATGCTGGTGACACTGGGCAAAATTTCACTTGTTGTCTAAAAAACAGCAAAAAAAATGCTAAAAAGACACAATGTGGTGACATATTCCTTCATTACCAACGCAGTCCAGTACTTCTGACTCTCAGCAAGCAGCGTGAAAGCAGAACTGCATACCTGAGCGTGACTGATTGCAAACGCAGTTGCAGACTTGTCTCAGAATAAATTATTCATGTTTATTACAGTTGTGGGGTCATCAAGTGCAACAGAATGGCCTATTTATAGTTGTTTTTTGGAAGCAGATCAACTATGCAGCTCTATGGACGGAGGAATAAGCTCTATCAGGCTGTGGCTACGCAAACTGATCCTTATTAGTGGGATAAACTAAGCTTTAATTTACACATATATAAAACAGAATACAACCAGATAAGAGATGTGAAACAGATGTGACAGGAGCCATTGAGAAGCCACAGGCTTGTACAACGAACCGCACCTCAACTAAAAAAAAAAAAAGATGAATTCATGGTTGGATTTGGCCTCTGTAGGGAAATTGCCCCTAAATAGAAAAAGATAAATTGTCCTTCCTGTCAATGCTTTTTGTTATTTAACAGGCAGTTAAGTGCTTTTGACGGGACTGAACAGCCTCCTCAGACTTGTATCAGCCATACAAACAGCTCTGAGAATTCCATACTTGGAAAAGAAATACTGTGTTTACGTGATAATACCAACAGTTTAACCGCAAGTTTGTTTATTTGGCAACGCGGAAAGTGTGAATAAACACAGCTGAGCTAGAAAAAACATCCTGCTGAGACTGTGCAGATACTCGTGCGATGAAATATGAAAAGCGACATGAGCTTCCATCCCTGTGGGTCCTTTACACACAACAAAAAATATGTATTATATATATATATATATATATATATATGTTGCAATGCAAGACATTGAGACTGTGTGTGGTCCACAGACTGAAGCACTGCCACAGCAACCACATGTCAAGTTTCACGGCAACATTTAGAACAGATTCCTCTGTGATGAAGTGAATCTACAAACCACATGTTTTCCCTCAGCAAGCTATGAGGAGCGTTAACTTTGGAGCTGCAGCTCATCACTGCTGTTTCAAGTCACTAAATCAACAGGCGATGCCTCGAGGTCGCCTGGCAGGACAGACTGCAAACACCCTTCTGCTTCAGCTTCTTCTACCTTTTCCGTTCTGGTTGAGGGACAACATGGTCGTCACATCTGTGTGTGGTTATTCCACATCAGATATTTGTGTTCGATAGCAACAGTCAGTTCAGGAAGTGGCGAAAGGGCATTAAAGTGGAAGTCTCTTCCACACTGACAGTTCACAGCGCATCTCATTATTTAACACCCGCAAATGTGATGGGTGAAATGCAGAGAAAAATTTCCCAGTTTTGGGATCAATAAAGTAAAATTACTTGAAGCCAGTATATTATCAACGGATATAATGACTGTGTGTAATACAACCCTGAAGTTTGGACGCTGTGTAAAACAGGATGCAATCATTTGCTAACAAACTGTGTTCATGGTACGAAGTGTCCCTGAGTCCATCCTTTATCCAATCATGTGTTCACAAAGTGGTGAACCTCGCTCCATCCTCGCTGTGATAGATAGATAGATATACTTTTATTTTTATAAAAGTATATCTATATCTTTCTATCTTTAGATAGATTTTTTAACCACTGAGCCTTTCAATCATGATACTATCACCTGTTACCAATCAACCTGTTTACCTGTGGAATGATCCAAACAGGTGTTTTTTGTCTGTTGTTGCTCCTGTCACAACATGTCTGAAACGTGTTGCTGCATCAAATTCAGAATAAGCAGATATTTACAAAATCAATAAAGCTGATGAGCTCAAATATTAAATATATTGTCTCTGTGCAGTTTTCAGTTGAGTTTATGTCAAAAAGGATTAACAAGTTGTCACATTCTGTTTTATTTATGTTTCACAGCGTCCCAACTTTTTGAAAATCAGTGTTGATGGATGGATGATGGACAGATAAGACAGATACTTTATCCCTGGGCGTACATTTGCATGTCACAGCAGCAGCACACAAAAAAAACCACATGGTACAAAGAACAGTGACAGAACGAAGTGGAGCATTTAGCAGCTAAAGAGCCACATATTTCCCTCAGGAGCTGGTAGAGACCAAGAACAGAGCCAAAAGAGGGTGAACATTGGACTCACCGGGTGGACGCAGACACCACTTGCTAACGAATCGCATTGAAAGAGACAGAAATAAATGAGGAAAGAGGGAAATAATGAAGAGCATACAGTAAGGAGAGACCACTAACCAATACTATTGCGGAAATCCAGTCTAATCGTTAAATTTAGTCACCAGTGTGAATGTAGCCTGTTTGACATAATCTGCAGCTGAGACACTGTAGAAAGTAGTTTTCTTTCCAGTTTTTTTTTTTTTTTTTTGGGGGGGGTCACCTGGTCCCCATATGAGCCCTGCACAGAAGTCTACGTGTCTGTTTAATTTGGATGAGCAAACTGACCTGAGAATCAGCAAACTCAACTCTGATGATCGTCTGCTACTTCCAAGGCTATGACTAATTCATGGTCATACAGTCAAGACTCTGCGCCTGTGTGTGTGTGTGTGTGTGTGTGTGTGTGTGTGTGTGTGTGTGATGGGGAGGTCCAGCACTCAGTGCTGCACTTGTTTCTTTTTATGTCAGAGAACCAAACTTAGAAGACAAAGGTTGATAAAATCCTTTGCAGCTGTGTAAGCTGGAGAATTGTTCAGCGCTGGCAGCAGTAACAGAACAGCACCTCTTTCATATCTACAACTGGCCAATACAATAAATCCAAAGTTTTTACAAAGGGCCCTCTGGCACTGGGAACAAAAAACCTGATGTCAAATTTGTCATTGAAGAATTACTGCTCTTGTTGACTTTGATTTTTTTTCCTTTCATTTGGAAACGCTCACACAGAATTTGAATACGATGGATTTTCCTCCTAAAAAAAAACAAACAAACAAAGCCAGACTTACAATTAGTCATTCCCTTTGTCTGTCAAAGTGCAGTTAAATGTATCATTAATGTGTTTTATTCTATTTCAAAGGATTTTTTTTCTTAAAACCCCTTGACAATAAATCTAAAGTTCTGCTTTATCCCGTGAGGCTGGAGCACATGTTTGATTGACAGCTGAGCGGAGCACAGAGGATCAACATCAACTAACTTGTGGTCTTGAAGAGAAATGACTGCAACTTTTAGGCTCTGACCTTTGCAGGTTACAAGTGTTTGACTGAAAGCGGAGGCGTGTTCGTGTTTGTAGATAAGAAGGAGATGGTTATTTAAAGGTCTGAGCCTCGGGGGTACCCTGGTGGTCTTGAGGTTAAGATGGCCATGAGCATCCTCAGGACTAAATAAGGACCCCACAGGATGTATTTTTGCACCAACATTCAGTTTTATTATTAAGCAAAACAATAAAAACAAACAAACCTGAGGTATACCCTCCTCCTGGACCCTGGAACTGCAGAGTCCAGAAATGAAAGACCTCTCTCTGGTGTTTAACATGTGGTCTGTGATATTTCCTGTTGGTTTCTATTGTCATCAAATGCTCTATTTATTGCTATTGTTTGTTTCCATTTTTGGTCCTGCATTGTTTTAATTCTGTTCAGAACATGACTTACAGAGCAGGTATGAGAAAAATAAGCATGTAGTTTAATTTATGTAGGACTTTAAGACTTTAAGGCTAAAGAAAAACAGGATCAGACTCTAAAACCTTCAGGAACAGTTTGTCTCTCTGCCTGCTGAAGGATCATCACTTTCTTGCATGTTTTCAGTCATGGTCTCAGGACACATGAAGCCAAACTGCCTGAAGCTTGTTGCAGAAACAAGGTGTTAAACTAGAATAACCAGATTCTTTGAAGGGATTTAATAAAAGGTATTAAGTGTATTTTCTGGCTAAATGGAAGTTCTCACTATACTGACATGTATGATTCCAGTGAATAATGTCCAGGTAGAAACAAGCTGTCTTCACTTAGAGACTGTTTGTCCAGAGGAGTCCAGAGGACTGATAGAGAGCTTCATCACGCGGTGCAACAACAATCACCTGAAGCTCAGTATCAGCAGAACCAATCAGCTTCTGCTGGACTACAAAGCTTCAGATATGGACGCTGCTGCAAAGAAGCTACAAGCTGTAAAACGTGGACGCTTCACACACATGTTTAACCTGCAGCACAGAAGATCTAAACAATCAGCGCAGTTTCAAGGCGGACGCCCAAGAATAGTGTCTGACCAGATGTGAAATATGGTCACAATCTGCCTTCTGCTCCTGAGTGATGCTGCTGAAATAACGGCCAGAAGAGAGTTTCTGCACAACATCATGATGTCACAGTGAAGCTGACCTTTGACCTTTTGGCTATAAAATGTCACCACTTCATCATCTTATCCTAGGAGAGATTTGTCATAATCATCATTATCATTCTTGAGTTACAGTCAAAAATGTGTTTTGTGAGGTCCGCGCGACCTTCGACCACCAAAATCTAATCCGCTCATCCTTGAGTCCAGGTGGGTGTTTGTGCCAAATTGGAAGAGGAGATAACATGTTCACAAGAATCCCCACATACATGTGGACGTATGGGCGGATAACCTGAAGACATAATCCCTCTGGCCATGGCTATCTCCAGCGTGGAGGCTGAATAATGCTGTATGTTGCAGATGTTAAGTCTAAGTGAGAGATTAATTTGGTCTCAATGGGACTTTATTACGTTGTGTAATGTTTGGACTCAGAGCACAGTGTTTGACTTTATATTGCTGTTTGCCAATATCATCCTCAACATTTGGTGTTAATTTTAATGAGGAAATCCAGATTAATTACATCCATTATGGGCTTTGATGTGAACCACAGCGTTAGCCTGTTGTTACTCTGCTCTTATTAAAAATACAAACAAATCAAAGTTGCAGAGGCAGATGTTAGCTTGGATGCGGTCGGTCATGGCGTGCTTGTTTCTGCACCCTGAGACACACTGGGTGGGTGGAGTTGTGGTTTTAGTCATGTGTCAATGGGTGAAAATGGACCCTCCTCCCGCTCAGTGTGTCTCAGACTGGGAAGATGGCGTGAACTTGTATGACATCACAGTGACCAGCCAATCACAACACACAGTGGCTGCTTTCCCAGAATGTCTGCCCGCAAAGACGTCAAGTTCGAGATTTTTTCGTTCTTCTTGTTCAGTTGAAATTTAACATGAATGTTGAATTTGAATCTCCGAATCCACTTTGACCACAAACATTATGGGAAACACAGAGCAGATCACAGGATGCTGGAAGCAGGAAGTCAATCAGCCAATCAGCTTTAGCTTTACCTCCACGGGTCCTCCACTCTTGCTATTGGTTGGAAGAGCTTTCTACACACCAAACACAGAGGTAGATACATGAACATGACATGTGAGAAGATGTTACACAATCTTCCATAGTGACAAACCTGAAAAGAAGCAGGAGTCATGTTTACACGCAGACTAGCACCTGTGCAACGTGCACATATGCGTGCACTCAAACAGGAAATGCTCACTGTTAATTCAGCGAACTTTTAATGGAGATAATTTGCTAAATATGCAAACAAATACAGACTCAACTTTTAACTGACTCTATGGCAACATTATACTTCCTATCTACATCTCCCAAAGCATTATGGGAAAGATTACAGTTAATACAGAGTATTCACTGTCAAGTGTAAATTTTCCCCCGCAGAGTTTATTTAATTTAAAGGGTCATTCAGTTTTATTAACATTTTCTCACAGATTTATTTATTATGATAGTTCCCAACATATCAGATGTGCTCTCTTTCAGTTTGACCTCCAAATAAAGTGGTGGTTACATCTAAATAAACGTGGTGCTTCTTGATGGGCCAGATCTGCTTTTTTTAGAAATGACCATGTTCGCAGATGTTGTGGGAGTAAAATAAGGAAAACTCGAAATTCAAAATAATGAGATTTTGCTTCAGGACACTGTGAGTCTGCGTTTAAACATGTTTCCTGCTTTTTAATTCACATGAAGTGATCTTGATGGCCAAATCCAAAGAAATAAGATGGTTTACATACTCATGATCTTCAGGAATATGTACCATTAAAGCAGCAGAAAACAAAGCTCATGTGCTGCTCAAAGAGAAATAAACCTCAGCTGCAGCTGCTGTGCAGAAATCATTAAGCTTCTTTCTTCAAAGTGATCTTAATTCCCACATTTTTCACATCATCGTACTCACATGTGACCTTTTTAAATCTAAGTCTCGTGATTCACTTGCTTGTGTGCGTCTCACCTGTGTTGCTGTGTCGCTTGGTGAACGGGTTGAGCGTAGCTTTGGCTTTGGAGGTCCAGTTGGCGGTGCTGGAGCCGAAGGAGCTGGAGGACAGGGACTTGCCCAGGTTGTCTGAGCTCACCTTCTTGGTGTTGTTGGTGGCCGTCTTACTCCAGTCTGCAACACAAACACAAGAATCAACCAGCCCCTCCTGGTCAGAGCACTGGCCTCCTTCATGTTTATTTTGGGGCGTTTAGCAGAACATGGATGCTTTGTTTCATCTTGGACTGCCTCTTTGTTCCCTTTCACCTCTCTGCTTCCCTGAAGATCTATTCCTCCACCTTCTCTCCATCTTTCACTGACGCCTTCATTCCCTCCTGCCTTCCTTCCTTCATTCTTTGACCTTTGTTCCCCTCGCTTTCTCTTCCCATGTTCTCCCCTCTCTACAACATGGAAGGCTGTCATGGATAATCGTACGGACATTGGTAACACAGAACAGATGTGCACAATTATATCTAATAGCTGATGGGTTTGAGACCTCTGGGCCCAGTTTCATGTGCCTGAAGTTTCATAATGTCCTGAACCATAAACTGCAAGTTCAGAACGTTTTGAGGCCTCAAATATAAATATTCCCAATAAAAAAATAAGTGTTAACATATTACTGTTACTACCTGTTCTGCTCTGTCAGGCTGTACCGTGGTGCTTTGACTTAAATGCTAAACGTTAACAATGACAAATCCGCTGATGTTAACCAGGTGTAATGTTCACCATCTTAGTTTAGCATCTTAGCATGCTAACATTTTGAACAAAGTACAGCTGAGAATGGTAGGAGTGTCACTAGTTTTGCAGGGATTTGGTCATAAACCAAAATATTAGATGCATTAAAATGTTAAATGATGGCGCGACATGAAAAGTCAGAGGGTCCTGATGGGAACATGAATGTCTGAACCACATTTCGTGATAATCCATCGAATAGTTGTTCAGCAATTTCACACATAACCACAAAAGTCAACCCCATGATGGTTGAGTTAAAGTTATTACAATTCATGCTGAGGGGAACATGAATTTTCCTCAAGCGGCTTTACAATCAGTACAGCGTGCGAGACCCTCTGTCATTAGACCCTCAATTCAGAGCAGGAAAACTCCACTAAAAATCCCTTGTAAAAGGAGGAAACCGTAGGCAGAGCAACAAAGAGGGATTCCTCTCCCAGGGCGGACCAAAAAATACCATGTGTGCAGAGTAGATCAATATAAAAACCCTCAATATATTCAGATTTTGACACAGAAATACAGATATATGTAGACTGTAAAGACTATAATGTAAGTATGATTCAGGAGGCCGTTGTGCAGCTTTGGATGGTGCCAGTTTTAAATCAAATTTATGGCAGCTTTGAGGGCTGTCAGACTATTTCAGTCTGGACCAAAACGGTGGATAAGCTGACAGGCAAACATTTCCATCCACGGATCTAAATAAAATGCAGGAATGAGACGAAAACGGATGAAAACAAAATGAAATGTTAGCCTTGGCGACACGCTGTTCTCATTTACTTTAATGTTCCATGATGGACAGATTGATAACTTAATGTAAAAACACTGAACAGCGTCAGCTAGAATATTAGCTCCAGGCTGAAACATGTTGCTTGCTGTCGAGCAGACTCAGGAATCTGTTTTCTTCTTTCACAAAAGCTGAGTTGGCACATGCGTGGATGTTACCTGTGCAGCCTGTTCAGTGCAGCACTAGCAGCCAGTAAACACCGGATCATGAGCCTTCAGCTCAGAGGTGGAGGATATCACTTGCTTTAGTGTGCAGTTGATTTAATAGAAATTCTGCATGCATGATTTTAGCACATGTGAATACGTTAAGAATGCATTTACATGAACGCTGAGCTTTCACTGTGACCCCGGTTTCTGTGAGGGACTGATGGTCGATGCCAACTCACAGGGACAAGAAACACTGTTACTGTCTGCTGAGTGAACTGGCAACGGTGCAGAACAGCACAACCACTTACAAGGTGCACCTGGAGGACTTCCTTGTCTCTGAGATGACTCTGTTTTATCTTTTTTTATTAGCTGCAGAGCCGAGCTGTCTTTGGGGTTACGTTTTAATAAAGTGCCTTCTGGTTTTTTTTCCTGCTGCTGTGGGAATCTGGCAGGAGTCCCGCAGACAGATTTGACAGGACTCCTGTGGAGAGACGTGAATGAGCTTTATTGTTCTGCTCTGAACCCTCGAGATCAGCCCGTGACAAACAAACAGACAGACAGGTAGACAGACAGATACCTGAGTTGTCCGACAGCCTGAACCGTCCACAGCAGAGGTACCTCCTCCACTGCTTCTGGACGTTTTCTTTCAAGGCACAGTGGAAGATGAATATGAACAGACCTGAAGAAAGACAGAAAGAGGTTTGTCTAAATCATTTAAACAGTGTTCATGCTGCTCTGTTAGCATCCATCCCATCATGATGTGACTGTAGCAACAGCCCGTCTGATCCATTCCATTAGTGGGCAAGATGAACGCACAAAAATATCACCAGAGTAGAAATAAACAAATGAAATTAACGAGTTTCACAACAAAGAGACATGAGACATAACATCAAATCGTTTAAAACACCCACATTCACACCACTCCACGCCAATTATAAGAGATTTAAACTGATTAAAAGGGATCTGCGCATTGTTGCATTTGTGTGGTTCATCGTATTTTACAGCCAGTTTCTCAGTCTTGTCGTCTTGGGACCTGGTGCGGTCCCAATTTAATTTAGAGTGAAGAGGACATGAGAGACAGTCAGGTAGTTTGCTAAGAAGTGCTTCATACTGTAGATAAACAGAAAGCAGTGCTGCTCTCTTCTCACTGCTCATGACTACGATCCAATTGTCCTGCAACATAACACTGATGTGCTCTAAAACCACCACCAGTCCTGAACCTGAGGGCAGAACGACAGACTGCATGTCGAGGTTTAAGAGTGGAGGCAGAAGAACGGCTTTAAATTACATCACTATCGCCCACAACAGGTAAAAAGTTGGCTGGACTGTTCAACTTCTGCAGTTTTGACTGATACAAGTCTTGTACCTCAGCCGTTGTGGACTTTTTAGGATGAACAGAACCGAGAGCATTAAACACTTCAAGGTTCATAAAATGCATCAGTGAAAAGATCTGACTGCTGAGTTTGTTTGCCCAGTAAGGTGCACCATGATGACAGAGGGAGGAGATCTGGCATTTTTAGATATTTGACCTGAAGAAACAAAGTGTGCTTTGAACGCATCACGTCTGCTCTTTGCAGCTGAGGTGGTGGAGCCGTGAGCAGGTTCACTGGGTAAGAATGAAGCAGAATGATGTGATAATGATTAACTGGCTTTCCTTTACTTCCAGAGAGCAGAGACATAAAATGATGATTTGGCATTTTGAGTAACAGTGAGACATCCACTCGGCTGTTGACGAAAATATTGCAGCCAGCGGGTGATTTACTCAAGACGCCTTCGCGCCAGGCAGCATCTCTAACACATAACATACCACCAGTTTCTAAACAGAACCAAAGATCGATCCAGGTTTTGAGTCTGACTTTCTAAAAAGGCACACGCTTTAAAAAAGTCCAACTCTGGCTCAGGAATCGTCATGGTGAACCCAACATCACTGTAGTACAAATCAGACAAACGTGTTTGTTCAGAAAAGTGCTTGAAATTCCTTTTGACAGTGTTATATGGTGTGAATCTTTGTGCCGTCAGGGATGCTATCGGGCAGTGGTCACTGAAGTCAAGAGGGAAAAACACCACTTGATTTATAACCCTGTGGTCCGTTGGTTAAGATAATATATAAGAGTGTGGCATTTCTGTATTTTTTGGATGTGGTCGAACGGGGGAGGAAATGAGCTGCATGAGATCAAATTCAATTTATAGAGATAGAGATTCTTTAAGTTGTTATGATGGAGGTTTTTTACCTGGAGGCCAGCAGACAGACCCTGAAGCAGCTGGTGAGGTCTGATAATATTCTGAACATCTATCGAAGTGTAAAGGTCGTCAAGGCAAAACAGAAACAAACAAAAAAAGTGTTTTTCCCCATGTGGAGTGCACCGAAAGGTAAGTAGGTCACGCTCTCGTTACCTTGCAGCGAGTTGAAGATGGAGAAGAGGTACATGAAGGCCAGGTTGACAGGCCCCCAGGCGAACAGGGCAAAGCCCCACGTCATACCCAGCAGGAAGGTGAGGCTGATGACGCTCCGCAGGTTTCGTAGAACCTGGATCACAACGAAAGAGCGTGTTTACTTCCACTTTCAGAGGTCCGTGTCTCGCGTCTTCCTGCAGCTTGCGGCTAAATCAGAATCAGGTGCTTCTCAGTTTGAGGACGGCAAACCTCCAGGAGAAAAGAGGTGCTGGAGCACATCGTAACCTTTAACAGTGCAAACAGGAAACATTTCCACCCGGCTCTGTCTTCATCTGAGGAAAATGTCTCTGACAGAGCAGTTTTGACTCTGATGAAGACACAGTAGGGTGGAACTGTTGGTCTGTTTGCACTATTAAATGCTACAGTGTGCTCTCGTCCTCTTTAGTCTTAGAAGTGAATTAACTCGAGGCCATCCTGGTTAAATGAAGGTGACATTTAAATCAGAAAGGAAGTTTCTGTGGAATTTCTCAAATTTCAGTAAAAACACTGCCCGAGGTCTCTCTCTGTTCATCTGCTGTGGCTAAAGCTGCTCATGCTAACTGAAGATTCCCGACGCTCAAATGCGAAACGTCTTCCAGATCGACTGACTGCTGGCAGAGGGTAACGTAAACGGGACCCGTTTCAACAGAACACTCACCTCCTCTCGCAGCGTGCGGTTGCTGCGTTTGCCGTTGCGGCCGCAGATCTGCAGCATCACCACGATGAACATGGCCACGTTCAGCAGAAACACCACGCAGAAGTAACCGACGCAGGTGGTGTAGAAGACGACCGAATTCTGGATCCAGCAGCTGAGGAGAGGACATGTGCAACAAACATCACTGTAATACTGATCAAGAAGGACTTCCTGCTCTGGTTGCATCACTTCTGCAACACTTCACTGGAGGGATTTTGATGATTGTAGTATCCTTGTAGTAAACTCTTAAAGGTTAACACCAGAGTTGAGGACAAACAGGTCACTCAACCGTCTGGGAACTTTGTGATGACCTGAGGAGGACTTCACATTTTTTGAAGGTTAATTCAGATATTTTTAGAAAAACATTCTTAAATTTGACCTTAAATTGCTGAAAATCCAGAGTTGTGCTGCTGAAGAACATGACGTTGATCCTGTTCCAGAGCAACAGACGTTGATGGATCTGATTGAATCACACTTGTTTAACTGACTATAATGAACCAAAACTGAATAATAACTTTATTTAAGAATGTATTTGCATTTCTGTGCATATTTAAAGCCAAAAATAACAGCTTCTTATATTTTCATGTGAAATGTCCTCCCTTGTTAATATTGACTGCACACATTGAATAAGTCCTGATGTAAAATCTCTGTTTTACGTTCTATCAGTACATTCCATAGAATACTTAAACATCATGGTTTCTGACATGCATTTCTGACTATATTGTCTCTATGTACATATTTACTTGTTACTATAATTACTTACAACTCTGAGGATCCCTCTCCGGACTCTCCTTTGCCGTACTCCTGCAGGCCGTAAGAGTTTTTATCAACAGCAACAACAATCCCCACCAACACAGCAGGGAGACCTGGAACAAATCACACAGTCGACTTACTTTCTTCAGAGCCGATCATCAGCCAGTTATGTGATTGAAGAGGGCGTGAAGGTGTGAAATGTCAAACAGACTAATGAGGTGGGCATTAAAACAAAACCTTAAAAGCAACAGTTGAAGCCCCTCACCCCAACCGACGATGCAGAACTTGAGGATGTATCGCCGTATGTAGGTGTTGAAGACTTTGACCAGAGCGATGTACATGTGGATGGACTCCAGTCCCATCCAGGTGAAGGAGGTCAACAGGAAGTAGTGCAGGAAGATGGCCACGGACAGGCACAGCCAATCAGTTTCCAGACTTGCCAGCCAGCCGTCCAATAGGAAGACCATGTTCAGGAACAGCAAAGACGTGCTGAGGTTCATCAGGATCTTGGAGGGGTAGTCACGCCGTAGTTTTCTGCAGGAAAGAAATACATGTAGTTTTGTCGACAACAAAACCAAAAACCCCACATGTAGCTGCTGAGAGACTCTCATGTTTCTTCCAGACCTCCACATTGTTCCAAACCATCTGACCATTAAACAAAGAGTTTGTTTTTCAGAGAACTTTTTAAAGGAAAGTAAAAAATGTGCATACATTTATCTGTCATATGAATTTTCTCAAAACACACTGAACCACAACAAGGACTTCTTTCACATTTGTTTACACACTTCAGCTCCTTTCACACATGCGCTGTTACCTTGAAATTCTCTGGACATTATCCAGAGGAGCCGTATGTGTGAAGGAAAACCAGCCTGTACTTTAAACATCCGTTCGACCACATGTGTGAACACAGCGGGGAAGCGAGCGTGTTGATGACATTGACGACTTTGCACAGAGTGAGGCTGCTTCAGTCCGAAAGAGTCAGCCTCCTTCTGCACGCTCTACCGAGCACCAGCACTCGCCTGATGTTTGTGTTTCCGGTAAGTGAGAACGCGTCTGTTTTCATCGGTGTATCTGCAGTATCCACTCGAGGCGACTGAAGCGTCATCAGCTTTTTCAGAAAGCTGCTCTAATCCATAATTTTGTATTACCAAATGCATCAAAGGACTACATGTAATGGGACTCACTCGAAGGCGATATAGGTGAGCAGCGTGGCAGCAGAGAAGATGGCGGAGATGCCGCAGCCGATGTAGGTGATGAAGGTCAGAATCTTGTTGTTTTTCTCGTTTATGTGGGGCGAAGCTCCTGAAATGTCCTGGAGACACAGGAAGAGAGTTAGGAAGTCCAATAACATCACGCCAAGCTCACCTTTAGTAGCTAAAGGTACAACATAGCTTTAAAGAAGACCCAAACATGAAGAACAAAAGGCACCTGATGATTATTCTGTACTGAACAGGACCAGTTTTGTTAATTTGGTAACGTAAAATGGGCTTTTGGACGGACATACAGACACACAGATGGGGAAAACTGGTGCAGTCGTCCATGCAAAACAAAAAAACAAACATGAATGTGATTAATTTGTACAAATTCGGTTATAAGGAGTGTACAACAGAACAAGACCAATGAAATTAAAACCAAGCACTTCTTAAAAAAATACAATATCACATAAATGAAGTAAATATCACATGTTGCTCATGATGTTTCACAGCTGCTTGCACTAAAGACCTTGTGGCCTGTTCTGTGCAGCACCTGTGGCCCGATGGCTGAGAACATTTTGTGTATTGGCAGACAGATGATGAGTGAGCTTATTAAACTATGCACTGCTGAGTGCGATGCCGCTTTGTTCTCTGTGGCATCTTCACTCGACACATTTTTTTACACGCTAAAAACACTTAACAAGGGAGTGACCTTCAAACCAAAGTCTGGTTTAAACTTCCGTCCTGTTTCTTTCCTCCAAAACCTTTTCTAATGAAAGTGGCATCAAAGCGATTACACAACAAGACTTTTTAATAAACCCGCAAATTCCGTCTCAACCACTGAATGCAACAGCTTTAAAAAACATCAAAAAGCTCTGATGGAAAACTTGCATTAAAATCACTTAAAGGAGTTAAACTGACCTGGACTCTGACTTTTTGAATGCAGCATTAATACACACACACACACACACACACACACACACACACACACACACACACACACACACACACACACAGTCTTACCATGAGGATGCCAAAGTGTGTCAGGTGGTCACAGAGGCAGATGGTTTTGTTGCTGGTGGATTCTTCGGATGCTCTGCAGCCTTCTCCGTTCCAACCTCCAGCACCACCTGATGGCAGCACAGAGGTATTACCACAAACTTCTACAGCTTCTCAGGACATTGAAATAATTCAGAAACTACTCAAAACAAACGTTGTTGGTGAAGATGATTTAAACTAATGAGTGAACAAGCACCAAAAGGTCACCACTGCAAACAGCTTTCAGAGTCAAGCATGTGTTTGATTTTATACAGGATGAACAGACTTTGCACTGAGGAACAAACTTTACTATCAGTCACTTCGACACGCAGGTTAAAGGAGACGGGGACCGACCCACCGACCTTCTGATCGGTGGACAACCCGCTCTACTCCCTGAGCCACAGCTGCCCCTTCTGGAAACAGTAAGAAAAATATTCAGCTGGAACTGTTGTGGTTTTTCTTGGGGCTCGGTCTCGAAGCTGCTCGGCGTTTGGGTTTGTCTTGGACTTGACTCAAGTGGTCTGCTTAAATGCAAGAGAGCTCTCAAAATGTTTTTTCCTTTCACAAACGTGGAGGTTTATCTACAAGCACATGTGGCCTGAAGTAAAAAGGTACATTAAGGATGTACTCAAGCACCGAGTGACCGCCAGAATCTCAGTGGATGAGACAGAGCTGATAAAGCACAAGAATGAAATGTGTCTCCCACAACACTTCAGGTGTATTGTTTCCTGCTCCCTGTAGATCAGAGACCCGGTAATGACCCTGTAATGTTTATAGTGAAATGACGACAGATGCAGGCAGACTTACTGTTCATGCTGAAGTCCCAGAACATACAGACTGGATTCAGGGAGGGCTGTTAGGAGAGACATCCAAAATATCACAATTTATACTCAGCACTATCATAGACACACAAATAACTAATGACTGGCTTCATTTTAAAGATGTTTGTCTTTCTTCACTTTGAAATCTATTGTTTTAATATTGAGTTGACTTGAGTTCTCTTTATCATCAACGAAAGAGCCTCAATCCCTGACCCCAGATCAGACACCAAAAAAAAAGAGCAAAATGTTCACGTTTTCATTTGTTCCGTGACCTGTTCAGTGATATTTTCTGTAAATTGTATTTCCCGACATGTCAGACTGCCAAGAAAAGAAAAACGTCATGTTACATGTAACACGGCAGCACGTGAGATACACAAATATAGAGTATAAACGAACAGTAAAAAGATGAATAATTAAAGAAAGGAATATAAAGTGAACTATTACAATGAAGTGATGAAATAAAATAAATAGAGGATAAAAAAGAAAAGACATGAAAAAAAGAAAACAAAGGAAAAAGAAAGCAAAAATTGAGATTCATGTACAGAACACACAACGTAACGTAACAGCACCGACATGCACGCACACACATATTCACCTGTACCTGTTCAGAGAGGTGAGCGATCTCAATCTCGACCGGATCCATCAGGTTGCTGATGGAGAAGTTCCCCACGCTGCTGGCCACCACGTAGCTGTTTAAAGAGCGACCGTCCTGCTCTTTCTGAAAACCAGCCGGCAAAAATCAGTCAACAGCTTGTCTCCTTCGTCCGTCAGTGGTGGTTTCTGGTATTTAGCTTCATATATCCAGACTGAGTGCGGCGAGGTGGGCTGGACTCACCTGGAACAGGTTGGTGCTGCTGAAGAACATGAAGTTGATCCTGGACAGAGACGATCTGTCGGCTTCGCTCAGGGAGACGCTGGACAGCAGAGAGGCCGGCAGGGTGACCTGAGCTAAAGGGTTAATCCTCTCCAATCTAAAATCAATCTGAGGGAAAAACCAGGAGGAGGAGGAAGGTGGAAGGAGAGAGGAAGGAGAGCAGAGGGAGCGAACAGGAGGCTTCTTCAGACAACAGACACCCATGAAGAAGTAAAGGTGAGTGGTACTGACAGAAGGAAGAGCGCGGTCATGCGAGCTCCTGGCGTTACCTGTGGCTCGGTGGTATTTGGAGCTATGAAGGCGCTGAAGGACGTCCCGTTGAACACGGTGGCGTTGAGGGCCGATATCCCCAGAGCCAGGTGTCTGGAGGTGATGGTGATGGACGAACCCTCGAACTCGATCTTCTGAACCAGCTCATCTACTGTCTTCAGAGCTCTGAGGGGGAGAGAGAAAGTTGTTGATTAGAAAATATCACAAGGAATATACTGAAACCAGAAGAGTCCAGCAGAGATCAGTAGAGTGAAACAGAGCAGAGGGGGCCGTACTTCTCGGAGGTGGCAGCCAGCGCCGTCTCCGAGCTGGTCATCACGTTGGAGATGATGGTGACGACGGTGGAGGCTAACGTGGTGTTGATCTTGGCCACGTTCACCAGCTGCTTCACCTTCGTCACCACTTTGGACACCTGCAGAGAGACGAAGAGGAGAAGAAGGGTTGGTTTACTCTCCTCGCTGGATCTCTGTTCAGCCAAAGAGAGACGTGTGGATTCCCACCTCCTCATTGGACAGCTCGTTGTTGGTGATGTCGGCGAGTTGAACGGCCACCTCAGCGGCATTTTCTGCACAAAGAACAAAGAACGAATGACATTTGTCAGCATCTGATGTTTTACTCTGCTGACTCAATGGAGTTAGTGTCTTATCAGGACTCTCGAGGCCTTGAGATAACAAACAAAACTGTAAAAAGTATGACTCCTAATTTTATATCTATTCATATTTGATAAAAACTACGACTCTCAAGGTGCATTTCGACGAGAAACAACCAATCACAGAGCTTAAAATTCTGTCACGTGAGCCGCTAAAGATGATTTTATGACCGGCAGCTGCAATCAGTTTGCTTTTAATTTTGAGATCAACTTTGATTTGACACCTCTGACTGGATTCTTCTCCATGACAGCTGAGGCTCATGGGTATTGTAGTATTCAGAGCCAAATAACAGATAAAACATGATCCTAAAATAAACCTACATGATTGTGACATTTTCTAAAGGTCAAACCTCTGCACATCTACACGAAGCTGAATTCTGAAGTGATTTAAAAACCGTCCAATCAGCAGCGGGAGGTTGTTTAATCTAAAGCACAGTGACGACTTCAGCCCACTGGAAGGCCTGAGGGAAGCGAGAGAATGAATGTGCAAACAAAACCACTCATCGGTACCGATTCGAGCTTCGTCCTCATTCTTCTCATTCTATCTTCACACCTGTCTAAGTCTGTTTGTAGTTTGCATCTGATTGGCTGGTCCCTGAGCATACCTGCTGACACCTGGATGGTGTCGATGTCCGTGCAGTTGCTGAGGTCTGCAGCCGACCAGTAGGACGAGAAGTTCTGTGGGTTGATCAAACTGAGACAGAGGGGGACAGAGGGGGACATAGAGGAGAGGAAGACATGTGGTTTAATTATTGTTAACCAGCTGGGAAAATAACAACAAGAATAAATCAATAATTACAACTGTGTAAAACACAGCTAAAACAGAGTGTGGTAACTTCTAAATATCTGATATGGCAACACGTTTCAAACATGTTGGGACAGGAGCAACAAAAGACTGGGAAAGATGTGGAACGCTCCAAAAACACCTGTTTGGAACATTCCACAGGTGAACAGGTAGATTGGTACAGGTGATAGCATCATGATTGGATGTGAAAGGAGCAGCCTGGAAAGGCTCAGTGGTTCACAGCGAGGATGGAGCGAGGTTCACAACTTTGTGAACACATGATTGGATAAAGGAGATTAATAAATGGGCTCAGGAACACTTCAGAAAACTGCTGTCAGTAAGACGACAGGGAAAACTAGAAATTGGACAGTCTGTCTCTAATATAACGTGTGTACCTGTGGCAGTTTATAATGTCTCATAAGGAAGAACTGTCTAGAAGATGAATTAGTTCAGTTCAGCAGACTCAGGAATGTCGTTTGTATTCATGCAGAATCTTCCGCTGCGAACAAAGCAGCCTCCACCAGGACTTCCTGTTCTTCCTGCACACAGTGTTTTCTGTCAGAAGTGAAATTGGCCATCTGTTCGCACGAGCTGAGAGCAAACCGAGCTGTTGTTTGACGATCAGCGATTAATGCGGAGTCACCTCTGCGCGTCTCTCCGCCCCTGAACGCAAATTAGATCCCAGTGTTCTGGAAATGGCAACGATCAGGATGATCCTGATCGAAGCTGCTGTTTGCTTTGAAGCCTGACAATGAGCAGATAAGAGACTTTTTACTGTGGAGGGTTCTTAAAATGTCATTTCACGCAGATGCTTTGAGATATTTGTGCTTTCTTGAGTAGCAGCTTTTCATTAAAACACAGGAAACCAGAGCATGCCTGTGTGTGTGTGTGTGTGTGTGTGTTACCAGGTCCTGGAGGAGCTCTGGTCCTTGTTGGGGAAGCAGGGCAGGTACTGGGTGACGGTGGGTCGGCTCTCAGGCCAGCGGTAGTGGAGCGGATTCTCCTCCGGACAGTTTTCTATTAGGAGGGAAAAACAGGAGTTATTTCACATTTAAATGGTGACACAATGGAAAAGATAATGAAGTACAAGCTGAAGACGAGCGGCAAACACATGAGAAAAATACACGAGTAAAGTCCCGACACAGAAAGACAGACAAGACGACAAACAACACGAGATTGGACAAAAGGAATCTGCAGACAACAAAACTCCAGATGGAGGAGACACGAAACCAAGTCAACAAAACTCACAAATAACAAACAGACAGAATAAATAAAAAAGTCCTGAGAGAGTGTGTTTGTGTTCAAATGGAAAAACAGAAACAGGTGAAGCCTGAGCTCGGCCGCTCTACCACCAGCAGGAGCGACGGAGGCCGACCTCACACGCTGCTCTGGTTGGTTTTCACGTCCGTTAAACCACATTCGCACCTTGATTTTCGGATCACAACAGGGATCACAGACACTAACGTCTCTCATCTTCGTGTCTGTCGAAACGAGCGACGGCTGGGAAGGAGGGAGAGAGATGAGAGTGAAACAGGGAGACATTTCTCTTGTGTGGAGCTCCTCACCGATCAATCCGACATCAGTGGAGGCGGGTCGGACCTGCAGGCCGGCACCCATCAGTCCCTCGCTGCCGGACAGCCTGGCGGACACGGCGGCTTCGCTCAGACTCTGATTGGTGGTGTAATAATAAACCAGCAGGGCCTGGCAGGCGTAACTGGAGACAAAACAGACTTGAAATAAGCTGCTGTGAAAAAGGATCATAACAGACGATGATGCTGTCATCATGCTCAAAAACACATCTGAGCGCGTTAAAAACACGTTTTTTCAGCTCGTACTCAAATTCAATAGATGTGACACAAAGGGTTAGATGTGAATGTTTTACCTTGTCGGGTTTCCTCCACTCTGCAAACCAGGCTGGACACTGCAGAGAAACAATGTTAAAGAGGTGAGGAAAAAGGCGGGAAGCAAGTAAGACATGCGGCACAGGGTCCGAGCTGGACCTGAACCCAGGACGCTGCAGCAAGGACTCAGCCTGGATACATGGTTCAGGTATGGCACTCTACCAGGTGAGCGACCAGGGTGCCCACTGAGGATTTGTTTCAAACTGTCTACCAGAGAGAGTTTGAGAGATGGACTGACGTACTCAGTATGTATAGTGGCAGTTATTCAAAAAGACCATGATACATCTGTGAGGCCAACAAATACGGTTTCTTCACTTAGACGCAAGATTTAAAGCGGTGATCACCATCAGGAAGAAGAGAAAAAGTGAACATTTGAACGTCAAATTTAAACAACAATGGGACAACGAGAACTGACTGACCTCCCTCCAGGTTTAAACACACAGCGACAGCAGTTTGACGCATGTTAGCAGGACAAACTGTTGCACAAAAGCTGCTTCTTGCACTTGTTCGTTCGAGGTCAGTCATTGCTGAATTACCTGATGGAGTCTACGTAGACTGCATGGGTCCAGTTCTGGAAGGTTTGATTTAGCTGCAAGAGGAAAACAGATTCAATCAGCCACTCAACCAATAACAGAAGCTTTTCCCGTTATTGCCTTAGATTCATACATTTGCCGGTCACTGCTGTTAACACAAATTGTGAGGAAAGTAGTCCAACGATCTAAGCAATTTGTGACTGTTTCTATCTCTGATATCAGTTTTAACATCATGTATTTAGCTTGATTGACATTTACATCAATCAAGGTATTTATTAGTACATATGTTTTTGTACTTCGGTGAATGAAATGATTAATTTAGTCTTCATTTTTCCGACACTGTAATATTAATGACGTAAACTGTAAGCTGATCTGATGATGTTTGGCACAAACCCTCAAGTTCAAACATAAATGAACACAGTGAACAACTTTATGTGACGGGACGATGTCAACAAAAGTCAAAGATGCTGCTTGTTGTGTGATTTATGTGGGACTGAAGTCAAAGTCCATTTTGTTTTATGGCTCTTAATATGATGATTTAAGGGCTCCACATTTGAGTAAAACCTGTGTCTTCCTCTTTCTAACTACCTGCATTGCACCTGTTCCTGATAAAGCCCCAAATCAGTTTTCAGCCTCACGTTTCTGTGCACCTGAGCAAGGCTCATGACTCATTTTGCCATGGGGTTCCCCTGATTGGGTTAATTCAGCACATCAACACGTTCTCAGTATTAAACAAAGACTTTCAGATCTCAGATTCATGTTTTGAAGGCTTTCAGTCCTCGTTTTTTTATGTGCAGAGAAGCTTCTCAGCCTTTCAGGTGCCGAAAAGTCCAACTCTGAGGTGACAGAAAAAAGCTACTGACGTGTTCCAGCACTCATGGCGCTGAAGCCATCGTAAAGCAGCTGGACTTTTCTTACCCAGAGAGCCACAGCTCGCTCAACATCCGCCTGGGGCAGCGCCGCGCCACCGTCTACCACCACAAAAGAAATCCGGTAGAACAACCCCTCTGCAGATAAAGACGACAGGAAAGAGAGAAACGGAAAATAATACTTCAGTCTCAATTTGGCACAGGCTCTTTCAAACATATCACGGAGCTGTTTTTTACGCGCCTGAGCCTCATAGCAGGAGATGAATTGAGTGGTCGGAGCTGATGGAGTTATGTAAAAATCCAATTTCACAGTGTGAAATGATGATTTCTTCTCTTGGCGAATGGGATCACTTTGAATCACAAAAAGCAGCAGGAGGACATGTTCCTGTCTGCTGCAGCAGTTCAGAGATTCAGTATCTGAGGATCATTCACTGTTTAACACGTCTGTGTGTCTGCAGTCTGAAACTTCACACATTTAAACTTCATCCAGCAAAAAAAAAACACGTATTAGACAAAATTATACACTACATATTAAAACATTAACTAGCTGAAAGTGAACTACTGCATTCATTAAAGCACATACTCTGTGTTTTAAATCTCAAGTTCCTGACTTTCATATTAAAAATCTATGTGAGGCTTTATTTTATGAGTCTGTAATTTCCTAAATAAGTTTCCTGGAGAGGGAAACAGAGAAACATGTGAGTTTAGTTAGCTTTGCTGCTTTTATGTTGATTTCTTGAAAGACCTGCTTAAATCTTAATGACTGGAAAAACTGAGGGAACCTTTTAAACCTAATTAAATATTAACTTATTATTGGAAACATTTTTTTCTCCATGTGTGTTGGATTGTAAGCTTGCCTGTAGAAAAGCTTTGCATATTTGCACGTTCGGCCGACCTTCTGTGCACTGCATTGAAACACTCAAGGGCGTGTTAGCAATTAACTGCATTTAACACATGTCAGTTTTGTTTATGGTGCAAAGCCTAATTTCCTAAATCTCAAAACTGCCTCACTGGGCTTTACAAACAGCAACTCCTATTCTTACACCCTCTGGACCTGAAAAATAATTTAACCAGAATCTCTTTATATAGGCATGAAAAAGTTCCCCAATTTCCTTTTCAATGTTTAATTGTAGATCATTTTGTCCTCCAAATAGCTGCATTTGTCATTATGAAAGTTTTAAATAGCTATTAACTATTATTTTCCCTTAAATCTGTTTTACATTTGTTTAAATAATGTTTTTTCTTCCTCTCCTGTTAACATTTAAATACTGTTGTCATTGACCTGCAGTGTAAATTCTCCAACAGCAGACAGACGGTGTGTTGAGATGCTATTTGTTTGTTTAAATGTCAGAAACTCAAAACTTTTTCTCAGCTCCTCTGTGATAAGGGCTCTCAGCTCTCCTGCCATGTGCCACATTGGCCACTGGGTGTCGCTCTGGTATCTATAATTGTTAGTAAATGCTACAGAATGGTCAAAAGACTTGTACTCCATCACTTCTGGTGGGAGACCCTGCGAGCTGTTTTTTCTGAGGTTTGGGGAGAAGCTCGACATTGCAAACATTTCGGCTGGATTTCATAGTGGTCTGTAAATCTCTGCGGAGATGAGATGTCTATAATTTACAAGCAGCAGAGCAGGACATCTCTACCAAGAAGCTGGATGGACTGAAAAACTCAGGGAAGAAGTTTGTCAGGGAACATCGGGGAAAAGAGGGTGTAAAAATTAAGGATGAAAGATGTGAAGATAAATAAAAAATGAGGAGAGAAATGTGAGGTAGAAGTCTTTATAGCGGACAGATAGAAGAGAAAAAGAAGTAAACAGAGGGGCAGAGCAAGAATAAAGCATGACCATCCATTTACTTAAGCTACAAGTACCAGGCTAAATACTACATTCTGACTGGACAAAAAGATTCATTTCTTACACAGGGCCCAGAATCACAATGAGCCAATCAATAGCCTCCAGTACCTGAAGGATGCCACCCATCCACCTGATTGACAGCTATTTACATCTACTGTACCACTACTGTAAGGGCTAAAAAGTCTAATTACTGATTCAAAAACAGGTATTCAGATATTACACTGCAACACCCAACCACCATAAGAAGTAATTTAATCATGTATTCAGTCTTAAAATCTTGTTTTTTAATGGAAAGATCTACCAAATGGGTCGCAAATATCCACAGGATCTCAACCAGCTTCGGCATTTTTTGTTTTGAATCAGAGAACAACACACTATATGGCCAAAAGTCTGTGGACACCTGAACACTATGATAGTTGAACATGTGATTCTAAAACCATGAATCATTTATCTGCTGCTACAACAGCCTCCACTCTTCTCGTTTCAGGCTTTCCCCCCGATTTTGAACCTGGCTGCAGGGATTTGCTATATTTTTCACAAGGACTTGCAACACAGTAGAATTCTCCCTTTGAGAGAGTCCTTTTCAAACAGAGTATTTTTTGGACTCAGCACGTGAACAGAAAAAAATGTAGGTTTGTTTTACACAGTGACTGCAGGAATTTTCTCCCATTCAGACAACACTGATGTTGGGCCTGACTGGTTCGCAGCCATCCCAGTTGGTCCTAAAGGGACGGCAGTCAGAAACCTCAAAAACAAACTGGGAAAACCATGCATTGCCATGTTGAAACAGGAAAGGGACAAACCCAAACTGTAGCCACAAAGCTGGAAGAGCAGAATAGTCTAAAATGTCATTGCATGCGGTAGCATTAAGAGTTCCCTTCACTGGAGCTAAGGGGCGTCCATATACTTTTGGCCATATAGATTACATTGCAATCTGCAAGCATATTTCACTCGATTAAATCTTTGTTTTAAGTCAACACTTAAACGCAGAGTATGTAATTTCTGCCGCTGGGGGTCTCCCTGTCATAACCATGAAAACAAAAGATAGTTTGGTGACATCATAAACCAGCGTGGGATCATGGGAATTATTGTCTTGTTAAACAACCACTGTTGGTGATGAAAATCTGACATGACTCATGCAGAGTGAGTCAGGTTTGACTGCCTTCCTCACTCTCTGAAGTATCATCTGGTGTGTCTTGTGTCACTATTGGAGGTGACCAAATGAAATGCACCATTACTTTGAATAAAATCATGTATTTCTAAGTTTGTTGGAAACATTTGTGAGTACACAACTCAACAAAATATAGAGCATAGATCTAGTAATTTTTCTTAATGCGGAAATGTTACATATAGTGCGTTTAAGTTATTTTCTTACCTGTTTGAAATGAATAGACTTTAAGACTTAATACAAGCTGCTGTGATGATTTTTTTTTTACAGTGCATGCTACTGTCATTACAGATTCTTGTTTTATTTGAATCTCTACAACTACAGTTTTTTGTTACTGTATGACATACTGTTCCCCGATGACAGTCCACACAGACATGTAAAATGAAAGCGTTGTTTACATTGGCAGGGCAATGCAGGCTGGGCTGATAAATCCACAGTTGGGGATCCAGGGGTAGGGCGCACCGTCGCCTTTTTGAAGCTGTTACTGCCACCACTGCTAGCTGATGCAGTGACTGCTTTGAACGTAGCTGCTGGAGAGGAGTTCTTTGTGGTTATAAAATGGTGGGCATTGATGACCGCACGTAATGTGGGCGAAAGGTGGGCTTCTTTCACATCACCATCACTTTTATCCGGATTCACAGCCCCATTCACAAATACCCCTGAGCTCGGATTCCCACTGTGATTGGACGCGCTTGGATTTGAGTTCAAACTAGGCTCTGAAACTGTTAAATTCGATGATGTGTCTGCAATCACACTGAGATCTGATGTTGGTTTGCTGCCTGTCATGTTCCCCTGTGGAGCTTTCATATTTCCATTTTCTATTAGAGCTGTTGCATTTTTAGCCTTTGTGGTGTTTGTCATTTCAATTGGCACTGAGGGAGAGTCTTTGATTGTAATAACAGTGGTTGCATTTGACACTGTGTGTTCAGTGTGGTTGCCAGTCCAAGGAGGTGGGAGCTTCTCAAACCCAGAAATGAAGCCTTGACCTGGTGCATCGATAGAGGGGCCAGTGGGGGATCTGGAGACTGGCGTGGCAGAGGGAATATTAAGGCCAGAAATGTGCAGGGGGTTTGGAATAACCGGAGCACCAGTGGCTTGAGCTGACACTGCAGAGCGAGTAGTAAAACACGGTTGAGAAGTGGGGCAGGGAGAGGCGGTTTCCATTTCAACAGGAAATGACTGAGTGTTCAGAGCAGCTTCTGGATTCAGACTTTCATTAGGCTCATTGTCTGTTGGAGCATTTAACACTACATCCAGAGCTACATTGTCATCACTGTTAACTGCTGAAGAAGGCAGTTCTGCAGCAGAGGCATGTTCAACCGCAATATGTATTTTTGGAACAACATCTGCAGGGTCAAATAAAGCAGAGAGATGTGGCAGTTTCCCAGCTGTAGTGAGAGTGTCTGAGACCTCAGTTGATTGCACTGGACCACTGACAATCCTGGAAGCATCCACTGTGTGTGCGTCGTTTGCAAGCTGTGGCAAATCCTCATCCACGTCACACTCTTCACCAGAAACAAGAGGGGTTGAAGCCTGGTCAAGAGGAAGCGGTTGGCTGACTGTGATGAACTCTTGGATCGACTCTGTTGATTGGCTAACAGGGTATGTGGTGGATCTTTGGAAGGACTGTAAATGGTTGTCCAGGGGGGACTGGGTTGTTGCGGGCTGGTGGAATCCAGCAATCGTCCAGCTGGGCGACAAAGAGCCAATTTCTGCCTCTTCTATGTTGGCAGACACTACTGGCAATGCCACCCAACCGGGGAGGTGAGGAGAGAGAGAAGGGGTGATGAAAGATGAGAGGGTAAGGGGGGAGACTGTTATGTAAGAAGGGATTGCAGCAGAAATTTGAAGAGAGGGAAAAGTAGGTGTGAGGGTTGCTGCAAGAGAAAGAGAAGGTAAAATCGAGAGTGACGGGGGTGGCGGAGTAATGGCAAAAGACATGGAGTGGGATGACTGCTGCTTAAAATGTGCCTCTGCATTTTGTGCATCCTGCTCTGGCCTCTGACTCAAGTTTAGTTTCTCGCTTGCATCCAAAAATTTGCTCACACGTGCCTGAGTGGCTAACTGTGTGTGTGCTGGACTGTGTGTGTGGATCAGACGGTTGGGGTGCTCAGTGTTAGTTTGTGGCACACCTGACTGATGCATATTATCCAGCCCTGAAGCGTGCTGGGGGGTTGTAGTGCCAAGCTGTGCCAACGTCTGGGTTGTTGCCATGGCAGGTGGATTTAACATTGGGGAAGTGGGGTTATTAAACACATCGTCAGCGAGTGCCTGTGAGCCCCTGGAGTTAGTGTGGGCATCAGCGGTGGCGTTTGTGTTCATCTTGTTGTTGGTGTGTAAATGGAAGCTTGTTTCCTGCAGCCACCATGTATCTGTGTTAGAGGTCAGGCTGGAAGTATGTCTGTCTTCTGTCCCAGACAAAGATGTCTGGGCCAAGAGAAGAGACTTCTCAACTACAGGCTTAGGGGAGGGTGAGGAAAAAGACAGTGCAGGCTCCTCTCCCACCATCTGATCTGACATCCTTGCAACTTGCATCACTGTGGAAGCAGGAAGCGTCTCTGAAGATACAGCGACTGACAGGTTGTCAAGGTGATGGGAAAGGGGACTCCAAGTTGAAAGCATGGGATTTGAAGATAAAGAAGAAATGGTAGACAAGAAAGCAGAATGCAAACTTTGTGTTTTATCAATATTTGCCTGGAGCAGAGTCGGGGTGGGTTCAGAGGCCCAAATGCCAGCTGCTGCCAGTGATGCAAAGCCAATGGCAGACTGATATACTAGACGTGACTCATCTGGCTGACTATATATATCGCTCAAATCTCTCTGATGAGAATGAACCAACGACTGGCTGACTGGAAGACTGGCTGCATGAGAAGAAGGCCACAAAACCACTGATGAACCAAACACAGGGTCCAGCAACCGTGACAGAGCTGGTTGTGTTTGGAGTAAATCTGATGCGAGTGCCTCAGTACTAGACGCCAAATGCGCCACAGGTAATCCTGAGGGAGTGGGCTCAATTTGACTAAAGGAGGAGTCTAAAAAAATCCCAACTGAATGGTTTAAGAGACCAGATTGGGTACCAAGGAGCTGATCACCCTCGGGGTAGGGCAATTGACTTCTGAAAGGCTCTGATGTGTTGTTAAATGGCTCTTCAGTCGAGAGCAAATGGTATTCAGGGAGCAGTGCATCATCAACAACTGGCATCTGAGATTCAGTAGGGGCTTTAGAAAAGAGAGGAAGTGACAATAAGGATGCTGTGTCAACGCTTGTCACCACAAAGTCCCTTTGAAGGTTTGAGGACAGGGACAGAGATGACAACACAGAAGGCTGAAAGTTCCCGCTAACTCCACCTGACGCTGGAACGTGAGCAGATTCAACAACAGCGGCCGCTTCTGAAAGCCTTTGTTCGGCTTGCTGCGAAGAGGAAGGTAGGAATAGGGAGGGCCACTGAGGATCAGTCGAGAGAGGAAGAGGAGTGGTGGCGGGCCAGAGGGGAGGAGAGGATGAGAGAGGAGAGTGGGTGTTAGAGGAGTAAAGGGGAGGGGAGGTTGGAATTTGCAAAGTAACAGTGACAGGGGAGACAGCTGGTGAAGCAGATGGAGCGATGGCATGAGTGGAGCTGAAGGGAGTAGATGCAGACAAAAAGGGAAGAGAAGGGGAGTGGGGGGTAAGAGGTAGGTGGGTATATGAAGAGTAGTGAGGGATGTCAAGAGGGAATGCAAAAATGTTAGAAGAGGGAGTTTGGGGATAAACAGGAGAAGGAGAGGAGATGGGAGACATGTCTGTACTTGTATATAAATCGATAATCTGTTTACTTCTGGTCACTGCAAGGTCTACACTACTTCCTGTAATGTTTGTTTCATTCACACTTTCAAGGCGGTTTAGAGAAAGTGAGGCATAGGAGATCTGGGCCATTTCTTCCTTTTGTGGCAGCGAAGAAGAAAAGATCTGCTTGGGAAAAATCTCCTCTGTGAGGAAAGCAGAGGGGCTTAGCTGTACCATTGACAAAGAAGGTGTTGGCTGTGTGAAGAGAAGAGATGAAAGGGGCGAAATAAGGAGCGATGGCGATGGCTCAAGAGTCGATGTTTCCAAATGCTGAGTGGCAGCTTGTGTGGACAAAGTTTCCTCTGGCTTTTGTCCAGCTGAACTAGCGTTGTGTGGAGCCCTGTGGTGGGTTTGAGTTACTGTCAAAGTCTGAGAAACAGTCGCAGTAGGAATTTGAGAATTGCTGATGAATGTAAATGTTTCTGACATCAATCTTCCTTGTGAGCGGGTTAGAGGACGCTCACTGCCTGCTGCCGAGCTGCTCGCTGGAGTGTCCGAATCACCGTCAAAATGTGTTTGGTTGAGCGCTTCACTTCCTTCCTGAGAAGCAGTAAAGGGGTGCGTGACAGGTAGAAAAGCACCATTAGGGGCTGATCTGTTGAATGATTGTTGGTTTTTGGCATCAGGGCCGATGAGGGCTGGAGGGACGGTGGCAGGTTCATCCAAGGAGTAGGCAGCATCAAGCTCATACAAGCTAAAAGCACCACCCCCCTCAGTCAAATCATACGCAAATGGTTCCGACCCCGACGAGTACTCATCTACCAGTGGTTCCAGAGGATTTGTCCAGTTACCCGAGGCAACCGTTTGATTTTCCCCACCGCTCATGCTCATTGGTGGCCACTGTGGTGCTACAGGTTTGCTCTTTCTGTTGCTAAGTGCAGACGGTGATGACAACAATGATGAAGCTGGCGACGATACCAGGGGTGCTGCCTCCACCACTGACGAAGATTCTTTCGCATCTAATGCCTCGTCTCTACGTTGCCACGGAGATGACCCCTGAGGCAAGAGTGAAATCCCTGATTCAGGGGGGTGTTTTGAGCCTTGAGTGTTCATTGTGGTCTCCTTGTTGGAGATTGGTTGACGAGAAAAGTTCAGTCCTGATGTGGACTGAACTGATGCATGTATGTGGGCAGTTTTGTGTGTTGCATATCCCAACGTGTGTGTTACGTTTTTCAACCCAGGTGGACGTGTGTACCTAGTTGTGGGTTTAAATACACCTCTTTGTGTTACGTATGTAGGCCTGGTTGTGTATTTGAGTTCGGTTGGCTGTGCAGCCGGTTTTGTGATGTGAACCACTGGCCTGGGTGGTGCTCGGGTGGCAGTTGGATGTTTTCCTCGAGTTGGCCTCTTCCTACCCTGCCAGATCAAAGGGGTGGAGATAAACCCCAGGGAGGTCTTGGAGCTGCGATGGCCTGGGGGCCTCGGGAGGGAGGCTGGAAGTCTAAGATGAGAGGGTTCAGGTGGAGCTGGGTGACCTAGGGCTGGAACTAAGTGTCTGGGTTCAGATGCTGGATCTGGGACACCTGGGGCTTGGGTTGGAGGGCTTAACTGACTGGATGCAAGGGACCTTCGATGAGAGGCTCTTCCAGTGGGGCTGGGAGCAAAAGCAGGCCAATTTTTTCTGAATGTGGTGGCTGAAGGAGCTGGAGATCTGGGTGCATGAGAAATTGAAGATTCAGCAGCAGTTAATCCAAAAACATGCCGGAGTCTTCTGTTGTGAGCAGCTGGACTCGCAGCCAGAGGCCTGGACTGGGAGGCCAGGGGTTCAGGCTGCTGAAGAGGAACTACAGCAACAGGAGAGAAGGAGTCCTTCACTGTCACCAGGGCATGGCACATCAAACCAGGCGCCATCATGGTGAAAAAGCAGGTCACAAATAATGAATAAAAGTAATAAAATGTGCTTTGAAGCAAAAAAACTCAAAGCAGTAGTTTACACAATGAAGATTTAGAAGCACCTGACACCTTTACACCAGATGAACCATCCCAAATAAGAAGAGTGAGTATAAGAAAACTGTGCCTTGATTATGTTACTGATTTTCTTCCCTTGTCAGAGAAAACATAAAATTATGGGAATAGAACCAAAACAAAAATGGACTCGTACTTGACCAAAACAATTGACCAAAAGATTATGTAAATGTATGTGGTTTTTGTACCATGCCACCTACATTAACACTGCATGCACACTGAGGCATTCTGTATGTAAAGCTCGTCGCTCTGAGCTGTGGCGTCACTCCAGCATTGTCGCTCTTACCATGCGTTGTGGGGTTAGTAGCTGGGTGGTTAGTGGTAGCAGATGAAACAGCTGGTGTGCTGCTGGTTGTCTGTTGAGCTACAGAGGAAGTAAACAATCACAGATTACCAATCAGTTTAATCGACCCACGATCTGATCTGCGAGCAGGTTGTCATATTAAACACCTGTAAGGAAACTAAACTCTTCTTTTGTTTTTTTGGTTTTCGTGAAGCGACAACAACCTGTTACTCATGTTACTGTGACGACCCCTGCTCTACCCGGCCAGTCTGTCCTTTGTCTACCTGTACGCCCTTGATTGGGTTGGTTAAGTTCAGGAATGAGGAGGTTTGGCTGTTGTTAGTACCACAACAGGGGAAACAGGCAACCCTGTACACAATTAAACTAAATCATATATCACATCAAAAATCCAAACTCGGTGAAAAAAATGTGAAACACACCAAATGTTAACTTTGATGACAGTAAAGATTTTTTTCCAATGAGAAAACACGGGGAAAAACAAAGAAATAACTTGAGAGTATGACCTTAGGAGAGTATGACCTAATTGCGGAACTAGGCATGCAAGTGTGTATCTAACCCCAAGAGGACACAGCAGTAACAGCTATGTTAGTGGTTGGTTGGTTAGTAGTTACTAACTGCAGTGGAGGACTCGTACTTGGGACTGTTTGTGGAGACGAAATGTACACGATCAGCAGAATGCAAGAAGATGTAAAGGTGCCATTCAAATAAAACTATGAAAATATCTAACATGGTCTTTGTGACAATGTCTCTGATTAACATTTCCTACACTATGATTTACAGTGTCCCTGCTGCCATGAAAAAATGAATTCATATAATCTATCTACAGATAGAAATCAAAGAAACAATTAAGGTTCCCAGTCCTTTTTTAAGTTAAAAAAAGTAGCAGAAATAGTTCTGACACCTTTAATTCTGATCAGCCATCACACATTTCCTTGAATCATGATAAATGTTAGTATAAGAAAAGCACCTTGATTATAATTATACTCCTAATTTTCTTATCTTATCAGTGAAAACATACATCTATAGTAATAAAAGCCACACAAAAGCAGCAAGAAAGGATCAAAGCTAAATTAATAAAAGATTATGTAAATGTACGTGGTTTTTGTACCATGCCACCCACATTAACACTGCATGCACACTGAGGCATTCTGTATGTAAAGCTCGTCGCTCTGAGCTGTGGCGTCACTCCAGCATTGTCGCTCTTACCATGCGTTGTGGGGTTAGTAGCTGGGTGGTTAGTGGTAGCAGATGAAACAGCTGGTGTGCTGCTGGTTGTCTGTTGAGCTACAGAGGAAGTAAACAATCACAGATTACCAATCATATTAATCGACACACGATCTGATCTGCGAGCAGGTTGTCATATTAAACACCTGTTAGGAAATGAGAAACTTCTTCTTTTTTTTTTTTTGGTTTTCGTGAAGGGACAACCTGTTACTCATGTTACTGTGACGACCCCTGCCCTACCCGGCCAGTCTGTCCTTTGTCTACCTGTTTTCAGATACCTGGTGGGTGGGGCAAGGCATCGTCAGTGCCGGATGGGAACACCTGGGCCCGGTGCTCCCAGTCTTTAAACCCTGGCTGTTACTGACAGTCTCTCTCTCTCCTTCCCTGCAGGCACCTTGTTTGGTTATGCTGCAGCTTTAGATCCTTTTCAGTTCTTCCCTTTACTTTGTTTACATGAACACACACACCCACACACCCTGAGATGGGAGCGGAGGATTGAGGAAGATTCAACAACACAATATATATTTAGCCTTCAGCCTAATAAGGACGAGAGTTTCAGTTTTCAACACCAGAATGGGTATACAGCATCACAGAACAGAGACACATATTTCCATTATAAATGAGCAAGATCGGGCCAAAACTATGAGCTCTGGTGCTGTCTGAGAATATATTCTGCTTCAAATATTCATAAACTATTATTAACAAGATTAATAAATCATAATAGGTTCTTGTAATTAGTGTCATAACACATTTCCATGTTCATAGAGTACACCTATGATGCAGCATTCAGCATATGGTCAGACCCCCTGCCAGATTTATGTCCTCACCACGTTCCAAATCAAACATACGCCCTTGATTGGGTTGGTTAAGTTGAGGAATGAGGAGGTTTGGCTGTTGTTAGTACCACAACAGGGGAAACAGGCAACCCTGAACACAATTAAACTAAATCAGATATCACATCAAAAATCCAAACTCGGTGAAAAAAATGTGAAACACACCAAATGTTAACTTTGATGACAGTAAAGATTTTTTTCCAATGAGAAAACACGGGGAAAAACAAAGAAATAACTTGAGAGTATGACCATAGTTGCTGAACTAGGCATGCAAGTGTGTATCTAACCCCAAGAGGACACAGCAGTAACAGCTATGTTAGTGGTTGGTTGGTTAGTAGTTACTAACTGCAGTGGAGGACTCGTACTTGGGACTGTTTGTGGAGACGAAATGTACACGATCAGCAGAATGCAAGAAGATGTAAAGGTGCCATTCAAATAAAACTATGAAAATATCTAACATGGTCTTTGTGACAATGTCTCTGATTAACATTTCCTACACTATGATTTACAGTGTCCCTGCTGCCATGAAAAAATGAATTCATATCATCTATCTACAGATAGAAATCAAAGAAACAATTAAGGTGCCCAGTCCTTTTTTAAGTTAAAAAAAAAAAAGTAGCAGAAATAGTTCTGACACCTTTAATTCTGATCAGCCATCACACATTTCCTTGAATCATGACAAATGTTAGTATAAGAAAAGCACCTTGATTATAATTATACTCCTAATTTTCTTATCTTATCAGTGAACACATACAACTGTAATAATAAAAGCCACACAAAAGAAGCAAGAAAGGATCAAAGCTAAATTAATAAAAGATTATGTAAATGTATGTGGTTTTTGTACCATGCCACCCACATTAACACTGCATGCACACTGAGGCATTCTGTATGTAAAGCTCGTCGCTCTGAGCTGTGGCGTCACTCCAGCATTGTCGCTCTTACCATGCGTTGTGGGGTTAGTAGCTGGGTGGTTAGTGGTAGCAGATGAAACAGCTGGTGTGCTGCTGGTTGTCTGTTGAGCTACAGAGGAAGTAAACAATCACAGATTACCAATCAGTTTAATCGACACACGATCTGATCTGCGAGCAGGTTGTCATATTAAACACCTGTAAGAAAATGAGAAACTTCTTCTTTTTTTTTTTTGGTTTTCGTGAAGCGACAACTTTGTCTACCTGTTTTCAGATACCTGGTGGGTGGGGCAAGGCATCGTCAGTGCCGGATGGGAACACCTGGGCCCGGTGCTCCCAGTCTTTAAACCCTGGCTGTTACTGACAGTCTCTCTCTCTCCTTCCCTGCAGGCACCTTGTTTGGTTATGCTGCAGCTTTAGATCCTTTTCAGTTCTTCCCTTTACTTTGTTTACATGAACACACACACCCACACCCCCTGAGATGGGAGCGGAGGATTGAGGAAGATTCAACAACACAATATATATTTAGCCATCAGCCTAATAAGGACGAGAGTTTCAGTTTTCAACACCAGAATGGGTATACAGCATCACAGAACAGAGACGCATATTTCCATTATAAATGAGCAAGATCGGGCCAAAACTATGAGCTCTGGTGCTGTCTGAGAATATATTCTGCTTCAAATATTCATAAACTATTATTAACAAGATTAATAAATCATAATAGGTTCTTGTAATTAGTGTCATAACACATTTCCATGTTCATAGAGTACACCTATGATGCAGCATTCAGCATATGGTCAGACCCCCTGCCAGATTTATGTCCTCACCACGTTCCAAATCAAACATACGCCCTTGATTGGGTTGGTTAAGTTGAGGAATGAGGAGGTTTGGCTCATGGATGACTTGGCAAGGTGAGCGATACAACTTTCATGCGTGGACGGAGAAAGAAAAAAGGAATGGGAGGAGTAAGTCTGAGAGAGAATAAGAGACAATATGCTGAGGAAACTACAGTGAGGAAAACCTGTTGCAATCTTCATCACTTCACAAGAGCGTCATTAACAGCTACAGTTTATGACAGTAAGTTCAGTAGTGCCGACGTCAATTGAGATATGTAGCTGTGTGTTTTAAATGTAATTTCTCTGTGTCTACTACAGCATTGGACAGTTATCCTTCAATAACTTAAGGTTCACATCATGTGGGTTCAAAGGTACTGGTAAGGAAATGAGCCGTGGGCGTCTACAGACAACGCACAATGGTAGTAGGATTGCTGAGTCGGCTGTGTGAGGGTTAAAAAACACTGTGCATTGACAACATAGCATTACGTCCCAATGTTTGCATTTGGGTTTAACTACCTGGGACAATAGACTTTGCCTGAGTTAACTTGTTTACTTTTTCAGCCACCTGTATTATTAAGCTCCATATAAATACGTGTGATCATAAATACGACTTTGATGTTGACTTGAACAGTATTTCCCAATAACCCCAGCTGTGATTGGACAGAATATGAATAAAAGTGAACGGAAATGTCACATGTGTGCAATTAAGACCTCATGGCAGCCGCAGCTGTTGAATTATGTTTGTTAAAAAGATCAAACACTGCTGTCTGTTATAAACCTCATATGAATGGCTGTCTGTCTCTATGTGATTGACTAGTAACCTGTCCAGGTTGTACCCTGTCTCTTGCCCAGCTCCAGCCACCCTGCAACCCTCCAAATGATAATTTGGTATAGCTAATGGATAATGGAGCGCATGGACAATGGATTCTCTCTCAACACCATAAAAAAATATGCAAGTTACTTTGAATTTCCAATCGTTAATCTGTCATTATTATAATTAGTGGAGTCACACATATAGCACAACTGAACATCACCGTCATGTTCAAGAATTTATTCACCAGAAGTTTCAATGAAGAAGTTGTATACTGAATACAACACATTTTCAGGGTTTTCAGATTTGTTCTAATTTGCTTGGAAAGTCTAGAGATCCTCGCAGCAAACATCAAAGCAGCAAAGCAGATGAAGCCTTACCAGAGGAGGAGGAGCTGGCTGTGCTGCTGCTGGTGGGACTGATGGTTGGGGTTAGTGGCATGCTAGTGGTAGGGATGGTGGATGGAGATTGAGTGATGGGAGGCAAAACTGGGGATGACAAATCAAAGGATACAGCAGAGCAAGAGGGACCACACATGGAAAATAAAATGGTTTTAATGCGGCGAAGTGCAGATCAGTAACGGCCGGCGCTCCTTTTGAGTGCAAATCTCGAGCTTCAAACCTGCACAGACTTTGACAGCTTTTTGTATGCTCATGGATTCCACATGCTTGTGCCAAGTAAATGCCATTTCCTACTTTAGCTGGACTAGATGTTTAAAAGTCCACTGTCGTTTGTTAGAACAAATATATATATATATATATCCATATTACCCTAATCAAAGAACAAGAACTGATTTTCCCAGAAACATTTATTCAGCACTACAACTTCTCAGATGGAAGAAGACAGAAAGGTTAATTAACTCACGAAAAGGTTTGACGAACTCATTCTTTAATGCAGTGGTTGATAATATTTATCTAGTCTCTAAACCTCCTGAGTCGAACACGTCCATCCAGACCAATTCATCAGAACAGAATTAGCTGATTCTCCTCCCAGGTAGATGATGAATAATAGAGCGAACAAATGTATGATGGACAGTTTTACTTTTTAGAGGTGCGGTGCGGAGGTAAAATAGCTGAGAGTAATTATGGGTTCATGAAAGGTCAATCGCAACTTCAGGAGGCCCTGATTTTTATGAGGGGAGCATCTTAAAAGAAAAAAACAACAATAAAGATAATTGTTTCTGGTAATGAACTGTCAGTAATTCTCCCAAATTTATATCAAATTTACAGGCAAAAGTGAAGGCAACTCTGGCTCTGGGTGATATTGAGAAAAATCAAGAGATAAACCATCAAAGATTATCAGCACAGCAGCTGAACAGCATAAATTGGCATTTTAAAAAAGGGAAGGACGGAGGTCAAAAACCTAGAGTAGGAGGAGGAATAAGAGGGTGATCAAAAAGCAGAAGGACAGTGCTGGAGTGAAAAGGGAAGGCACATGGAAGTGGAGGAGGTGAAACTGAGAAGAAAGGAGGCGTAACAATCGACAGAGGAAAAAGCAGGGGAAGGGAGTCAGAAGGATATGAGGAGGAGGAGGGCGAGGATGAGGGTCGCTTACCGTGGGTGTTGGCATTAGTAGCATGGATGGTGTTAGTGGAGTCAGTGGATGAAGTGGCGGGGGAGGAAGTGGCTGGCGGTAGTGACAAGGGATGAGAGAGAGAGAAAGATGCAGAGGATGATGAATGGTTGTGAAGCTGCATGATCATCTTCAGTGCAGAAACACTAAAAAGTATGAGGTGGGGGTGTACAGTAGAAACGCATGGCTGCAGGTTGCCAGTGCAATCAAATGCCTTAAATCTCAAGCTGCATTCAGATTGAACACAAATCGGATCTTGGCCTCATCCCATTCGGACAAATTTGACTGCTGTACTATTCTTGCCAATGCACCACCCCTACAGATGTTAGCATGTTAGCTAACAATGTATAAACCGATCACATGGGTTTCACGGATCAGACAAAACTTCAGGAAGTTCAGTCATGCTCCACACCAAAGTCCCTTTCACACACATCCTCAACCCGGCAGCACAGAAGATCTTTACAATCAGCACAGTTTCAAGGTGGACAAAAATCCAAATCTGCCTTCTGTTCCTGAGTTATGGTGTTAAATAATGACCAGAAAAGTGTTTTTGTAGGACATTATGATTCACAGCGAAATTGACCTTTGACCTTTTGGATATAAAATGTCACAACTTAATTTCATTTAATTCCAATGAGATATTTGTATATTCATAACGAGTGTCTGAATTCTTGAGCTATGGCCAAAAAACGTGTGGTCATGGTCACCTCTGACCACTAAAATCTAATCAGTTCACCCTTAGTAAGCATTGGTGTCAAATTTGAAGAAATTCCCTGAAGGTGTTCCTGAGTCTGGGTCGTATGTATGGATGGACAACCCAAAACCATAACGCCACCAGCCACAGCTGTCGCCGCCATGGAGGCATATAAAATGGGATTTCTTTTAATGTTTGAAATATAGAGGCATTAAGTATGTTTATACTCATATCTAGAAAGTGTTCAAAGACCTGTTTTCTGTTGTCTCACATGTGGTGCCAGCAGTCAAAAATTGTTATGGAGAGCATGAATTGTCCAGTTTTGGGGTCAATTTTGCAGTTGGGCCTATTAATTAAGTGTTGGGCAAACATTGTACCAAACATTTTGAGGTCTGAATCAGGCTTTTTGCTCTATTATATTGTTTTTATGTCTATATTTGGCATGCGAAGTAATTGGACAGGCAAGACTGATAACTATTGATACTGTAATGATAATGAAACCACAAACAAGCACAGGGCAAAAGAAGTGGAACAAATGTCACTTATACTCTCATTAAATTCCATCAGAATCCTGTCTCTGGTGGTTCTGTTTGATTTTATCCACCTCCCACTCAAATAGAGCAGCATTTCCCTGAATCTTCCGACCTTGAGGAATGCTTCATTTGCTGAAGTGCACCTGCTCCCATCGGGTGTTCAGGTGTCCTGGTGACACAGAAGCTACAAAGACCTTGATCTCCTGCTTCAGAGGCCTCTACACTCAAGACCAATCTAAGTCAAGGGTTTAACATGTAACCCTGTGAGTGCTCTCTCATGGCCCGTTGACCTGCCTGGCCTGCCGTAGTCATTTATATTCTGGAACACAAGCTGTAGCTTAATTGGCTCTACTCCTCTCCTCTCACGAGCACAATCCCACAAAAACTGACCTTTGGAAAAATGTTCCTCTGAGGCCTCCATAGTGCAGGACAGTGTGAGAAATGACATTTGGGGAGTGAAGTCGTGTCACGTCATCAGCTGGCCCCCAAGCTACTGTTCAAGTTCAAGTTCCAGAGCTTCACATGACCTGGAGCAAAGGTGACTGACTCGAGTGAGATTTTCTTTAGGCAGTGATCTATGCATGGACAGTATTCCAGTTTTAATGGTTTTGGCTGGGCAGCGAGGGGCTCATGGCTGCAGCTCAACAGCACCCTGGGGTGGTTTCCTTTAAAAACATTCTCTGGTTCATTCACGTACTGCATGTTGCTCTCAGGACGCAGAGGGGTCATATAAGGAAAATGTCATTGACAGAGCATGCTCGTGGAGATTCTTTTCCACGCTGTTACAGTGAGTGGCAGAAGGTAAATGCATATTTAACTGCAAACTTTCGACGATTTTATTTCTCATCAGCAGACACTTGAGCTTGAGAGCGCAGCATCTGTTTCCTTTTCACTATTTCCTCATCTCAACCAACTTGACTGAGATTCTTGTCCTTGTTTGACTTTTTCTCGTCGCCAGCCAAGTCAATTTCACTTATTTAGCCCAAAATCATAAACCAAAAAGGCTTCACAATCTGTACAACACAGGACACCATCTACCCTAAGACCGCTTACTTGGGTAAGAACCAACCCCCCAAAAAACACCACAAAAAACTCATCCTCTTTTTCATTTAGAAGTGCTTTTCCATCCACATATTTTTATGACCATTTTGAATTTATGCATAAAAACAACCTGTGTAGAAACACTGGAAATGTGAATAAAAGTCAAAATAGCAACAAAAGGTTTTAAGCTTTCAGCAGAAAAGTTGGTGTATCGACAAAGGACAGTGGAAACTAAATGTCACTGAAGCTTCTGCTCCACTGAAGAGACTAAAAATAGCGACAAACAAACCAGATCTGCTTGGAGCAATGAGGAGAAGAAACCAGAAATGTCTGATTTGTGTCATATTTTCCACACGGTTTTCCACCGTTTGATGACGTCATCTCATCGTCTCGTCTTCTTCTGCTCTGGTTTAACGGCACTGACCGGAGAATTAGCTCCACCGGCTGTTTATGTCCATCAACCAGTGAACTCATAGTCACACAGCAGGAGTGGATGGAAACAAGTATTCATCCATGTTGTATTCTGACAAATTTTTGGAAACTGTTATAAAATTCAGCCTACAGTTGGATTGAAACTTGGCTATTGCTTCATCCATCAGTTATTAATCCAATTAATCAAATCTTTGATTAATAAAACATGTCATCATCAGCTAAGATAATAAAAAACGCCTGTTGCAAGTTCTGAGCTGTCATCTCCAGAATGCTTCTTTTGCCCAATCAACCAATGACAACCAGCTTGCAATCATATAAAACAGGGAAAAGCAGCAAATCATAAAACCGGAGAAGCCAGAATGAGCCAACATTTGTCTGTTTTATATAATAATAACATCTTTCCTCCTCAATTTTTTCTCCTTTTATTCTATCGGCGCCTCTCCTCCGACCCCCTCACCTCTCTTTTTTCAGTTTGCCTCTTTCCCTTCTCAGCCCTGTCTCTCATCTTCTTATATTTCACAGTTGTCGTCCTCCAACATCCCCATCTCTCCTTCTCTTCAATCTAAGACCTGAAATATTTTCACCTGTTCGGAGCGCTTTGACAGTATTTGGGAGAGTTCAGAGACAAGAATATGTTCAGGGCTTTGGGAACCGTCAAGTTTCTGTCGACCAAACCCAAGTCTGGTTTGAGAGTTTCTCTGAACAAGATGGCCAGAATCCATTTCAGGGGTTAAGCAGCTTGAGGGGGGTTCAGGAAACCTTGGGGTCACTGGTACTTCCTTGACAAGGCACACAGAGAAGACACTGACCGCTAAAACCATCATCCTGTGAAGATGAATGGGAAGTGATGTTGTCATGGTGAGAGTCTGATTCCCTCTGGGTTCACTTATATTAAATGTTAGTGGTCATTTATATAGATCATTCTTGGCAGCGGGTTACGGGTTCCACTCTTTGTGACAACAATATATGCACTCATAGAACCTAAAGGTGCTTCAAGGAAAAGTTTTTAGGTGTGAACTTTTGGAAAGATTCAGCATGGCTTAGACATTCATGAAGGTAGGCATGGAGGCGAAATGAGCTCACGTATTTCTATATAGATGCAGATGTATCGCAGAAGACTTGCAGTATATTTGAAAAAATCCCCCATGAGCCAGTTCAAGCTCAATCCCCAAACTGCCAGATACTGCAAGGAATGGAAGTTATGCCTGGCAGTGAACAGAGTTTTGGGGAAAAGCATGTTCAAGAAATATTTGACACTCTGCAGTTCTGATGGCGGATGGATGAGGAATAAATGTGAGAAGTGAAACTTGTGCAACAGCTGTTTGTCTCCAAGAATCTGTCACAAGTCTTCTACTCTCTCCATCACTGTTGCTGCAGATGCTTGTGCAAACCCAATGTCTCAGTTAGTACTGATTCTGTGATTGGCAGACCAACAGATGTCACATATCTTAAATCTATCTAAAACCCGAGCTGGATTTGTTTGAAAAGCAAACGTTTTATCAGGCGCTTTTCACACCACATGCTTGATTTTAGTTGTTTAGAAAGCTGATATGTTTTCTCCTTGTTCTAGATCAAATAAACCAAGTTGTGAAGACAGTGTTTATCAAGCAGACGTGTTAATTTTTCCTACCTGGGCAGCCCAGTCCAGGGGAGTCACAGCTGGTGGTGAGTGGTGTGTTGCTGGGTGGGGAGACACCTTTGGGGAGGGGGAGATTAAAAACAAAAAGGTTAATCAGTTAAAAAGATCAGGGAACGTGGTTTAAATGTGGGGCAGGTTAGCAAAAATAGTCACGTATTCACACTCAGTAATTTTAATGCACTGGTATTAATGTCGATGCATTGAGGTTTGGAGGGTGATGCAGCTGTAAACTGTTACAAAATGGTCAATGGTTAATTTGAATTGATTGTTTATGGTTGATTGTATTAATGAATGACAGGATGTTTTGTCATTCTAGATCATTTCTAGCCTGATAATCAAAAGCTTCTGATATGTGGGCAGTTATTCAGGTCGGGAAGAAGTTTTCAGCCCTAACAACCTTAGCTCAGCGTGTTAGCATGGTAACATTTGCTAATGCATGTCATTAGTTTTGCAGGTATTTGGTTATAAAACAAACAAAATATTGGACAAATTTAAAATTTTGATGGTGATGGCCCTAGAGGAAAGTTGCATATCCATCTAGCAGATGCTGAGCTACTTCCCAGGATAAGTGAAAGCTTTGGCCTGCTGGTGTCACTAGAAGAAAAGACATTGCACCACCAAAGTCAAAAGGATTCATCTCCAGGTGACCATGAATATTTGAAACAAATTTCATGACAATTCATCTCATAGTTGCTGAGATAGTTCAGCATGGACCAAAGCGGTGGACGGACCAACCATCGCTGCCATCCAGAGAGCCACGCCCTGGATTCATCTCCAGTCTACTAAAATGACGATCTATCCAGCGACATGTTTCCTGGGTGAATCCCTGACATCTCACACACGAGAAACTTTCTCACATTATTTTTTGATAGCGTGCAGTTTTCCAATCAATCAATCAATCAATCAATCAATCAATCACACTTGGTGGTTGTGGCGTGACACAGATTGGCTGCTTGCAGGGATTAAAATTCCTGATGTCTTATTTCAGGGACAGTCTGTCTAACTGGCTGTGCGCTGACAGCAGCCAAAAATCAAGCGCTCCTCAAGTACTTTGGCCATTTGAAACGCATTGGTGAGGCCAGCTCCGGCCCACACATGCTGTATACCGGCAGGCCTTCAGAGCAGTGGGAGAACGAGACTCTGTTGAGTGTCTCTCTCTCTCTCTCTCTCTCTCTCTCTCTCACTCACACACACACACACACACACACACACACACACACAGTAACAGAAGGAATGTGTTTGAGAGAATGTCGCCAAATCATCGCCGTGATCGGCCGAGTGAAAAAGCAGGAATTCAGTAATCGTGGACGGCATGTGGTGGAAAAGAGGTGAGAAAGGCTGAGGATTGAGCCCCGTCACAGTCTACCTGTCTCCTTTGTCCTTCTCCCCTTTCTTCTTTCACTTTGTCCTTCATACCTCCCTCCCTCACCACTTGCTCTCTTCCCTCGCTGTCATTTCTTCTTCTCTTCCTCTTACACTGAGGTGACTACTTGGGGGACCGGTTGAGGGCTGGCGAACAAACACTAACATACTAGCTAGCCGGTAACATCACCATATGACAGCTATCGAACGAGCTAGCTTAGATGCTACACAATAAATTGAGAAAAGAATAAAGTGGGGAACAGAGAGATTGTTATATTCTGCTGTTTCGGGCTGTCTCTCTCATCCAAGGTAAACATTGTCGTGACAATTGATCATTGATCATACGTGAAAGCTTTAGTTATTAATATAGAGTTATTGCAAGGGCTAAACATTCGACCCAGTCAATTGCTGAGGTTACGATGTGCTAAGGTTATGAATGGGACTAGCTAGCTAGCTAGAAGTCTTGCCAGCCACAATAGCCTGTGCTAATCAGACATTAAGTTTATTAACAACACACACACACAAAACAACGATTGTGTTCTCATCAGCCGGTCAAATTACAGGCATATTTATTGAACCACACATATCGACAAATGCGTTTAAGCTAGCTTGCCTGCTTTAACTTATATTAAAGCTAGAACCCGTACCATTACAACGTTACATTTCAGAGGGCCATTAGAACATCTACTTTTGTTTATTGTTCTCTCGTCTATTGGCACAAACGCTACATTCACATTTATACTTACATTAAATACATTAAACACTGTTAGACTCCAATGAATTGGCTGACACACATTCACAACAGGACGCACAATAAACAGGCCCGGTTTTCCCCCTTACAACCGCCGAAGACATATAAATATAGTAAATAGCCCTAATATAAAGATAAACAGGTACAGATACTTGAAGTATGAATATAGAGGGCCAAAATCCTGATTTCATGACTACATATATATATATATATATATATATATATATATATATATATTTGAATAAATAAATGGTAAATGTAATTGAAAGACTAGATAGACCATTAGAGAAAACATGTAAACATTGAATTTCTGTGGTATTGTTGTCAGTTTTTATTGAACTTGGACTTGGCTAAGGCTACATGCTGTGGTCCCATTGTGTTCTCCAGCTAATAAGTTCCAGATATAGTAATTTGCAAAATAACAAGACAAAAGTGTGAATTCTTGTGTTAAAGTTTGACAAAGCTGAACTCTACATAAAAGCTCTGTGTGGGTTTACTCATTACTATTCTAGCTTCCACACTGTAGCTCAGGACGCAGCTTTATGAAACAAACTTAGAACACCAGCATTTTTATTCCCCAATTCTGAACACTAATAAACATGATTAATTATAATCGAACAAGACATTTTAGTGTTTTGCAATTGGCCAACATCACAAATTCATGGGCCAAAGTTCCCCAAAGTTAAAGTTATTTTTGACTTTATTTATAAATCCAGTCATTGTGGTAATTCATTTGAAATTAATTGATTTCACTCTGTGTTATCAATGATGGTGTGGTCCTCTTCACTCTCTTCCCTCCACCTCATCTCCCTCTATCCCTCCTTCCTTGCACTCTTCGTATTTACCAGACTTTTGTTCTCTTTCTCCTTCCATGTTCTCCAATTCTTTCTTTCCTTTCTCTCCTTCTCGTCAGTCTACTCTTGTCCTCTGCTATCTTCCTCTGAGCAGCATGTTGTGATTAGGGAAAATGAATGCTGCTTTGTCCTGCTCTGCTGGCCTACTGAGCTCAGCTGAGCTCCAGAGAAGGAGCAAGCGTTGGCCAGGATGGAGGGAGATAACGACAGTGCCACTAATAATGAGCTATAATTAATCTAGTCATTCAGCACCAGGTACCACACTAAAATATAGTCATCACTGTCAAAATGTGTTGAACATTTCTGTCAAAATGCGTTTTATCTGCAAGAAGCACATATTTCCATGTTTTTACTGTCTGTTTTGTTTTTTTTTAACAAAAATGGCTAATCACACTTGCACATTAAGCCTATTTGAAGTCTATTTGAGTCATCAGTAAGAGAAGTAATGATGTGTCAGAGCTCAAGAGCTCTGAATGCAAACAACTGAAAAACGAAATAATGAAAAACACATTTCCTTTCAGCGTAAATAAAAAATAACTATTTTCCAGCCAGCAAGTTTCTCCTCTGTATGTCTTTATCAGGGTGTCACTGCGGTGACAGTCGCTGATGAGCTATAATTAATCTAATAACTCAACACCAGGGAGCAGACTATAATTCATGGCCATTATTGGAGAAACATGTTCATTATTCACCGGGAGAAGCTGTTACAGTTGGCTCCAATTCAGGGTTAGTGAATGTGGTTCACAGTTGAAGTAATATTCTGCAGCATTTTCTTATAAACCAATGCTTGACACTTGCAATAACAGTGTGGCAATTCAACCAATATCCAGTTTATAAGCTTTTCCATTTACTGTTCCTGACACATGGTGCCTTGTTGGATTTTAGTGGGAAAAATATCACATCCTAAATTGGCAAAGACAGACCAGGATTTCGATTTTCTCTTTGTGGCCTGGCAAGGTCATGGATGAATTGAAGACACCCTGTGGAGCTTTTGACCACTAGTAGTGGTATGAGGCAAGGTTTATAAAGAACCAGTGTGTCAGATTTAGAGGGATCTATTAGCAGAATATGGCAGCAATGGAATATAATGTTCATAAGTGCTGTATGTTTTCATTAGTGTATAATCACCTGCAAATAAGAATCAGGTTTTTGTTACCCTAGCGGCAGCAGGGCCTCTTCCATGGAGTCCACCATGTTGCACCGCTATGCTGTTGCACTGAATGTTGGCACTGGACATAAATCATGAGGTGCAAAACTGTTTGATATGAATATGATTCCTTTGGATACAAGGCTGCTTTGTAGTATTTGGCCATGCAGATAAGATACCGTTGACTTTTTCTGTGCTGAGGTTTCAGTGTGTCGCCACTGTTAAACCTTCAGAGAGAATGCAAATTCGATAAAAAATAAAAATTTGATTTGAAAAAAACTCAGCAGCCAGGAAGAACCTCCTGCTTGGACTGGACGCTTTTCATTGGAACTACTTTCTACTGAAAAAATACCCCCTCGTGGTTTGACACAACAAAGTGAGGCTTCTTCTGTTGTCTATTAAAATGCGAAGCAAAGCTAGGTTAAACATTCCCTAAAGATCCAAAAGTTTCAGCATGTTGTGGAGAGCTGAAAACCAGACATGAGCACAAAACTCTTCAACCTTGCTCAAAAAAAGTGTTGCTTGAGGTTCAGTTTTTCCGTCTTAAAGTTTAATACATCATTTCTTTTAGTAATAATAACAGTGTGCTCACTAAGTTGTCAGCTGAGTAACAAGCTGATATCAATAAAAAGAAGCCCGACAGGTAAAGAACCCACTTTACCTGGAGGTCAGACTGAATGTGAGTGCACCTGACATGTTGGAAACAACCCTCCATTGCATGGGAAACACAAGAACACAAGTACAGTCAGAGTGGAAGCAGGAACTATCAACCGAGATGGATGTTTACAGCGTACAGTTTGGGATATTAACTTTACTGTTCACACCCGTTTTCTCTTCAGGTTTCCAACCTGTCTGATCATCCGACTGCTTGTGTTTCTTGACCTGTCGGACTTCACCATGTTCCCAAAGCTCAGCTCTTAGTTTGGTGAGTACAAGTGTTATAATTACTGAGAGAGATGAAAACTACCAAAATAAGAGTAAGAGTTGTATAAAAACTAAATGATCCTGTCAGCAAAGATTAGAGACTGATAGGCACCATCAAGAAGTGTCTGTGTGTGTCCATCATGTTTACCCTCTGGCATCAATAAGAGATGAAAGACAACCTAACACACACAAACACACACACACACACACACACACAGCTTGGCTGGCGCCTGGCGACAGCTCTTTCACTGCCTCCATCAACAGCAGCCTCATTACCAGACCAAAGAGGAACATAAAAATGGCTTCAAATGGTCCGAAGCGCTTTGGTAGCCTCGTAAAGAGAAAATAACATTTTCAAGGTAAACAAAATCAAGCACACCTCTCTGTGTGGAAAGAAAAATAAGAAGCGTAGCTGGAAGCTCTGGTGTCGGGAGCCTGGATGTCCTGCTAAATACTGAAAATCCATAAAATAAAAAGATTAAAAAAAGACTTTCATTTATGAATGTGAGCCTAAATTCATTCATGAAGTTGTCATTGAAACTGATTTAAGATATATATGAGAGTGAATATTGCAGCATAAGCTTCAATTTTAATTTGGGATGTTTCATAACATGCTAAGAAGAAACCACAAGTCCTGTCAATCACTTGTATTTAATTACATTGACCCACCAGAAATCAACAGTTTCCTCTCAACCTTGACTGCGATCGTTTCCTGACATCAACAGACATCTTAACCACGATGTTTCTGTGCCTGAACCGAGCCTTCACACCAAGGTGTCGGATCATAAAATACCCACAAATCGTTTTTCTAACTGTAACACGCGAACGCCCAAAACGACGTGTTCGTGTTCAGAGCCCTCTAGTGGCCATGATGAGACAAAGCAGGAGGGCAGGTGATGCTGGAGGCCAACAAACTCTACAGATGGTGGAGGTCTGGGTGGATGGATGAGTGAACAAAACATCAGTGTTGGCTTCTCCGAGTGAGAGGAGCAATGACGAAGACTATGTTCTGGCATTTTGTTTGAAGGACTTGTTCTAAACCAAAAAACCTCAGTGTCTCTCAGGATCTGATGAGTACATTTTTTTACACTATTACAAGGAAACATTTTTAATCACCATATTATATTTGCTTTCCTGCAGTCTCCCCTCAAGGCACCTGAAGCACGATAGAGGATTTTATGGTCAGGTCAAGGCAACTCACAGCAAAGATAACCAAAGTGTTTCTCAGCCTGAACTTATCAGCAGGAAGCAGGACGTGGAAGCTGGTCTCCAGTGTCAAAGTCCTGAGCTTTCTACCAGATTTGTCACTGGAAGGAGATTCAGAGGCAAAAAATCAGGGACTGTACCTTTAATGTAGTGTCATAAATTCAGTAGGAAGAATTGTCAAAGGAGGTTAGTTTTAACTATAAACTAAATGTTAATCTCATGGCTGCAAACCATTCCAGCCATTTTATTGTGTCTTTTTTGCATTTTGTCTTTGCAGTTTGTCCTCATTATCTTCCCTGTAGTCATTATCGCCCACTGTGTCCAGGATGCTTCTAAATATCTACTTTGCCTTGTTCAGCAAAGACCCAATTTGATCATTAAGACCTTTATAAAAATGTGTCTCCAGAACCTGACTGTATTTTATTAGACAAAGTAAACGACGTAAACCTAAAAGCCATGAAAGCGGGAGAAAAACAATATTCAGTCAGCCAGCAGCAGCTATAAAACTTCCATTACTGAAGAAAGGAAAATGTCAAAGTTTGTGGGCTCCGAGGCTGCAAAATTGCCTGTCAAAACACCGCTGGCTTCAAATGTGAGCGTACCTATCTGGTCTAATCCTTCCTGGAACTCTGCAAAACCTCCATGTAAAGAGGGTCCAAAGTCTAAAACACAACATTTCACTCAGACAATCCCCAAAGTGTTTCTGCTCACTGCTTCGTGTCGTTGCACCTGACGTTTATGTGTTCGACTGTGTGCTCTCGGTTTCTATAGTCTGTGACCCTGACTTGAACCCTCTGCACCTGCACTCTTTGCACAAAAGCCTGTCAAGTGCTGGCGACATCGGATCATTTGTAATCTCTGAAGAGCAGACGTCTGTGAACGCAGAGTCAATACATCACCTTTTGTTTTCCAAACTAATCCCCTGTTTGACTTCGCTGCGGCAGCAATTATCCAGTTTTCCCCTCAGGGATCAATTAAGTTCATCTCACCCTCACCCTCTGTTACTTATTAGTAATTCTGTAATCAATGCAGCCGTGCAGGCCTGGAGAGCCAAGTATACTGTATCGGCTGCAATGCTAATTGCCATATCTAGGTCAGAAGACAGTTCTTCACAAGATCCCAGCTCATTAGTTGACATCTTTAAATGAACCCAAAGATATTCGGTTTACAATGATATCACAAAAGGGGAAAGCAAAGGAATCCACTTTCATAAGCTCAGTCCAGCTATAAGAACAACCTTTGGTTTGTAAACGGTTAGATTGTTTGGCCTCTTATTTCGAGAGAAGGGCCGCAGACCAAAGCAGTCATAGCATCACAGAAACATTACACTTGTGCATCCAGTGACGAGAGACCAGATCAAGGCCGCAGACGTCCACAAGCCCCTTTAAACTGTCCGGATGGAGCTCGTAACAGACGTGTGTGTCCGTGTGTGTGTGTGATGCAGAGACTGTGCATGCGTGGGTCTGCATGTATTCAGGCAGTCGTGCAGAGCTGTGGACAGCCACGACATGCTGCTGCTGACAGAACCATATTTGATTTTATCGTATGTGTCTAAACCTGCTGAAAACAAATCAGCCTGTCTGAATCACAACAAGCGCCTGATATTTTTATGGGGGTTTGTGGTCAAATAGTAAAAAAGTAAAAGAATTCACATAAAAATGAACAGTAGCTCGTTTGGTCTGTGTTTCAGCCACCGAATCATTTCACTGTGGAGATGAAATTCAAGCTCCGATGAGATCAAACCTCCAAATATATCAAACCTCTGCAGTCCTGTCTCACATCTGTCTTTAACCCACAGACGTACAAATGTGTACCATGATCCGTAAATATTTCACCATCCACAAAATCTGTGAACACGTGTTTTAATTCCATTTACAAATGTGCATGAGTTAACAGAGCAAATGTTCCTTTGGTACACTGGTTAGCCAGCAGGCTAGTTTGACTACCAGCTATTTCTAACGCTAACGACGTGATCTAAAAACTGAACCAAGTTTCCACCCGGTACTACCATGTGAGCTGCATCTAGGCACGTAATCTGGATAATGGCATCCGATTTGCAGGTCTTTGCAGCTACGCCTGGTATTAAAATGTGTTGTTGCTTTCTCGATTGACGTCATTGTAATCGGACCTCAACATGAACGTTAGTTAAACAAGGTTGGCTGACTTGTTACTGGTGCGTCACAGGTCAAGAGCAGCAATGCTAAAGACAGAAGTCATTCATTTTTAAGGCACTTTTGAGGAAGACCTGCCAGCTACTGCTGCTACCAGCAGCTTTTGCTGGGTTTGCTAAAGCGAGCAGAGCAAGCGAGGTCATTGGCAAAGCTCAGAAGACAGCTGACATGAGTTTGACAGTTTGGTACCCTCCCCAATCACACACAGTCCCTTCACATATGGATCCCCTCAGAGGTTGCGTATGTGAAGCACATGTGGAAATGTTGAGTAGCTGTAACAAAGCCCCAAGTGGAAAACAACCACCTGTCAGGGATCAAAACAGCAGATCTTTGATTACTGGTTGGTTCTGAATTATTAAGACATTTGTACATAACAAATCTCTTATCAAAGCTTTTGATCAGGTATCGGTTCTGCTGATACAGTCAAGCTGCAATGTTAAAATGACCTCACTAACCAGACTCCAGCCTGCAAACAGCTACTTTTTACCACGCTGCTGCGTAACAAGTTCAAGGACGGCCTGCAGCACTTTGACAGGACGAGTTTTCTGACTGACAGTTTCTCTGTGGTGTTGTGAAACCACTGCACCCGTTTCATCCGGAGAGAATCTGTGCACCAGGATGACACTGTGATTGACGCCGCACACAATGAGCATCAACGAGTGGAGCCTCCTGCATGCTCGATATGCATCAGACCATCTGAACCTGAGAATGTGATTAGAACTGCAGCTGTCCACAAGCCGTCGTGGTTATTGACCTCCAATACGAGAGAGCAGGTTTAAGCCACCTAAGAGTGCTGTTTAGTAGGACTAGCTGGATATCAGTGTACATGGGGTTCAAAAGCTACATTAGATACAAAACAAGCTTAAGCATTTGTCAGTTACAACACATATTAACACTTTATAGGAAATGTTTATGATGCACAAATGTATTGAAAGGTTAACATTTTTTAAAGAGATTACAGCAAATTCTCATCCATGCATCATATCTCTGTTAGCACAAGCAAATGTACACATACCTCCAGGACGTACACACACATACAGGCATATGCATACATTAGCAGGGTGTTAGCAGCACTCACCACTAGTTGGCGCAGCAGTAGTTAAGTGAATGCAATGAGGGTAGCAGACTGTGAAGAGAAGGACAGATTAGTGGACATCAGTCAAAACGAAGAATCAGTTAATAATACTGTGGGCGGCTGGTCAAAAAAACAATTTTAACACATATCACATTGATAAGGGGTCAATTAATGAAGCGATCAGTTAATCAAAATTGGAGGCGAGACAAGGTCAAGCTGTCAATTAGACAGGTAATTAATAACAGGCAGAACATAAGCAATCAGTCACTGGTGTAATATGGGTTGAACATGGAGGGTCGGGCACTGATGCAATCAGCCAGACAAGCACAAGATGAAGCTCATTCGAAGAGTCCAGGATTTAGACAGACCCCTGAGAAACACATCAACATACAGACTGAGGAGATACAGTAGAAATGATGATGACTTTCACTTTTCTTTAATCATCGTGTGGATATATACAGAATGTCAGCACATCATATCCAGTTTGAAGGAATCATGTGAAAGAAATTTCTGAAAAATTTCCAGAACATTTCAAGGGAAAGTAAGCTTTGGGAATTTTTTTTAATAAAAAGCATACCTTTTAGTGAACTTATCTGGGGAAAATACACATAAAAAAGCAACACTAGGT